>NW_019211454.1:22609523-22725337 GCF_002443255.2 Varroa destructor
CTCTTATTTTCGATACATACATAATTTATACATGAATACTTATGTACACATTTATTGGGATCGCTTTTATTGCACACAAATAACATTATTGTTTGGTTCGCTGGTCCTATTGCGCTTGCTGTAACTTCCACGCCTGTTGGCGCTAATTTTTGATGATGAGGCGCCACCTAGTGGCAAGATAGCGAAGTATGTCAATTGGACATCTGGGCAAACCTGCTGGTCCTGGTCCGTGCGTTCATCTGTTTGCTTTAGTTGCTTCATCATCCGACCCCTCCACCAACAATGTGGGCATGTGTTCGCCCCATTGCGCTCCAATGAGTTAGTTTGTCACATAGTCGCTGTCCTGTATCTTTGCTAGAATAACATGGCTTAGCTCTTTCTTTACGCATTTATAACTGCACACATCTTCTCTCCGTTTGTAGCTACCGTCTGTCTGTTTTTAACTGTATTTTAGGCAGTGCTTCTGTTGTCGTGATTGCCGCTGTCGGCGCCCTTCGCCGCGGCTATTTCTAGGTTAGTTGATTTGTTTCTATTTCTTGTTATTACATATTTTTCAAGCGTTAGTCATTGTGCCCATCGCGCACCGTTGTTCGGTCAACAACAACAACATCGTCAGCAGCGGCAACACTACGTTAATACTACTGATATTTTTGATCAATGCATAATAATAATAGTAATAATAATGAAGTAGCTGGTGATAAGCTACCAGTTTTTGCTAAGTTGGTAGATACACATTATTAAACTTCAAGGATACTACATTCAGATATATGAAGGCAGTCCGATGCGAGACGTAGTAAGTGACCTGTAAGGCATGCGAATTTTTCTTGACCCCTGAAGTAAATTGTTTTCTATTTTTAAAGTAAACGTAATAAATATATCCGTGTATTATTTCCCACTGTAGAGATTAACACAATATTATGTAGGTCTATATTCCAAGACAGTTCCCGATACTCCTTTAGAAAGTTGTCAGTGATCATAGATTTTTTCTTGCCGTTCTTACACAAGTTTCCCACGACGTCTCTATCGTCGGAAGTCTCTCGCGTCGATTCACCACCCAATCTATTTTGACATAAATTATCAAATCTTGTCAGAGTTGCCATTTGACGCTTGTATTCGTCTCGCGGATTGACAGTGCGCTTCGTGTTTTCCGTGATCGTCGTTTTCTTTTTCGTCCTTCTCGTTCCCCTGGCTGGTTGTTGTCATCATCGTCGACGGGCGACCAGCGGTGGCGGCATCTCCGTATTTCTACGCTCCTTTGGGTGGAGAGGGAGGCACTCTGTCGTCTGTCAGTTGCAGCAGAAAAACGCGATGATTGGTGTCAACGTTGGTACCAGTAGAGGCTTTAAAGGAATTGGGGAATCGGAGGGTGTGGGGAGGACTTCAGCGCCAATATCATCAGCATCATCATTATAAGCATCAGTATCCGCGGCACCAGCACCGCAGCTCGGGAGACGGTTTACGTTGTCGTCACGTCGTCGCACAGCTACTGCTGCTATTGCGGCTGGTATCGCTAGCCGCCTATCCGCTCGCGTTCGCCGTTCTCTTTTATCCCATGCTTTTCCTGTTCTAGCAAAACGTGGGCATCTGTCGGCTGCATCAGCAGCAGTGACAGCGAGGACAGAAGAATTACCGTAGATTCAGAAACCAAGGAAGAGGAGACGGTCGTCGCTGTAGCCGCATTAGCTATGATAATAATGACGCTCTTAATGCTGATGATGGAGACGAAAACAGTTCCTTCTATTGCCGCTGCTTAAGCTATGACCCAAAATCGTCGTTATGACCAAGCAACCAAATATGTCACTGCTGCCAGTACTACAACTACCGGTAAAGCTACAACCCGTCGACAGTAGCGACACCACTACAAACGAACGCCAAGACACAGACGCTAGCGGTAACGGCGACGACGTCAACGGCGTTAGGCGCCGCTAGTCTAGACCCATCCCACTTTTCCCTCTCTCGTTTCTATTTTTTATATTCAGTCAGTCAGTCAGTCAGTCAGTCAATCAGTGTCAGGCCAGCTGCCGAAGTGAATCTAAATAGAAGGTAGCGCAAACGCTATCTTTAACTTCTCACCTATTTTTACGAACAATTAAATTATCAAGCGACAACAACAGCAGCGGCGAACGTGGACGACAACGATAACTATAACCAAAGAGAAGCCTGCCGCTGTGGACGTAATAGTGGCAGTACGCGCGACTATACGATACGGACAGCACGATATATTAGCGTACGTGCGTCTTCGCATAAATATAAAAGCGCTCAACTTGATGGGCCCGCAGAGGAGGTTTTTTTTACAAAGCGATAAAACAAGCAATTTCTCTCACGTCGAATACAGTAACCTTTTGTTAACTCTCAATCAGACAACAATGGATATAACTTGAAGCAGTCTTCTCGCTAAACGTTTAGATTGGGCGACGGAGCTCAAAATACTAACATGAAATTGTGCGATCGAGCGGATAGCGTAGAGCTGAGTAATTGCGCTTATTATAAACTGAATAGATAACACAGCCATAACGAGTTACAAACAGAGCGAACGGCCCATACCGATCATGTTGGCTTAATTAAACGGCCGTTAATTTTCAATGAAATGCGTCAGCCTACGAGCCTCTTTTTGACTTTGACAGTACTGACGGTATTGACCACAGAAACACTCGACGAGCAACTACACTTCATCAATTGCTACCGGAACCATTTTTGATTGGCTACGACAAAAACTGGTTTGTAGCATTGCAGATACAAGTAAAGCATTACTGAAGTACGAGTAAAAAACGAAAAAAAATTTTTACTATAAACGAAATTGGGTCGTCGTCGTCGTCGTAATAAAACTAATGAAATTATCGTCATCGACCAATAACAGTTGAAAACACATTGTAATATATAAACGTGCAGTCAGCCAGATCAACAGGCGCACAACATTCACATCATATTGGCTCCATTGGCGTCGTTACTATTACAATCGTTGTTGTCGTTATTGATTGTTGATAGAAGGCCTATGGGGACAGTATCACAAAAGTGATGACGCTGACGATCAGCACGAGGCTATCGACACTATAACTATAACAGCAAAAAGACTCAAATGAGGGTTTTCGATATGAGGAAAGAGGAGCCGGCTGCCGTATCCACGCCTGAACAAAATTGCTTTTGCTACTGAATGGAAATTCATAGTACCAATGATAACGGCTCAGGACAATCGGGCGGGGTGAGGAAGCCCCCTCACTCAAAAGGAACTGACAACAGCTCAACAACATCAATAGTGTTGCATCACTGAAGAAAGTAAGCATTGATTAGTCGGTGTTTATTAACGCTCAATCGAACGATCTGGGTAGCTTGGGGGTGCAGTGAAGTGCATCGATGGATGATACCGTTAATCTTATAAGCTATCAAAAGTATATTTCAGTCTTATAAATTACTCAACGTAAATCAACGGTTGTATCGTCGATAGGTACGCGTCAGTTTCTTTGACGACGGATCATAACTATGGGTTGCATCACAACGCCGTCAGCGTACACAGTACTCCATTACTCTGCTTCTGCAGTTCACCAAGGAATCGTACCGGCCATATTAATCTAATAGAAAAAAGAAAAAAAAAAGCAGCGCTTGCTTGTGTGAATGCCCTGTCTGTCAATTTGCAACATAACATATGTTGTCTCAATTTTCGGCTTTCCTTGCGTGTTGCATTATTCGACATACTAAATGTATTGCACCATGATTTAAATGCTAATGATACTAATAATAAAGTACACCGTTGGCTGTTAAGCAAACATCTCTCACCGATCGCTCGCAAAATAGCGCCAGTCGCAGCTCGTTTTGTTCTTGCGAAAGCAACAACAGTTTGTTGCTGTTGTTGCTGCTATTGCTGTTGTCGGCGTCGATGATAGCGATAGTTACCGCAAAGACTGCCGTCTCTGCAGGGTCTCTCATTTCGTAGTTTCACTCTTCCGTAACAATAAATGGCAGTAAATAGACACTGACGATAAATGGATCATCAATGATGTAGGAAAAGCGTTAGATGGACCATTGAGTGACTATGAATGGATGTATAGATGGACCAACGAATATGCGAACTAATGTGTGTGAATGAATGAACGAATGGAAGGCAGGGCGACCGTGCGTGAGTGGGTCTGTCGGCGTCGGTCTGTTTGCATTCAGGGTTGTGCTGGCTATATCGGTGTGTGTATCCACACGCGCTTACGCGCACTCCCCAACTTGAAGAAAAACGGAGAGAAAGTCATCACGTGGGCGTCAACGAGCGTTACGCTAGCGTTATGCCTCAAGCCGTAAGCGCCAATAAGTCGCCAACCAGCAAAGCCCTCAATAGGCAAAATGAAGCAAAAGAACGACGAGGACGAAGAAAGCATAGGGAAGGGCCAGCAAGCACAAAAACGCAAAGCTCGTAAAACATGAATGCATACGCACACATACACAGATATAAATACACGAAAAGAAACAAAGTTGCTAGGCATAGGAATGCGTAGTTGGCGTTCACATTAAGTACGAACAATGCATGCTACGACATGTAACTAACAAGGGAAAGTTTGAATGAAGGGTTTGAAGCTTGGACTCGGACGAAACATGGAACGAAGCGAAAAAAATGGGAAAGGCGGAAGCGCTGCTATTTGGCGAATTTCATCGGGAAAAATCGCTCTGGAAACTGTCGTGCGGTACTTGGACCCTGACTGAGGCTCGTCCAACGTCTGTGCTAACCTATACCTTCAAATATCTGTTTTTCTAGCAGTCTCTGTTCTTGCCCTCATCCCCTAACATTTGGTTATATTTATATACTTACGTGAAATTCGTCATCCTTTCAGTTAGTTTGAGGTCGTAAACAAACGTCAACATATGCGCTGACCATGTAAGGTTACTCTGAAGTCTCAATACGATCATAGAGAATAATCCATTCGTTCATATGTAAGTAACCAGTTTACGTATGGTGGGTGATTTTTCGGCTATTTACATAAAACTTCCTGTGTATCTATGGGTGTGGGTATGTGTGTGTATATGTATATGCACGCGCGTGTGTACTGTAGGCGCGGGGGAGGCGGGAGGTTCACCTCATGATGATGCTGTTTTATGACTGTGTTTGGCGCAAATATTTCCCGACGAGGCTCTTGGAATACCTTATTATGTTTTGTATTACGGTATACGTATGTACATGCAGAGCTTCATACTATTTTCGCAAGCGAAGTTGCTGCTGCTGCCGCCGCCCCAGCCGCACTGGCGCCCTTACTCTTGTTATCAAGAGGTATCAGTGTTGTAGTTTACTGACCCTGCCAATAGACGGCGACCATGGACAAGTAGTCGCATATGAAACTATAGGCATGTATATGATGCATGTACCTATGCACACGCACAAAGCCGTCTTTCATCGTTCTTATTGGTCCTGCTGCTGGCGAATTTTAATATTTGGTATTTATCATAACGACGACAGTAATGGTGATACTCATGCGCTCTATGAATACTACTACCGACGCTATTGCCGCCTTGCTTGGAAACGATGATTACAAATATTATTATTATTATTAGGTGTATCGTTGCTATTGAGTTCGATCGTGGCGCTAGTGGTTGTAACAGTGAAGTATTGTGACTGATCTTTGCTTCGCTTGTATGTGCGGGAGAAGGGAGGCCACCGCATGTGTACAAAACCCTGTGTGCCTGCGAGCGCCGTCATCATCGACGCAAGTCGTTTGCTTCTTTTCTTCCTTACGCCGACGACTCGTGGCCAATAAGCGACCCCGTCGCTTGTGATCGCAGCTCAATCAGAACCCGTTATTGCAGCGACTGTCGACCCGATGGCCGTCGAATAGCTAAATGGGTGTAATGCCACGGCGGCGCTGCTTGCTATTTTTGATACCACTGCCTACCCAAACACGCCCCCCCGCTCGAAGTCATTAGCAGCAACAGCATAACAGTCCGCCAACAACAGCTAGGGGAGCAACAAGTATTCAGCCAGCATCGTCGTGACATATTAATCAGCATAATCAAATCACTATAAGTACGACATAATGATGAGATAACGATTATTCAAATTTCGTATGCATTGTAGTCTATCATTTTTATCGATATCGTTACTACGATACTAATACCTCGATTTCCAAAATGTTGTACTTAACGGTCTGTGCAATGGATCCAAGCACTTATATGCACACAGCGTGCATATGGTACACGTGCACGTCGTCGCAGATAATAAGATCGGTAAACAGATCGATATGTGGGTTGATTGAGTGCTGCAACGTCCCAGCGGGATTGATCTGATCTTTTTGAGCTATAATAATAGAAATATAGTAGATATATATAGCAAACTAGATGGAATATATTAAACGCAGGATATTGCACGGTTCACAGGAACTGAACGAATGGTGATTTAGAAAAAAAAAAAGTCGATGACAGGATCAATACTCTAATCAGCGCACAACATTGGGAATCATCATCCACAGACAGACGGCAGATGTCTGTTGAAAGCAAAGTGGTATCGGCACGATACTACGATACTAAACAAATAAACTTGTCAAAGCTCTAAATAAGGCAATGCGATCTCACGGCTACAAATGTAACTTCCTGTTATTGGACAATGAAGCAGTAAAAGTGACAGAAACGACCGTGAAACAATTAGACCGCGACGGTTCTTGCAATTCGAGTAACAGTTATATTGATGCGTCACCACAAGGTTTATTCAGTCACGCGGTGTAGCGGCAGGCTCAGCTGGACTTGACCTGCAGTGGACAAGCTTGACTATTCTTGAGGCTCTACGTCTAGACATTATATTCAGGTTGTCAATCAGAACTACAGTCTTCATATTTACAGCAACACCTGCATAGCTATGAAGCGGACAGTTATGCTAGCTTAGGCCGTATTGTAGTTAGATCAATAGCCTATCGTACAGAGATTCTCCCCGTCCCCGGTCCCGAATGAAAACCTTAATCATATTCAAAAACATCGTCCTGGCGGTAATGGATATTGCGCTCAAAACCTTCCAGAGTAGTAAAGCTCTGATTAGCCATTAACGGACACAAGTCATTGAAATGATTATTCATTATTTCTGTTTCAAAATCGTCTGCTTTTCATACTTCTGCAATCGTTAGTATGCAATAAAGATGTCTGATATTTTTTCTGCTTTATCCAATTCATTAATGGATCGTTTCTTTCCCTGTCATCTAAGCACAAGCAAATTTTAAGCAATCAGTTTTGCCTACATATAAGAGGGCTAAATAGAGACACAGAAGCTCCAATGTTGGCAAAGTTGATGCTAGATCCAGATAATATCATGGATCAGTGAAAGGTATTGTTGAAACTAAACTCTGACTGGCAAGGGCAAAACGGGAAGCCTAATCCATAACGAAATAGCACGCATCGTCTTTTTTTTTTTTTTTTTTTTCTAGCTAAGCACCTGCAATAATAACAACGAGGAGCAGGTAACAATGGTGACAGTGAGACGAATACCGCTTAGTTTTTTTTGCAGCGAGTAATACTGCTCTATGATGTTGTGCTAATATTTCAAGTTACACAGGCCGGAACAATAACAACAGTCCGCCATGTTATCAGCAGCGCAATCTCTCTATCCGTTAATTATAGGGCCTATTACAACCGCCGGCACGAACAGAGATGCTGTCTAATCGATTCATAGACGAAAAAAGCTATTTCCATCGCTCTTACCGTAAAAAAGAAACAAGTCATCGATAGGAACACAGGGATGATGCTACGTTAATCGTATTCAGCCTAGATAGAGTATTATGAGTAAATTGTTTAAGTTTAACGGAACTTTTGCAAACTATTATCGAACGATCACCAGTCAGCCCCAGGATAATGGCATGGTCGTCAGATTTGACCCCACTATATACAGGCATCTAGAAGAAGTCGATCAACATCCCAACAAATCCTAAACTCGCATTGCAAAAGCATAATAAATAGTAAGTACATATTAGTAATGCTCTTCGATACTAGTCACATGGACGTCTATTCATGTGCCCAGAGTAGTCAGAAACGCATACTTAGAACATATGCAAGACAACTTCCAAACCAAAAACGCCAGTTTTACAGGTAGAAAACAATAAGGTTGACCTAGGGACGAGAACCTTAAACAGAAAATTGATTTATGCCAAGATAGGATGATTGCAACGAAGTTTCAAGATGCTGGACACATTGAAATGGGATATACAATTTGTATATCAAACGAAAGTCGAAAACTAGCTAAAAGGGAAAAAACAGTTAGTCCATTTGGCCTAAGAATTTCCCTGGTAGGAATATCAGGAAATGAGCCTTTCGAAATATGGATTCAACGTGGGTGGGCAACGAGACTCTCAGCTACGAGCTATCACTGCAACGGTCAATAATAGGATCAAACTAGGCCAAACTGTAAAAAAGAAGAGAGAAAAAGCGTTTTTAGGTACCTTACATGCGCACAACGGTTTATTTTACGAGAGATTGCTTTTATCTAATATGCGGGGGAATATTTACTATATATTACATACAGCTCCCGCTGCTAATAAGCTTCAAGTGGGAAATCATCTGTTACAAAAAAAAAAAAAGAGAAAAACTTGTTTCTTAGGCTTTTTATTAACAAATGAAACCGTAGAAGCTATCTAGGCTAGTCTCCTGCACTAATTAGGCAGCTGCGAAAAATACTGGTCGTTACGGCCTGCGATAAACTCAGGAGTCGACGGCCTAATTTTGGCAATAGTGGTCGATTCAATTAACTGTCACATAGATGAAGAATAGCCAATTAAATTCATGATTACTGGACTACAAAGTATTGTCGTAAATATAACCGATAATGGATAGCGCTCTGTTTTGCTGGAGAGTGTTCCTATGAACAAGGGTTGTATAAAGAGCGTGCATAGCTGATGCATAAGCGTTATTATTTAGGATTTCCATAGTTAGGATAAGAACTGAAGCTAAAAACAACGATGATTACCATTTTTTATGAATGAAGTATAACAAGGTAACAAACATTTGTATTTACTTAGTTTATCACAGTGTTTATCGAAGATGCTTTTGAACGTCAGCTCGCATTAACATTCAAGTCTTGATAAAAAGCTTAAAAGTCTATTTTACTTGACAGGCCCTTTGCATGCTTTATCTTTAACATTTGAGCTTGTACAGTTTTTGGGGGGTAAACGGAAGAAAATTGCGTCCCAGTTAAGAAGATGATAGTGCTTCTACTGGCCCAACAACGTTCGTTAAATCTCATCAGCATTGTCACTGACGGTGTTGGTTAATTAACTTTTGATCTGACATTAATTAAGATGGCTCGGGCCGACAATGGCGGCCATATAATTATATATTACCAGTTACAAAATATATTACAAATGCTGTTTTACTGCTTGCTAATGGATTAGTATAATTACCGCTCTTCTGTCGCGCCGATTCGACAAAAATTTAAATAAAAAATGCAAACAATCAATGTGCAACACTGCAACAACGGAGTGCAAAACAGGACATTCAGCCGTTGGCTTTTGGTCAGTGCAATTGGTCCTTAGTATAAAAAGGATAGTGCCTCTCGTACAAGAAGTGAGGGACGTGATTGGGTCGTGGGTGCAGCTGCTAGCATTACGATACACAGGCAGTATTGATTGTGATATCTACGATGCTTACAGAATAAATGAATAATATGAAATAAATTTAAATAGAGATGAATGTATCCACACACGTATAGATGTATATATGCAATTCAAGGACGATTGGATTTGACCAGAAAGTAAAAGTCAGTGAACACAGAAGAAAGCCATAGCAGAGACGGAATCAGAAGGCAGTGGAGGCACTGGCGCTGAACTTTACTCGATCATTTTGAACGCATTAGTATATAGATCGACATATGAAGAAACGTTAACGAATGAACTTCCTCAAAGTCCTCCCAAATAGATACCTTCATAATTGAAAATATCAATTGAAGATACTTATGTAGCTCGTGCAGTTATACGGGTCACTAATTATTTTGTACCAGCAAATCAGTCGTTCGACAAAGCTGAAGGGAAAACGCGTTTCGGTTTAGAAATAGTCGAAAATATAGCTACTATCTTAATCTCTCTATAATCATTTATTAGCAAGTTAAGTAGATTAAATAGCATGATTCGTCCGCTATAAGTCAGTATAGAGCTTTGAATGGCTCAGATATATACAAGTTCATTTTGTTCGGGAAGCAGCAATATACACACTGCTCTCCAGTAGTGCGTTCTACTAATAAAGTCACTTAAACTTTGTTTTCTTTTTTTAAGAAAAAAAACCTGTAAAAACCCCTGTAGCGTCTTGGTGGCAATTAATGCAAAAATACGATGCCTCCGTTTCAGATGTATATGCATTTCTATGAAGTTGAGTTATACTCTAGTATTACTCAGTTCTATCAGTTTTTCTGCAAAATCAGCGTCGACACATATACTCCAGTGGTCCATATAGCCCCACCTCACTCACCTTGTATCTATACGTGTATATATATATATAAGAACTAGTTTTCATTACAAGTCACTAACTAAAGTACAAATCAAAGAGAAGCGACCGTCTTTACATGGCTTTTTTTGATCTTCATTTTAAAAAATTCCCGCAAAAAAGTCAATAGCGAGCTTCTATAAAGCTCATTGTTAAGTTCGAAATGTTCTTTCTGGATTCTTTAAGGAGGTTTGTAGTTTCGCTGAAAAGCGGGCTGTTATAACTTCATTCTCGTACGCCGGTCGGGCTTTTTTCATTCTGCTTGGCTCAGGGCAATTCGCTTTCCAAAAACCCGACTAGTAATAATACCCATTTGTGCGCTGGCTGACAATAACATATTTCGAAAGCAACAAAAACCTGTCTGTCACAAAATATCGCACTTTCATGAAGCAATGCTATTTTCAAATATTAGATTAACGTTTTTCTTTATATATATTGGCCTATTGGCTTACTTCGAACGCAGTTGGATTGCATTTTCTACGACAAGCAATAACAAGGAAACAAAAAATATTCTAGTCAACAGTTGCCGTGGGAAACCCAGACGACTGAATGCCAATGCACCTCAAAAAAAAGCGTCCAATGCAAAAGATCCCCATCGATTACCACCTTTTCCTATTTCCGGTACTTCCATTCTGTTTAGTCAGCTCATACGAATGCAACAAAAGCATTGTTTCGGTCTTAGCATTAAACAGCCTATGGGAAAGTGGGACCAATAAGTTGTTTTTGCAGCATAATATCTATATTCTTCTATCTAGTGGCCGATACAATAACGACAATCTGAACTTCTACATCTGCTATCCAGCATAGTAATGAGAGACATAGACAAACACTCTGTACTCGTCTGATAACGATTTATCAGTTAGACCATCGTACACAACCGGGCATACATATGACGCTGCTGCGTTTCTACACATGAGCATAGACGACTTATGAAAAAAAAAGCGATTATGACAATGACAGATCACTATTTTCAAAATCGAAATTCTAAAGGTTTCAGTTAAGTAGCTTTGAGGCCCAGATATAAAATAATCTCGCAGCTAGATAATGGACACTAGTAGACTATAAGTAACTGAAGATTGGAAAGTTGTAAGAACGTTGTTATGAAGGTAGGTTACTAAAAAGTTCAATGAGGTTTCAGGTTCCTCTATGGAGTTTCCGGTCGGCCACTACACCCTCAAGATTAATGGCGTTTAACTAATAAGTTGTTATTTGAACTTTGGAAAACAAGCAACACAACGCATCTCAGTTAAAAACCTAGTAACCTGCAACGTTGTTTCGTCTTGCTTTGCTAAACGATTATCCAGCTGCCATTTCAATTGCTACGTCAGTCTTGTATAATTTCACCCGTGACGTTTAACTGCCAGATATGGTAACCCTTTCACGCTAGTGACCCCATGCTCTTGGATAATGACGCCCGCTCCCCAATCGTGTCGAATTAAAATTTCTTGTCCTTAGACACTCCTTGAAACTGGCTGGCATTAAGTCAGTGGTCAAGAATACTCAACTTGCTTGCATCCTAAAATGACGGCCTGTTTGCAGCGGGTAATTAATACCTACCTTTTACAAATTGTCCGCCATCCGGACTCGAATAACCATCGACGCATGTTAGGGTCATCTAGGTTTATATGATTTTGTAGTGTACAGAACAGAATATCAATTAGTGCAAATAAAACGTGCGAATAAAGTCATCAGTTATAATTAAGGCGGTCAGAAAAAATATGATTTAGTCTCCTTGAGACAGAACTAGCGGCGTAATATGTACATACAAATTGTTATTTTATGTAGATAAAAAGATTTTGTACATTAAAAAACACGAAACTTACAGAATATTATCCAGTCAGAAAGTATGATAAAAAAAAATTAATCCCAGCAATTTACTCATGCTACGCGCGGTTCTCCTTCGCATTTTGCCTTTTCTGCTTATAGAAAGTTTGAACAAATGGCGCCATTTTTCAAAACTCCTCTTCCATAAACATGATATGTTATTCACCCGAAGTTGGCTTGGGAATGTTTGGTAAACTATTGAGAAAATTTCATTTCAAGAAAAATATCTGCCGTAGCGTGGCGTAGAACCCTGCAATCGTCTCAATATTCCGTCATCATTGGAAATTAGTTTTGTGAATGAGCTAAATAGCACAGAAACATAATGTGCCTTAATTGTTCTGTCTTTTTACTTAGGTTCTTTTGTTCAGGCTATCGTCATATCAATCGATTTTGGCTGATTGGCAGTGCCATAACTAAACACATGACATAAACCAGGCCAAACTCGAAATATGTATGAACAACAGATATGACGTTAGATAGACTTAATTTCCATATTTAAGATCTTCGCAATTCTGCTCTAGGCCAAATCATTTTGCTCAAGATGACGATCGCTGTTAGTAAGAGCGATACTTGGACTGGGCCACGAAATCTGTACCTTGATCGACTTTAAAAACCAAGAATAACTAACGGGATAAAATTTAAACCACATTTTACGTTTGTGTATTGTTGCAACTAAAGAAAAACGTTACCAGTAACAATAATAACAAGCCGTACTTACCTTAATTCAAGTTAAACTTGAGTAATTTTCGTGACTGATAATTATAGCACTGATTTTGACTATTCGAAGAGAAGTTGGATCACAACGTGGTCGATAGTTTATTGTGTACAGTCCTATTGAGAACAAGGACTAATTTCTTATGATTTTCTAGTTGTTCAGTATGTTCATACGCGACGAACGGTGGATGCCCTTCAATGAGAATATAGAGAGAAAAGTGTTTTGAAAACTTACTGGACAACAGATATTTCTTCATGTATCATGCATCTATAAAACTATCGGCCCTTATCTTTCTCATCATCTCCTAAAATGTACCAAGCACAATAACTGCAATAAGGCTGGCTACAAATTTACATTTTTCTACTGCATCATGAATTTTGTCGCCGGACTGTTTATTTTTCGTCGTCTGACAAAAGCACCAGCATCAGTAGCTTTAAAAGGAAATGCAGTTACTGTTCTTGTGTTACTGCAATTCATACGGTCTTCATAGACAATGTTGTTTGTTATGAACCTGATTGTGCACGATTCAGCGCGTCTGCCTTATCATCAGATTACGACAAGAGACGACGGCCATTGTTACCGTTACAAAGAATCGAGAAGATCCAGCAAAAAGCTGCTACCACTGAAAGCACAGCCGTCAGTCCAAGCACGATCAAACAACGATAGTTACGGATCCGGTAATCATGACAGATATCGCGCGTCTTCATCTCAGAGAATTCACTCATTGAACACGCTTAAGTACCGTCTCAATGGCGGGGGCGATCCCGTTTGTTACCCCTGTCTAATAGCACTATAGTACTGCGAGAGATTTATAGATAAATAGATAATTTTTGGCCAAAATTCAGAGAGCGTGATCAGTACCAATGATGCTATCGTATTTCTTAGTTATGCTCGTTACTTTGACCACGTGATTATTCAAGGAACTGTATAGTGAACGAATGAGCAAGTTAACAATATGCATACGAATGGTCCCTGTTTACTTACACACGTATCCATGAACGACGGCAAAGACGAACAGAGACCGAAACAAACAAAAAACAAACGATTTGTATTATGAGATCACCTAGGCGGTTACGTTAGACAAGTTAGCAAGTACGTTATCGCTGTGAATGTTTTTCACCTGTATAACAAACAACAACAGTCTTTGCTGTTTCATTCTACGACCTAGTCAAGACTAAATATGATTGTGCTCCTTGACATTGCTCGAATCGGTATAAGTCTGTAAAAGATCAGCCAGCTTTTTCTAGTCCATGCATCAATGATGTCCTTAAAATGGAGCTAGTTGCGCTTCACAAATGGAATATCGATCACGTCGAGCTGCTCTTGTGTATATTTTTTTTTTTAATTGAATGGCATAATTCAAATGGTCTTTTCGTTAGCAACGTTATTTGATTGCAAGAAGATAGCTATTTCTTATATTATGGATTTAGAATCGCACATTTTCTTGCCACCTCATCTTACCGCGGCAGGGGCTTGGAAGCAGCTTGTACAGATGTCAATTGTCGATCACTACTACACATGATGCACCATTACAAAACAGTGAAATGTTAGCTTACAAGGCATATCAAATAAACACGTTTTTTCTTCGTCGTACGTTTTGGGATTTTCGTTTACTCGGTTATGCATATTACAGCCGTGTCAGTTTCATAATAGTACAAGGTACGCTGAGAATCTCAGTAAAAAAATCTAGCCGTGATGGTACGGCGCAAGGCAAATCGATTTCTGCTATCATCGCGTAAAACAACGGGTTTTCTAACCTTTGAGACACCATTACGAGAACCTTCTTTTGCGCTGCGAGGTCGAACAGAGTTTAGTCTATGTCGTCGCTGCTATTGACGTTCCTGTCGTGAACGACGGCGTCAGCGCGTGCATATGGTGAAGTCGTTCACCACGAAACGAAGCGCGACGTTCATAGGGAAAGCAGCAGCGCCAGCAAGAACCGGAACGGCCAAGCCGACGCTGGCGAGCCAGCCAGTCTGTATGTTATAGGAAAAAAATAAAGAAGCAAAGCGATGCCGAATATAGTGAAAGGATGATGTGTGAATAAAAGTGGACTAAACTCAAGCAAAATAAAGTCTAACGCTACTGCTCATCATGAACGACCACAGCGAGATAGGGTGATAATGTTATGGCTGGTTGTCGTCTTCTTCCTGTCGTGTTTTTTGCTTGCTCAATAACGATGACCGTAAAGAAGGCAACGCCGTTGAGTACTTCCAATATAATAGCTTGATCTAGCCGTTGCAGTTTGAGGATTGGATGACCAGCTACCAATGGGTCCGTCCGCTGGTAGCAATGCCATATTGTCTGCACATTGTGCGCTATTACGCTTCAATGCGTCAATGGAAATACAACAGTCATATATGTAAACAGGCCGATCGAACAAACGAACGGCCGGTCGCCACCGCTTCGCAATAACGGCGATCTCAGCATCTTGTCATCTAGGAATACGATCTTTCATCGATCACTCACACCTGTCACATCGCTAGTACAGTGCAGAGCATATACAGCGGCTTCAGACTACAAGATGAGGCATTCAAATTCGAGCAAAGTTTAGCAGGCGGTAGCGTTTTGGAGCGGGTAAACGTTTATTGGATAGTCCTGCTACCAAGAGAAAGGTGTTTCCATGACGAAACAACAAATTTGTGGCGCCATTTTCGAAAGTTAAGCAAAGGTCAGCTATATCTCCACCAAGATTAAAAGCTTCCCTTTTTTTGCCCCTAAAATCGACGGTCTACGTTATTTCCAGTTTTTATGTGGCTTCTGAAAACTTCCGTGAAATTCCCATGAAAGATCGACAACGAAAGATCCTCAAAAGGATTTAGATTTAAAGAACTGATCGAAAAACTATTTCTGATACGCCTGGACTTTTTCTTACAGAAATTAATGGCTTTCTTGAAAAGGGAAACATCTTTTGTCAACCAGGTTGTCCAGACAAAATCCGACGGTAAGTCTTTTTTTGGGGTTTCTTGTACCTTTTTGGACCTTTTACGTGTTTTGAGCTTTTGTATTTTTTTGGGGGGGGGGGGGGGTGACCTGATATCAGCCCAAAATTTAATTCCGCTATATTTTTTTATGCACGATGTTGCGAACAACACTTAAGCGACTCTGTACCTAGCACGCTCGCTTGACACATCGCTATTTTTAAAAATTTTATTGCGGATTAAGGGAGGAATATCTTGTACATGACCACTGGATAGTTTCGCCCTTGAAGTGAGGTTGTAATCGCGATGAATAATAATTATATTGGTTGGACGCAATCGTCAAAAATGGCACTTCTAAGATCCTCTCATGTCTGAATAGCGTATTAAGAACAATTTATAAAAAATTAAAGTGTTAACATTGTATTTACTACTATTACCGAAAAAAAAGATTACATTTTTGCACGATATTAGGAATATCCATACCAATAACAGCAAAAAGCAGCGCTTACCTATTGGGCAAATATTTACATAATGGAGGCACCAGGCTTATTGCCGATCGCAAACGCACGAACATACATAGAAGAAGTTCAGGAATAACATTTACAAAGTATTAAATTGCTCAAGAATTCTACAAGTAACTGCCAAGATCATAATATTCACATGGCTTCATAAGGTGGCAAAGAAATTACCTAAAGGAGAATATAACCGTTGAGGTTTGATGTCAAAAAAGCCGTATGCACAACGAGCAATTTTCTATCAATATTATTTATTCGGTGCAAATGACCTTACTACACTGAACGTTTCTTCATGCTTATTTCATGAGATCTCAATTGTCGATTGTCGAAATTTGATCGACGCCTTCCTTTATTCTGTGCGTCGAAAACATTGAGCCGCTATGCAGTAGCTGAGTCTTTCCCGTATAACAGTTGCTCATATATATATCCATGGCATATGTATATACCGTATGTACCGTATAACAATAAGATACGTGGTCGCAAGAAAAATCAAAGGTACCTTTTCGTGGAAAAGTCGCACGCTATTACAAACGATGCATGAAGAAAATACAGTTACTTCGAATAATTACTCTTTGGCTGACCCGTACTACTCATCCAATTTTGGCAGGAAGCTTGAAAATTGTTGCTTGAACAACGATATGTATGAACTCGATAGTTAAACCGAAGCAAAAGTTCCTTCCATAAGCATTTTTTACCGCTTTTTTGATACGTCTATTGTTGGCGCACGTACGATTTACGATATAGTCAGTTCAAGTCATTTGAGACGAGGGACTGACTACTAAAGGGGCAAAAAGTCCTTAGACGAAACATGGAATTCCCTGATAGTACTATTGTAGAATGATTATGAATGATCGGTCATTGTTTATGGAATATCTATTAGCGTTCTTGGCTCGCTAATCACACGCGTTAAATGCTGCATGTCATTTACAATATTGCTGTTTCGTTTCGTCGTTATACACAAAAGACTTTTCTTAAGATTCAATTATGGACCAAGAGAAGGCTGCTAATGGTAGAGAAACCCGACTATTGCTGAAAGCCTATATCGACAGTACACAAACTACAGGTCATTGGACCAACTGACAAAAAACTGAGACCCAGAGAGGTCAAAGAGCGTGTTTTTAGACGTTTTTTTAGTGCAACGCGTAGCATCTACTATCGTTCCTGTCCATTCAATACAATCGTCAACAGAGAAGCAATCACACGTTCGAAAACTTTTATGCTTGGTTAGATTCACTTACTACGTAATATTGAAGATTATTTGGCAATCAGGTCCCAACTACCTAAAGGAATTTTCGATATCGATTGATAATCGCCTCAACAATAAAAAAAAAAAGGCGAAAAAACCTTACGCCAAACTGTTTCGTAAATTTGAAGCAACGTCGATGTTAATGTTTTCCGCATGAATGAACCAACGGACGATTAAATGATAAGTAGTTGAGAGAGACAAGTAACAGACGTAACGTAGGTTCTTTCGTTCATTGCCAACACGACGGCCAACATTGTTAACACGATACCACAGCTTCTATCATCATTTCGACAGTTACTTCTGCTAGACAACAGTAAGCCAGCGTTGGTGAACCCCCGTCGACCAACCCCCGTGCGCGAATTAATTATTTGTACACTTGATTCAGTTCAGCTATTCGACAATCCCTTACGCATGGACACACTGGTGTGTGCGTCGTTAACGGCATTATTTATAGTCGAAAGAAATGAACATGGTAATCGTACAAGACGATGAGTTTGAGAAACGAGTGGAGGCGTGGGACTCCTCTTATTTCCATTTGAGAATCTTTCTCACACCCCTCCTTTCCTTCACCGTGAATCGAATTATTTACTTCAGTGGTGAAAACAACGAGTCGAAGTCGCTGACTCGAACCGCACTTCCTTTTACTACAGCATCAAAGGCAATAGCAATAAACTCGAGCTACTTAAATGAAGTAAGTCCCCGCTATACAACAGCACGCATTAGCGATTGTAATCACGCAGACACAAACATTCGCCTGTTTTTTTTTTACAAACACACATAAACACGTACATAAATAGACTACGAGAATGTGGACTCATCACGTCCGCCTTTCAGTGATTCACGCCTTCACGCGACTTACGTAAGTTCGCCCTTTGACATAATTGCGCTACCCGCTAAAAAGCGTCGGCTGCTAGCAAAACATGTAACACAGCGACTACAGCTCCACCTACCTAGAGTGTGATGGTTGTGTAAAAAACGGTTTGGCGGAACAGCCGTCGATTATGCATATGTATTTCAACGGCCACAAATGGTATTGGAATGGTACCGCTGCTCACCCACACGTTTTATGACGCTCGACATCTTTATGTTAGGTGGCGATCGGTATCGATCCGAGTGTACGGTAACAACGCTTGAAAATGCTCAATTTCGAATAACTAGCAACAAGTTGTACGCGCATGTGAAGATGTTCTTGTCCACAACCTAGCATTAGAAGCGGCTTTTACCACCACTGCGCGCATTTTACTGGGTAATTTTGGTAACAAATCGACGGCATCGCTCATAAGCTAAACGTAGAAGTTTTTTTATGTTCCTATAACACATACATAAGTTGTGTATGCGTGATGCCATAGCTCTCGGTGAATATAACTTCTCAAATACCAGTGCTATTCTATGAAGTAGGCTAGTCGACGAAAAAGTTCAACTTCTTAATTGTTTTTTTGCAATGCATGAACAGAGCCGAAAATAGGGATTTATTATATTTTTGTCGACGGATGATAAAGTATCGTAAATATGTCTCTGGGGTTGCGTCTCTTCTGATATACATGACGTAACCAATACACGCAATGCCACAACTACAGTGCCGGACATAGGTCTAACATTTTAATCATACAGTATTTTTCTGTTAAACGACACATATTTCTAGTTATTATAGCTGCTACTAATACATATCGATCAATGCTGCTTAAAATGAATATAGACATAACTGAACAGATCATAATGGCGGGATGCAGATTCTGCATTGCTTACATCGTATAGCCTCGATTACGCTGATGCATCATGTTTGCTATCGTATGGCACACGATCTACAGATGGTAATGTGTCGTCACTAGAGCTAACATCATGAACAGCGGCCTGCCATACTGCTGTGCTATGGCTATCAGCAGTTTTACGGAACTGCTGAATCCCTTTTCGAAAAACGAATTTTCATAACACCGGTTAATACCGCCATTGAAGAGACTGACTCGGCAGTAAAAGCGACATTAAGAAGTTCTCATAAAGCTTTCATGCTCAATTAATTGTGTAATAAATAAATTAACGTACTATGCCATTGACAATCAGGCGGGTATCTTGCTTTGTCCACTAAACGACTTGTTAACATTTACGCTAAGGTCTGAACAGATACAGAATTTCTCGAAATGGGTTTTTCCATTCATCGATGATGTTGGATCTTCATTTTTAGATCTGGCTCTACTGTACACTGGAATAGTGTCAGAAAGTTTCCTGCAATACGCTCCTTCTCGGATGTTAGTCGTAACATTAATAACAAATATATTAGAATTCGCTTTCACTTCTTACTGTTGTCAAAACAGAGTCCGTAGATAAGAGCACAGTAAGAGGCAGCTATTTTAGAATATGATCTCATTTCTTATGATTTGCCTGCCATGCTCCATGGTTCACTGGCTTTTTGTCTATATTGAACTGCATGTATTGTGTAGATACAAGTATATATATATATATATATATATTTCTATCTATCTACAATAAATAGTTCAGGAAGGAAAAAGACTGACGGTCTCTATTATTCACACAGTATTTTCGATTCTTGGCGAAAAGGTCATGCCCTAGCAGCGCATCTACACGGGCCTTTCAAGGCCGCTAGCTCTATTATTGGTGAACATGGGGCAAGGCGCGCAACACGCAGTCTCTGTAACGAGCGAGCTAGAAGGAAGCAGAAAACAGGACTAAAATAAAGCAGACGAAACAAACATTACACGGACTTTACAAGATGTTACAACTATCTGCAAGATTTTATCTCTTTGGGCTGCGTCTTTTATGGTTTCGTTGTCAACCTTTTGATAAACGTCAACCGAGTGATGCCTTAATGTTGGATCCGCGTGTTTGCCAAACGAAGATATTCATGCTAAACAGAGATTTTTGATTATTGCTGCTACCAAAAATATATATATACAAAAAATGTTTTTTTTTTTTTATTAACATTCAGATTTACGACAACTGAGTATGATTAGAAGGGACAGGCCTGGGCAAGCCCGTATATTCTTTGTATGTCAATATTGTTACCGCCAATATCGGCTCCAGTTGGTCACAGGCAAATGAGCCACAACATGGGCTCAGTTCACAAAATGCCTATTTCTTCACGAGTAGTTCGTGCTAATCACGACGATGACCCCACCACTTACACAGAGGTTATTTAGCGAGCCCATTTTCGTTGTCATCATTCACTGACTCTGCGTCGTAATTCCGCAGACTCAGTCTGAACGGCACCGTGCTGCTGAGAGCTAGCAATTATAGGCACTGGATAACACGCGTACATAAACGACAGACAGTAGCATATTGTTGGTTTTGCCAATCACCGGTCGCTCGTCTGCTAGTAGTAGAACTAGTTAAGATGATAATGGTGCTGGAGGCCGTGTGGGGGTAAATCAAGGCAAAGTATTTCCGTTTGCTTAGCAAAAACGGTGCTCGTTGACGAGCAGCGTTAGCAGATTACCAATGTCAATGGCATCAGAATCATTATCACGAGAAAGAATAGAGAGAGGGCAGGAAGATAGAGGTCGCTGTAATTTGTCCATGGCGCTATAACGCCAGGCAGTCCATTACGTTTAGAATTGTCATCGGGAAACATTTTGGCGGCTTGAAGAGCCAAAATATAAGCGAAAATAAAATCGAAAATGATGAAATGGTGTTTCGTTACAGGGGAACCATAGAGCGGCCAGTACCACGATGAGAAACAACGAAAAACCAGCTGATATACGTGCGTATTGCTGTTATGTCCGCTATTACCCGCTGCTGCGGCGGCGGCCGCAGCATGTGCCGCTTTCATTGAACGCCCATTAGGCAGACATGAATCAGGTAACGGCAGCAAGGCCAAAAGCCACAACATATAACCTTGATGGTATTAAGCAGAGGTCTATCGTTGGCTATTTGTCTCCAAATATATTGTTCATGTAGAGTTCACTCGATACGAGTGTCACAGTGTCAACGTTGGTGCTAACACTGGTACATGCGGACGGTTGCTGGTTGCCGAAAGAAGCCAAGTAAGATATTCATTAATGGTTAAAACAGTAGTACCATTAGCAGATGTGATATCTATTGCGCGCAATATGAGATATGCCGAATATGGATGTTCTGGTTTAGTGATCTCGGAATGAAATTCAAAACTAAGTTCCTGTGTACATCTTTGTTCTTGCGTTAGTCAATAGGATACCAGTAAGTTGACTTTTCCTGCATAGAGGAAACAGCATCAGCCAAACTACTTCCCAGGGACCATTTGCGGAGTCAGAGCTGTTTGACAAATTTTCAATCACTCACAGTTCTGCAGAGTTCAGCGTCAGCTTTACTAATCACTTTACGAAGACGGTGTTTTAGGCCAGGGCTTTTTTTGTTTAGTGCTATTTGGTACACACAATGACCTTCGCATGATCCCATAGGAAAAATCAAAGGTGAAATCGCCGCCCTAAAGCTGCCACTTACTGTCATCGTCCCGCCTCGAGATCAACGTGTCTGGGAACTTTACGGCTTTTCGCGAATTGATTTTTTTTCGCGTTGTGTGACAAGTTTCCCCGTCTGGTAAAATTAAACATGAGATGCAACCGAAACATCTAGTTGTAGAGTTTACCATCAATTGTCGCCGTTGCCCGATCGTGACGTTCACAGAAAAAGGGCCTAACGCTTTAGCAATACGTGCTTCTGCACGTACATAAACCATCTAATGAAAATAATACACCGTCGTACCTTAGCTGTATGAGTGTTAAATATTTAGTGTAAAACCTTTGTCTTCTTTGTGTATGGTCGATTATAATTATCACAGTTCGAGGGCATGGAACATTTTAAATCGGGACACGCTGGTTCATTTCCTTGTGTATAGTCCACGTCCGCATATACGGACAGCATGTGCGTTAATAAAACTTCACGGTATTTTTTAAAATATCTATCACGATGTTAGGCGATATTAGAAATTAAATCCCTTACTGCAAGTTGTACATAATAATATCAAGAAGAGTAGCAATATCACTAGAAAAAAGAACCGACCCACAGACTTACTAAATCGGTTTCTGCTTTGAAAATAAAAGCTAAGTCTTTATGCGTAAATACAGTACACATAAAAATCTAGAAAAATGTCAGTAAAATGTGCTGCAAGGGGCTACTGGCATAGCTCGATGCTTTCCTCGTGGTCTTGAATCATGGTTTTGTGGAATTCAGCGTCAACCTTGCCGAACATTTCCCGTAGAGTTAAGTCTTAGGATTGTTTTCGGTGTTGTCGTATGGGTTCTGCCCTTAAGATAGCCCTACAACGAAAAAAAACGAACGAGATCGAATTACAGGACCTGAGGGGCCACTCGTCGGAAACACAACTTCAAGTAAATTGCTTGTGTCATACACTACCCCGTCCGCATCCGATGTCCGCATTCCGGGTCACCGTCCAAGATATGGTCATAGAATGTATGACACTCGTAATGGTCCTGGATCTTTAATTGTAATGCCTCGATCGAGTACCCACAGATAGGCCGAGCTATTGAGCACGACTGTGATGAGATCGTTAGATTTGTCCGATCTGCGGTTTCTCTGGCCGTACTTGACTAGTCTCTTCAATAGACATTTGCCTTACCCAATAGCATACATTATAGATGAACAATTACGGCTTAAGACTGCACGTATTTCGGGCTACACCTGCTGCCACGGTGTGGGACCACGTTTTCAGTGCCAGTCGCAGTACCCGGCGGTTGTGCAGTGCGTCGGTGAATCTCCCATCGAGGTTCCTTTCCCGCCTCGGCCTCTCGATGTTGGTACTGATTTTGAACAATCAATCTCCATCGTGCCTTGTCTAAGGTCCCGTATGGGGGGGGGGGACAGTGCCTTAAGTAGCCACTCGTAGAAAAGCCGCATTAATAAGCAAGATCCTTAGTAAGATTACAGAGAAACAGAGAAAGAATAAAGAGCAGGAGGCAAAATTAGCGAGCTAACTGGCGTTTCCTTTCGATTTAGTGACTCGAGCCAGTGGAATCGAGTAATGCTCAAACGAGCCCATACGAAGGCGGTGTTCAGGCAGGAGTCGCAAATTTTAATGAAGGGTAGAGTTACGTCGTGAAGTGAGAAACCAAGATTGCAGGTAAATGCTATTCGTGAAGAGGCCGTTTCGAACACTTTTTTGAAGATGGGCAACTTGGTTGAGGAAATAAAACTTTCTGCCGCCTTCGATGTACACCCCCTATTCTACGTTAGAGTCAAGATTCATTACGATTTACATGCGGACAAATCCATTGATATATGCCAAAAAACCTCTCTACAGCTCTCGAGAGCCCAGTGGTCACAGAGTATCGGTTACCGGTGCAAAATTCGGCCAGGATTACTTAAGCAATCAGGGCCTTACAAAAAGACGGAAGGCTGATAACCTTCGGAAATTCCGTGTTAATTTTCATTAAAAAGGAGGTATTGAAAAAACAAGTCAAAGTTAACTTTTCATAACTCTGACGAACAAGATCCTTTTGCAGTTCGTCAAGGTTTCACGGAATGGAACACATGAAGCTAACACATGAAGCTTATAAGGCTACAATGTGTGCTGGATCGCTCGCCAATCTCTTGCTGCTGGTGCCAAACGCTGGCTGACGCCGTCGAACAAACGAAATAGTCTGTGAAGGCTGCTGTCAGTAAAGTCGCATGACTGCGCCTAAAGGCGCCATATGTAAACAAGCACTGTGTCCGATCCGAATCGAAAAACGGAAGGCCTAAACAGAGTGTCTACCTTTTCAGCAACCCGTCGGACCCGAGCGTCCAAGTGCGACTAGTAATGAACCGGTTGTTCACACTCGCACGAGTTGATATTTCGAAAGTCTGGCCTGCCCAAAGCAAACTATATCTTACTGTACCTTTGCAGTTTAAGTTTTCCTAACGCGACCTCAATTAAGCGTAAGTAGAAGTTTGTTAACTGTCTTGATAGGACGTTGTGCAAATTGTTGTGTCATAAATTTTAAAGGATACAAAATCCGTGAGTGCGGTGCTTAGGTTTTGAAAGTGCTGTGCGTAACAGCTCCGTATGTTTGCAAAGTATTGTGGATGCCCTAAGTCTGTTGATAGCTGCTATACGAAACATAAACGCTAGAACTATAATTTCTTTATGGTACGTATTAATGCTATGACCGAAAGACTCAGGAAATCAGGACTTCGGTAGCTTTTCTTGCGAATGAAGGGCCTAAATTCGACACGGTGGTGGTTCTATTGCTAAAACGTGTTACTGCGCTAGCTATAGTATTTCTTTCCTTCCCAGCAACACCCTATTTAACATTATTGATGAGGCTGACTCTATAAATTATGTTCTCCCTTGTTTGTTGTTAAGTGCAGGGATTGGAAACTCCTTTGGTAAGCTTCTCTGTAAAAAAAAAAACTATGTAACGTTTATTTTCTCTAGAAATTCGAAGGACCATCAAGATATTAACAAGGTTACTCCGCTGTTTTCGAGAACCTGTATTATTTATATAACTGTGAAAAATTACGCTAGATAATTGTAATAATAGACCCTAGATAATTGTTATGTTTAAAAAAACTTTTTATCACTCTCGAGATCTCCGACCGAGTCAGTTCCCACTCGACTGCATAGTCCTTTTGTGATCTCCTCACAAATCAAACGCAGAATATTAGCTGGCTCCCACTTCGTGACGCAGTCAATGCTGATTCAACCTATGAAGTAGTCTGCAATCAGTTTTTTTTTTTTTCGGTATAATAGATTTTTTGCTGTGATTGAAGTTCAGCTTGCAATTCGAATAAGTTCGAATTTTCGCCTGTGCTATGGATCGTGCGGATACGCTAGTTCAGATAGCGCCAAAAAGTGTGCACATAGCAGCCCTCAACAACTTATTATAACTGTCCCCGAAGCAACACAACGGCCGTAAAGCATATGTTTTACAAGCGCCAGTTTTACGCGAGCATTTTACGATGCTAAGAGGCGATAGTTCGAAATTATAATAATTTATCACTGTATTTTCTGGTAGAAGGAAATCTGTGCTCGATCTTGACTCTCAACATCGATTCCAGAATCCTCAAGCTATTGCTGATTACTTTAACAGATTCCTCGCAACCATTAACCGCACCACTATTACTTTCCTTCAGGTTCATGCTGACTGTCGGATATAAATAGCGTCGACTTTGGAGACGAGCCAAGCGGCGGTTAGAATAAATTATGTCAGTGCACCCATAGTTTAGGCGGTTCTAGGGTGTTTGAAACTACATCAGGATATTTCAATGGGCCAGCTATCTCCTTACACGGGCTCCTTTCTTACTGAATCGAAAGACACGAAAATTGTTCTTCTAGTCGCAAACAAAGGAGAACCCACCAATACATTATCCCTGATTGGACTATTTGGCTAAAGTTTTTTGAAAAAACTAGTAATTATTAGGCTTACGACAGTTTATTCTCACCTACTTAGCTCGGTTTTCAGAAGTTTCAACCAGCTGAACTCGTACTTGCGCAACTTTGACAGGAGGCCACCTTCGCTATTTAAAATAGGTAGGCTGCAGTCGACTTCCACTGCTGTTGTCGCTCGATCTTCTTAGAAATGTTAAAAGCGCTTGAAGCGCATCGGACGCAGTCGTCAGAGTACCTTTAGAGCCTATTGCTAGGCCATACATGTTCATCGTCTTTGTGAACTTCAGTCTGCTTTAAGTCTCGTCGCGTGCCGTGTGCTAATTGCATCACTTCTACGGATGACGCCTCCATGCTCTTTTCACATTCAGCCTACCAAAGTTCCCGATGAAATCCAGACGAAAACGTTTTGCTAATCCCCCTAAGGCGGGAATTGTATTGTTTAGCTCATCTCAACGACTCATCGACATACAAAACATTGTATTTAGTGGAACTCAGGTGTTTTCATTGTCCCAAGCTATTCAGTACTTGACAATACATTTTTAAGTGACGATAAAGTGGCAATCCTATTTGACAACTCAGGCGTCTAACTGCTATGCTATTGTTGCTGATGAAACTGAGCCAGACTGGTGCTGTCGCTGTCAGTGCTGCGTAATGTACTTCCCAAGTGGAAAAATGGCTTTTTGAGAATACCCTGTAGGACTCAAATCATGTAGGGCTCAGAGCGATGCTCTGAGGATTAAATCTGACAGGGGCCTCAAATTCGCCGCGGATGCCCGCTGTACATTGAATGGACTGCTCTGCGTCGATAACATATGTTTACTTTGAGGATGTCAAGAGATATCGTCCCGTCCGCGATGTATTTCACGCTTACAGCCGACGTCAAACTGTGATATCAGCACGCTCAATGTTCTCTGTTGCTCTCATATCGTTCACTTCTTTCAGACAGGAGTTCTCCTCCTCGTAGGCTCGGTCACTCAACTCAATAAAAGGATTTTGGAGAGAAATTTTGAAGCACGTAAATCAGGCGTAATTGGATAATGATGCGAAAAAATGTCTAAGTATTTTAGTTTGTAGCTAATATTAGCGACGATGTTAGAATAATGGTGTAAAGTGTTATTTTTTCTTAAATGAAAAATTGATATCAGAACTACAGTTTCGTTTTAAGTGACATAAAAGTTAAAAACCGGCATCATTTTTGAAAGATGATAAACATCTGGCCATAATAACATTAATGATGATGTGGCGCTGATATACTGGTATGCAAGACGGTAGTAGTAATAATTTCAAAGAAGAAATTTCTAATTATCTATGAATTTGTGGCGACAATATTAATGACAATAGAGGAACGATTTTTTACAAATTTGATAGATGAGTCGGTTCGATGATTACCATCATTCTGTAATACCATAAGGATGCTGTGAGACCAGCGGTTGCCCACTGGATACCTAGTTCAGCTCATGGCTTGAAAAGTACTAATTTAGAATTGACACCCAACTGAATATATTTATATATTGAAACACGATATATAAATTGTACTAATCATCTGCCCTTACTGCTCGCTTACGTCCGTTATGCATATGGGACAAGTAAATATATAACAAAGCAAGACCTGACGTCCGTATTTTTTGCCCGTACATATTCATTGTCAAGTCTCCTACTTTGCTACCAGCTACAGATATTTTGATATCTAACGTTTCTTGTGCCCTGTTAGAGGAGAAAATAATAATGTTAATTGAAAGAAACATTGCTGAATCGAACTCCCTGGTCTGGCACCCATTGTGATAAGACAACAAATGGTACCAGTCGTTTTCTCCATTAGGTTCATTAGAATATTAGGGAGCAAGCCTTTAGCGTGATGAGATAGAGGTGACCGTAGAATGCGGTACTCGACGCTTTCCGGTTTATGCACCACGGAACACATACAAATCGAGGCGGTTTCATCATTATGACTATTCTGTATAGAAAAACTAATATTATCTAACAGTGACAGCATTATAATTGCGAGAATAGAATTTCTACTTGTTACAATTAGACATTAGACGAGTAATCATCAGACGGATACGGCATGGCAAGGGTTGACTGCTGTTGCTTGAGACTATTTGTCTGTCTGCCTGCCTGCCTGCCGGCCTCCCTGTGTATCCGTCCATATGCCAGCGAGACGTCACTAACCAAAGCAGCGGATGGCTATTATAAGGACGCCAACTTGCATCGTCGAAATGATACTATTCAGCATTACCAGCAACAGACACGGTAGCAGCTGAAGCAGCATTTGCCAATTACCACTACGGGTACATACTCTAGCCGCTATTACCGCAAGTACTACGTAGACATACGGTATACGATAACAACGCCAGCAGCATTACCACTGTGAAGGCAACGACGGCGGCGGTCGCGACTGCGAGGAAAAGAAGTATAAGAGACGGCAGACGGCCGGGAGACAACTGGGTCGGCCGATCCAATCAACTAACCCACCGATCAAGGGACAGACAATCCACGTGCTGAAATAGATACTACTGCTCTATGTGAGTAATACTAGTAGTCGCAGTGATGCTAGTGGATAGATGGAGACAGCGGGTTTTCGTCGTCGTCGTCGTCAACGTAGAAAGTGCGCACCGGTCGACCCGAAGGGGAGCAAGAATGGCGTACTCGTTGAATCCATATGTCCTACCGCTTTGAGAAGGTACAGAAGATCAGTTTGTTGCGTCTATCTCATTGCAAATAGAAAGTGATACGTCGACCCTCCACACAAGTGATGTTACGACAATGCCAACGGTAGCAATAGCAATGGCCGCGACGACGCGGTAGACAATTCGAAGCGGGTATTTCACACTCTTGTCACGCGAAATCTACCTAGCGGATATGTAAAGAGAGAATTATCTCATGCTCCCCTTAAAAACGCAATACAATACAGATGGACGTAATAGAGACACATCTTGGAAGAGCAGGAACATCAGCTTAGAATGTGATCTATCCAGTGAAATCTTAATTCTTTTTACCCAACTCGGAACCGGAAATGCGCCACAGCTTTCGGCTCTTGAGACCTTTATGACACTGCTACGGAAGCCATGAGGTGTGCGCCTCATCGAGTTTGTAACCACGCCTCCTCCACACGTACCTCTTCGGCTTAGCATTGGTTGAAGTTGTTTTCCACTAAGAGATCACCTTTTTCCTCGTTATGCTCCTGATAACCTCACATATCGAGTCGCATTCATATTTTTTGTGCGGAAGTTCATATCTTCCACATAATTCGTACTACGCGTTTAATGAAATTCAAGTTATATTCTCCGTTTTATATTGCTCATTCTTTCCGTCTTCACGTTGAGGAGAGGTCACATTGAAAGGTTTTGTGACTTTTGCATGAACCCCTCATTCTGGAGGTTTTATGTTCCTTTTTGAAGGTAACCTTCAGGTTTTGTACGGACATTTATATCCGAACACGCGACTTTAGCAAAAATGCTTTACAATACCAACGTCTCAGTCAGCTCATCAGGACCCTCGAGCTATGCTAATGGATATGACATAGGTCAGGGTTCGCCTATTAGTTCATTGAGGCAACGTCACAACCTATCGTCAACTAAAATACTACGATTCGTCGATGACTAGGGCTGACTGTATAGGGCTGCAAACGCACTTTTTCAACCCGTTCTACCATATTACTAGTAAAACTCTCAGACGAGCAGAGAAGGAAAAATGTTTGCAGAAATTAAATTAAAAAAAACGGCAGCAATGCTGTTCCAATATGAATAGACCGTACGCATTTCCAACCAACTTGGAATTAATTCACAGGAAACCCATTTTTCGCTCAGTTTTAATATTTTCATTGTTTGGATAATAATTCTGAAAACATATGAAACGCCAGTATTTGTCGACAGAGATCTTAGTCTCTAAACGCCGCTTTCGACAATGGCTTTGTGTTCTTCGATTTTCAACATTTGTTGCCCTTCTGACCTTCAACACTCCGATCTCCGTTCTTGAAACGTTTGTATTACTCATGTACTAGTTTTTCGCTCAAGTTCTTCTTGCATCAAATTTTCTCCAATCTTCGATACATTTTTTGCAGCCCTATGATCTTCGGAAAACGAAAATTTGATCACTGATCGGTTATTGTAGAGACCAAGAGAGGTTTTTGCTCCTGAACTCAATTTCGAACGCCGTCAAATTTGCTTTTAACCGCCTAATCTCTAAATTTATTGAAAAGCCTATCCCGATATAGAAATACAAAAGGAAATCCCCATGAGAAAATACTTGAAAGGTTTTTTTCCAATTTTGCTAGTTTATCTTTATTATGTTACGATAAAGAGAACGCAATAATATCCCCGGATAACAACTAGTCAATATCAAGCCAGCCGGTACCTTGTCCAAAAAGGAACGGGGGTATCATTCAGGCAACTGGGCCACTTCTATAATTCACTCTTCTTCACTGGATAGAGATAACCGACATACAATCAAACAGTTAAAAAGTCGCGAAAAAAAAGGCCATCGTCACAGGACACAATTGTCGAAACAACGTCTGATTGTAAAGTCCGAGATTGTAGATGGCTGAACGAAACTTGAAGCGTATATAAGACACTTGGACGGCCTCGCGTACTGCGTACAATATTGCCATGTTACTGTTATTACTAACCTGTTTTTCGAAGACTGAAATTTGGCTTTGTTTACACTTTTAACGCGAGCGGGGCCGCAACAAAGCAAACCGACACGACATTAACAATGATGCACGATGAAGTAGTGGATATATTATCCTCACAACGGAGGTCGAAGTTTATGAACTTGCGAGAAAAACGGACTTTGACTCCCCAATCCTACTAGATGGTTGTTCCAGCGATAGATCTTTCACACTTGAAATAGCGCAATATGCGTTAACAGTAATCTGTATGACTAGCTCTCGTCCGCCAAGTGAAAAATCTTCAGCCTTCCAAGAGAATATATGTTCTTGTTTCCAACACCCAATGTTCCTAATTTGCCTATTCCGTGAGTAGAGGCCAAAACCGATGTCCGAGTAACACTGGTTACTACAACTCCGCAGTACCTGGAGGCGCAATAGAAGGGCCAGTTATTTAGTGCTGTTTCGACGATAACGAGCACTCGTCAGAAGCTTCTCTTAGACCTAACGGTAGACACAATTATTAACAACGTAATTCGTAGAGAGACCAAATGCGTCTTCTGACTTCGAATTGCCAACAAAATTGCTTTCAGACTGCTGCGCTTGAGACAGGCGTCGGCGCTTCGGGCACAAGTTCTTTTTTTTTTATCACTCTTGGTACGGACACAATTTCAATCAATGTCATTTAGCTATTTAATTGGGTGTCTTCTTCTTTCTAACAACGATGAAGATTTGTCAGCAGTTTTCAAGAAGATCAAATGTCGACCAGTAGTCCTTTCGTACTTGCAGCATCATTTTACGGCCTTGCAGACTAGTAGAAGCCGACTCGATCAAGCTGAACTCGAAAGACTATTGTCGATGCTATGGCGTTCGCTTAGTCGCTCACCGTAGGTAACCAAAACAGTAATTGTAAGTTCTACCACGACTTCGTCTAGACTCCGCACGGCCCCCTACCGCTGTTTGGCCGCGAACGCTACAAACTAAGTGACTGTCTGCATTAATCGGAGATGTTTCACCAATTCGCGCGGGGTAGCTCCGGGAAAGGGTCCTACTGAACTGGGAGAGGGCACCGCAAGAAGATCAAACACGACCTATAACACGCACATATACACATAGCAGACAACTAGCTAGCCAGCCTTGCGTGCTTAATGTTGAAAGAGACAGTCAAGTATGTGATATACAGACGAGCCGAAGCATCCGTGAGCTACCGAAAATGATGCATTCAGCCGCCTCAAAGTTAAAAACCGTTTGTATGGCCACTGTTGACAAATGAAAGAAGTAAACAAAGGCTACTCCTATATGTTATGCATTTTGTCAAAAAGACACTGGAAAATTATACAGTGGCCAGTTGAGAAAGCACCAACAAGTCTATGGTCACTCGAATGCCTTCGAAATAGTTCGACAAGCTGGTCTAACTAATGAACACTAATCATAGTTATTCAGGCTTAAGGTAAAACGCACACACGGCGCTTTTGTTAACACCAGCTGTTACAGATTTGCTCCACCGAGGCCTTTCTCCATAGCTGGGTCTACTTTCATCGTACTTCAAACGCGACAGGTCGTCTTTCATATGCCTGCTGTGCTCTCTGTACATACCAGTAACAACCTGTCTTATACATTGAATGACATATGTACCTGTCTTTTTGTTACAGGTCACCCAAGCAGGCGCACCCACTGCCTGATCAGATGACGTTGCTTTCTGGTCTGTTTATCTAGATGAATATGTCATTTTTGATATACTGTATCATAATCTTCCCTTTAGTAAGCTTTTGTATTATATAGTATTGTGCAATCATTTGCACAAATAATTCGAATTGCTTTCGTTAGTTGGTGTAAATTGTAAATAAAAACAGTTGAGCATAAAATTTACGTATTTGACATAGTGAAAAGATTTTACAGAAACAATCACAGTTCCATTTAGAATTTCTTAGCCAAGGCTGCCAACTAGAACTTTTTCATACCGTATAATTTATTTGCAATAATAAGTAATTGAGTGGCCTTGTCAAGATATCAAACGTAGTATACAGGATAGAGTGCATATGTACGTAAATGTGTACATCTGAAAAATCCAAGTGCTCAGCGAATCAACAGAAAAAAAGCCGTTATCTTTAGAAAAATGAGACGCCATCCTCACGCAGTGAGATCGCGTGAAGCCTATCGTTTTTGCACCTGGTTTTGATGCTTAACTTGCTTTCGACAAATGTAACCTTCGTAAGGGTTTTTTTTACGATCAGTTTCTGCATATGGTGGTCCCCTGGAAACAGAAGAAACCCGAACGCGACACAATTTAGCGAAAACACGGATCCGCTTGACGGAAACTAGACGGAACTAGAAAACATCTAGGTAATCCGATTTCAGCATAGGTTGGAAGTGTATCTCGGTCCGGCACATCATGAATATGAAATCTGCACGTACAGGTCCATGGTTTAGTTTTGCGGACGTTTCGTGGTCTGCGGGATTGATTAGGGCAAGAGTACAACAGCACCAATCAATTATCTTACAGATTATCTAGTGCAGAGTATCATTAGGTTTTTATATTTGACGAGATCAAGCCAATTTTTTGAAAGCCTTGCTATCGGTGAAGAACAAAGCTATGAATTGACCAGAACGTTCCATGACTCTGGCTGAGTAACTGATAAAGTATGAGTGAATCCTTAATCAACAGAAACCGTTTCCTAAGCTAATGCATCTTTGAGCAAGCAAGAAATGTGAGCTTTTTTTTTTATACCTTCCGAACAAGAGACTATAGTAAACAGCGTAACGGTCCTTTGTTTTCTCAAGCAGGACTTATGTTACAACTGACAGAAGGAACGGCTAAGATATATGCGACAGCCGAAGTAGACTGAATTAGTTACGCAGCGGGTGCATTTGGTAGGGAGACGAGTCGCAGTGTTTGAGCTATATCAGATGATCCCGCATTTATCTCGTTAAGAACCCGAAACAGTCGACAATTTTTGACCGCTACTCTTTTTTTTGAATTACAGACAGGCAAAGTTCCCTTGCGCAGCGATAACAACTGAATACCGCGCTTGCTTTTTGGCAGCCATTCAACGAATGAACAGCACCATTCCTATCGTCGAAAAGAAAAACAATGACGAAGTAAACAAGTCCGCCCGGTCTTCTGTCGATGTAACTGCATCAACATACACAATGAAGTGGCAACGCTGATCGTTGTTGTTGATGATGATGATGATGATGACTAAATTTAGAGTCGATCTCAACAACTGGAAGGCTTTTCCTGACCGTTAAACGGTCGTAGTAACGGCGCCGGCAGCTCTGACAAAGGACGGCCATTTACTATACAAAATCATTTTTCACATAGAGCCAAAGTGTTTTCTAGTGCTCGTGTCAACAAACGTTACTTTTGTAGCTAAGATTCCATTATCAAACATACCTACTACTTATATCCATACGTTTCTGAACGTATGCTGATAACCGTCGTAGTCGTTACTTAGTTGTCATCGTATAGACACATACTCCTTATAGGTTGACGGTCGGCCTACAACCATCCGCCATTCCTCGCTGCCGGCTCAGAACTCACCACTATTGCGGAAGGCTCAAGTTGCGCCCCCAGCCTCGTAATAAACCGTGTACCTGGCGAGCATATGCTGCCGAGGGATGGTTAGTAGGTTCAGCCCTTCAGCTTAGTTGAAGACAACACATGTCGTTCCTGTTATGTAACTTCTTCATCTGATAGTTTCCACGCAAGCTACTAACTGTATTTAGGAAAACAAGAGACACACCGTACCCACGACCTTCGCACAATACTTAATTTTATAAGATGTATATATAACACATGAATGGTTTACGACAATCCTGGAGAAATTCAAAATAATTTGGTCAACAAGTCCCAATTATATACCAGCTAATAAAACAAAAAAAAAAAGGAGATAACCCTTGTTTTTAACTTCTTCAGAAGTTAAAGTCGATATCTGGTCTTGTTTGTATAAATATATATATATATATATATAAGATCTATCATGAGTCGCAATGCACCTACTGTCTATGTCTTCGAGGTCGAAATGGATACTGCGCTTAAATTTGAATCTTAAGCCTGACTGACGCGACCTTTTCAGTTATCACTATATTTGATTTTCCTCACCGCTAGGTCGTCCCACTATTTGCTATATCTGCTGTACATATGAATATTTCAACTGCAGTGTGCCGGAAAAGCGAGGACCTCCGTTATACCATATTGGAGTGAGACGTTCCGTTTTCATTATTGTGGTTGGAGTTTGCATGCAACAATCGTCTTCGCTTGACGCTTCTCAAATACAAGCGCATGCTAAAAGGACACAGTTCGTAATCGCGCGGTGCAATTTTTCACGCTTCTCTTTCAGTAGTTTAGCATTGCCAGACAGCCTAAATGTGACAAAATGTAAAGAACGTTGCGTTTCTATGGACAGTTGCGAATCGATCTAGTTAAAATTTTTTGTCTGCACAATTGTGCGATTTGTTTGTACCAGCGGCCTTTCTCCTTTCGAAATGTACATATAAGACAGCTAAAAAATGGTAAAAATTAGTGATTTGTAAATATATAGGATTATATATGATACAAGAACTATTCACTCCAATATGAAAAATCGAATCAAGGATTTCCCTGTAACATTATCTTGATCATGACGTTAAAGTCTGGCTTTGTTCCCCGTGACGACGAAAACACTGTTTTTATGTATGTAGGTCATTTAGCTGAAATCGAAAAAAAAAGAAAGAAAGAAAGAAGAAACTGTCCGGACGGGAAAATTCATCAGCCTATTGATTCGCCAGCAGCCTCTTCGAGTATTCGGTTAAATCTACTCAAACGACCGAACGAATCAGCGGCCGATCGGCTCCGGTGTGCTGCTTGATGAACAGACCAAATATGCCGCGTCCAATAGCTGTAATATCGCCGCCACGATCACTGCGAGAGATTCGCTGGCTCGATCATTCTTCGCATCATCGTGCAGTTTTCTGGCCTTACACGAACGAAGGCGACGCGATATCTATCACGACTCGTGTTCAGGTGAACAAAACGCGGCGGCCCCAGGTCGGTTCGCCTTCTCTCCCACGACTCGAAGCCTGCCTACGCGACTGTTGGCTCAATTGTTCGTTAGCAAGCGGGTAAAGAGGAAACGTTAGGCAAATGACCGACCCAGTACGCAATTGCGAGCCATAACCCATAAGGCTCTCCCCCTCACACTCAAGATACATTTGCCGCCAGGCCGATGCCTGCGACATAGCAACAACAGTCGCACAATTGTCTAGACGGAGACTAACCCTAAATCAATCAGAGAGAGAAATCAAAAAATCACCAACGTTAACTCGATAATTTTCTCCGATCTGGCCATCTCTAGCACGTTCCAAACTACTAGAACAAAACATCAGGATACCATTTTTTTTTTACTTAGTTCAAGACATGTTAGTGGCCTTTATACAACAAGTAGGCGAGGCGACCACGCTCACACCTAAAGTAGCTAATACTAAATTTTGGCTACTACAAGAGCAAAGAAGCGCAATGACCGAATATCTGAAAAATAAGCTAAAAAGAAAACAATGCCCTAATTGCGGACAACTAGGACGCTTTAATTTAATAAAGTCGTAGGGGAATGGCAACTATACCGCGATATATATATGCGATTATCACTTGGATTTAAGAATGAGACATCCAATAACCAAGCTTTTGATTCTGCGGAATGACAGTTACTTACGAAAACGCGAAGGGTTTCCATGTGGTCATTCGGGCCCAGACAAAGCAATTGGTAATCAGGGGTGAGAAAATAAGCCATATATAAGAACATGAAGGGTTAAGTCAACTGATAATATTGTGAGGGTTAGTGCCGATGAGCCAGCCCTCAGGCAGACTGCAACGATAAGCCAAGAGGCAAACGCATAGTCTGTAGAAATAGGAACGCCAAAAAAGTGAACGATAAGACAAGGCAAAAGATACGGGAAATTCTGGAAATCGTACGTAGGACAGCATCTTAAAAACCTTAATTGTTGCCTGATTTCACAGTTGTAACCCACCCTCATACGACCACGCGGTAAAATTTAATTTAATTTAATAAGGGAAACGTCAGAAATAATTTTATGCGTAAAATGTCTCCTAATGTCTCGATTAAGATCCGAATAGATATTGTCAAGCTGACAGGAGCTGATGACTTTTGCAAATAACAACGATGAAACAAAACTATGTACTAACTAGCAAGAAGCAATTAGAAGATAGACTACCAGATCGTAATCTGCGGCTATAAATAATCGTTCCTAATTCTTGCTTATCCTACTCACTACCATTTTCTACATTCGCTAATCGTCCATATTTGATAATAGAATAATTTGCTCTTTTAAAAAGAAAAGCTACCAAAAGCGCAATTGTATAGCTAGTAATTATTGAACGTTTTAATAACAGCCCTAGGCAGGTCGATGTCGCTACTCAGAGCTGTTAGGTTCCTGTTCAGCAACGCCCTAAACATTCAGTAATGCAATAGACTTGAAGCTAAGTTACAAGACGGTCATAAGTCCTTGTTGCTAAAGACGCAGACGAGCGCAGCCGACTAGCTTTCTGCTAACTTCGTTGTATAAGCGAGAACACCATCTTACTGAAAGACGAATGGGCTATCATTCAACACAGTAGTCCACAGTTTCTTCAGTTTTCAGAATATTCAAATGAACGTTTTTGATAACGGATATGGCTTTCGGTGGGATTATCTCTTTAACTACACGGAACACCCAGAACAAGAACATGGGCTGGAATTGGGTTTTGCCTACGAACAGGATATTTTCTGTGTCGAAGGTAGGCCAGCATCATACAGATTTTGCATCCATGGTAATTTCTTTCTCGTTGGTAAAGGATAGAAAACTGTTCCGTTCCGTCCTTCGAAGAACCCGTGATTGAGTAGTATAGGCCACCGATCGTGTTTCTTGGTTTATTTGTTCCCCGAAATATGTCTGAATTTGATCACACAGAACTTTTACCTGAAGTGAACAATTAGAGTCATTGTATGCATTGCCAATTCAGCCGCCAAGGCTCACCAAAATATCAGGATCATGAGAATATATTTTGATACCTTTCTATAAACTGCGGAGTCCCTACTGCAGGATTCCTGTTATTTTTTTCCCGTTTCGGAGTTCAATAATTTAGTTCTGATTTATCGCATTGTGGCTGACTATGCGGCTCATTCGCTTTCGAATACCCATTAAAAGTTATGATAACGGTGGGTATTGGTACGGTGCAAAGACACTGGAAAATAAGTGATCCTCGTCTATATTTTCAAGACGAACCTCTTACATTCGTCATTGTCAGTTTACGGGTTTGGTCAAGAAGAAGAATTTGTTTGCTTCTAACGCGCCAATATATATATCATTTGAAACCCACATTTGCAGTAGTCTTTGTACAATGTACCTTTCAACGATCCATATGTATATACGTCGCCTAACCCTAGTGTGTTCAAAAGAGCCGCGCAAGCTCTCGCAGAAACACCTGGTGAAACGTAGCGCCTTTTTTTGAACACGCAGAAAATCTCGTAAAACGAGATGTACTATACATAATCGCAATGCCTGTATCGATAGTTGCGCGAGCTCGCAAACATAACTTGAACTAAATGATGGAAAAGGAAATTAATTGCTATGATTAGTCATATTTAGAAATAATGAAAAAGGCTCAGCTGTTGAAATGCATCACCTGTACCTCATGCGGATAGCACGGTTTCTTTTAATTTCGTTTTCTGACCAGTTTGACAATGCCACCATACAGCAGTTCCATTAACACTTATTTCATGAGTAATATCCTTGTACGTTACACAATTTCGTTCATTCTAACTCAGATCCATTACAGTCATGGTTAACGGCCGCGACCGGTTGTTTTTCGTACACTTAATTGGCCTGCTTGGATTAATGAATTCGTATTAGCCCTTTGACAGCTTTGATTTAGTCTCGGCCATCATCTATTAGTTTATGACTTGGTGGTGGTAAGCCTTATTTCTATGGCTCAGTTGGCATACGGGCTTTTAATTCAAAGGAAATCATTTTGAGACAAGCTTGCCTTAGAAGGAGGCGCGAAAGCCATACTAGTGTGCTCGACAAAGATGGTCAACCTTTAAGGGGGTCGCGGTAAACCAACTTGCCAGACGCGGTTAATACTGTGATGTTATCATGGGGACGCTTATTATAGACTGGTGCCTCTATTCGCCATCTGTGGAAAAAGAAAAAATGGAGCGTACGCTTTTACCACACCCTGTGGTTAGTTGGATCACACGCCTGTCCATTAAAGCAGCCCTACTGTTTTATCGAACGTTCTCCCATAACAGAAACTCTGCTTTTTTGACCTTTCTGTGATTGTCTGTCGTGCGTCAGAACTGATAAGATACGAGTGAAGCTTTAGTCTGTTGCAGCGGTAGTTGTTCCATTTTTTTGTTGCCGTATTCAACTATCATGCTTTCCTCAATTTACCTAGAACGATAGCTATATAAAAAGCAAAATTTTGGTAAAAAATAGAGAAAGCATTTCTCGTATAAAGGCAATTCATAGTTGGCAAGGATATTCTGGTAGCTTAATTTACCAGGCGGTCAGATAAACTTTCATTATTCTACTGCCGAAAACGATGTTTATTTGTACATTTAATAAGCAGTCAAGCGCATTAGCAATTAGGATTTAAGTACTAGAAGATCGATGAGAAATGATCGGTGGGAGACACACGTACGCTGTTAAGGAAAGTTGGGGCCACAGAGAAGCTGCTTAATAACTCCATGTATATGAGCATATCGATTCAGTCACTCTTATGCCTTCATTAATATACATATTAAACAACAAAATAACTGCTAAATCAGGCTGACATGTTTGTTCACAATGACTACCTCACCAAAGCAGCGATGCAGACAAGCACCGTTTTACACCTGGTCCCCAATTGTTTTGTACGACTTGACGTTTGTCTTCAATTAGATCTGCGAAACAGTAAATAAAGGCTCTGTTGCACATAGTATCAGATATGTACACTTCTAGGACAATGCATTTTCACAAACATTTGCAAACAATACGCTAAACCAGGATTTACTAGGCCGACGCAAAACGACGTTAAACACAATAAATGTGGATTTCTGCAACCGCATCTGTATCCTTAGATTACAAATGGTTCAACAAAGAACGGCATCCTATAAAATAATGCCGTATACATTCGGAAATAAATACTGATTTTACAAAATCACCGTAACGAAATACTCACCATCGCAACAGGACGTCGAACAGTCGGCTGGAAAGATAATCCCCGCCGATTTTAGAGCGACATCGCTTTTTTTTGTCAAGGCTGCCATTGTCACACCTCGTGCCTAAGTCTGGAATGAAACCATAAAACGAAAATGATTACAACTGTCTAAAACGTTTAATAATACTAGCGTGTGTGAAAGAATTTTCACAGTTATCTTGCAACTAATACAAATAGTCATGTCTGTTAAAGGCATCTGCCAATAGCCAAAAGGTAACTTGAGTCAAATACAGAGGTCCATGCAATTAATCGATAACATGCCAAAAAACGATCGTTATTCTGAAGCACATCCAATACGCACGCATTATTATAGCTGCGGGAACTTAGGGACGTCAAACACGATTAGCTATGAACCACAAGTTGTTAAGGGAAACCCTGATGATATTACTGTCGGTAATGGATTTGGGTAACTTAAAGAAGAAATATGCGACCTTTAAATTTAGCTTGAAAATAGGAAGCAACTTTGATAAACGTTACTTACTCGATAATGATTAACTGAAACGAGAAAATTAAATCTTTTATGAAAAATTACGATGCACGTATCTGCGTGCATATGTTGTATTGTTAAATAAAGTCCAAGTCATTATTGGACTCGCATACGAATGGCACGTCAAAGCGTTTTCTCTAATCTATGTCGTGCCCTGCCACTCACTGACAAGCTTGTATAATGGCATGATAGCTAAACAATATACCCTGCCGAATGCAACTTTAATATTATACATATATTTAAAGATAGTTTGCCGACAGGCGAATGTATGACGAGGAATTTTATTGGTTGTTCTAGAAACCCTGGAAAATCTCTTGACCTAGACATTTTCATTGATCATAACAAAGGTCTAAAGAAGCCTTCCAATAAAATGACGCAAACATAGCCTACTCGAAAATTGTTTTTTGATCGATTGCAAATAAAATTTCGCTACATAGGAAAACAACTTATAGCTGGAATTCTTTATTGGAAACAAAAAAATAGTATTTCGAGATGAACTTTCTGATACAATGAGAACAGAAGACTATGAAGACGGTCAGATTATCGCAGTTACGCGTAAGCAAACAATATTGTATTAGAAAGAATATAGACGCGAAACACATGTTCATAGCTTTCTCTATAAAAGATAAGCTAAGTAAAAGACTATCTTAATACCTAAAGTCTTTTTGAATGACGCTTGCTATTTAAGATAACTCGTATAGCTACTGTTATGACACTCAGAGCGGTGGATTTAAAGCCTGGATGGACGTACAAATTGTACAAAAACTTACATATGGACTTGAGTTGAAACAATCAATGACAATAACTTCGGAAGTTCGTTAAACATTTGCTATGTGATGATTAGAATACTAAATCTGGAGGAATGCCATGCCGATACTGTGTACCGCTACGGATTTATTTTAATTCTATACGGATATTTCGTTATGTTGATTAATTAGCTGGATTCACTTAATTCAACCAGCTCTGTTTCCTGTGCTGTCATACGACATTCATAGTCATCATATGGACTCCAGCTGCAACAAGCACTCCACTATTTCTATCGCAATAAAACAGCCTCTGCCAATCCAGAACGCTGGCTCTGTCGGCCTTTGTCGTGGGGGCCCTTCGTAACGTAAGCTAATAAACCACGTACAACAAGAAGCCAAATCAAGCCGCAGTAGCAGCAGATAAGACTTCATCGTTCGTTAATTGCGAAAAGTGTCGGTCTACAGGTCCATAGCAGGCCCGAGCTAAGTTAATGATGATTGCCTAACATGTTAGAATTTGTATGGGTACGAGGGGAAGAGAGAATCACATTGAACAAATATATATATATATATATATATATATATATATATATATATATATATATATGTATATATATATATATATACCACGCCAACGTGGTCAATGAGAAACGGTGGCGCTGATCCACATTGACACTGCCGCATTACGTATTGTGTGCTGCCACTTAAACGTTTTCGTAGCTTTGCTCAGTATCAATAATATGATCAGCAAACTGTGCGTTCATCAAAAACGATCAAAGCCACACAGAGAACGCTTTATAAACTGACGAAAAAACCTTAACAGAGCCTTCCTGACCGAACGCACGCCTAATAAACAATGAAAATTGAAATGATTTTATCGTACTGGTCATGCAGTTTTCTTAGCCAATGCGTTACGGCGAACGCTAAAGAAAACTTATTTTTCCTCGTACGTTGTATTAGCAGTTAGAGTTGCAGCAGTTATTCTGTTTGTTTACGAATTACATTATCTTTAGTTTAATGTACATTATATGTGTATAAGGTTTGTTTTAGAGGAGGTTCAATAAGAAAAAATAACGCTATACGGCCTTACGGACTTCGACCCTTGCCTGCGTGATAAGCTAACTGATTTAGTCTGTTATTATTATACTTAGTTTAACGTAAATTAGGGCATACACTAACAGTGATTTCGTTGCCAATACACTGCTACACCATATTCGTTACTTTTTTGGAATTATTTTCTAAACCTGTTTTAATATTGATTCACGTTACATGTAGCTAAACAGACTGTTGCTTCATTACAGGCCACCAACGTCTCGTTACAGGTTCCCCATAATTCCATTACCCAGTTGCAGTCGATCTATCCTCCCAACTTAGTTAGTCTTTTAGTGACTTTTAAGCCGCTTACTCTCTTCCACATATTAGACCCAAGTGTAGACAAATTACAAATTACCATTATCCCCCCCCCCTCCTCCCCCTCCGTCACGGGAAAAGTAACTGCTTCTCGAAGAAATGTGTTCATACGCTTGAAAAAATCGATTGAGCTGGCCGATAATTCATAAGTTATGAACTATTTCGGCATCTTATGACCAAGCCGTAAAAAATAAAAGATCAAAATTTCGCAATTCTGCGCCTGTTGTTTAGAATTCAGCGAAATTAGCCTTGCGATATAAACGCTGCGTATATCCTCAACGGTTGTGGAGAAATTTTCCAAAAGGGTGACATTACGCTCTATAAGGAAAAATAATTGTTCCTGGAGAAAGAAGTGTTTATATAATCGGCCAACAATCCTAACTTCTCCTAAAATGAAACAGCCTCATCCGACTATTTAAAGGAATTTACTTGACCTAGGCAGGCAAACAAAAAAAGGCCGCAAAGTTTTAAAAGTACCTTTATCAACCGTGAAATAGATGTTATTCGATGTAAATTAAGCCAAAACGGGACGGAAGGATTCGTAGCGGGTTGAGTTTTGCTGCTGATTTACCAAATTTGAATCGTTAATATATCAGCCAGTCTGGCGACAACAATAGCGACCTGATAAGTGCAACTGGATTACTCTTCCTGCGCACCATTGGGTTGCTTGACCGTTCTTCTAGTTAGATTCAAGTCATGTCTGAGATAATATGAATCAAGTTGACGCTAGTGTCATTCGACAGCTGAGATTTAGCAATAGATGTACCGCAATCTGATGTGTAATGTCTGTACTCATACTAACGATAGAGCGCTTCGAGGATGAATGAAATTTCAGTACAAGTCCGTTATAGTTCAGAAGTTTATTACGACTGGCTTGCTTGCATTTTTGCTGTTTATGGTCAAAATGTGTTATCAGGAAAACCGACCAAAAATTACTGTGTCGCTGGTAATTTTCGTTCTGATAATTTTGATGTAGAAGATGCTTCTCGCACTGGTAGGCTATTTAGAAAAAGAGTCGATGAAATTATTGCGAAGATGAACAAGACCATCTAACAATGCGTTCGTATAGGAACTAACACTTACCACCCAGTTATAAACCACTTAAAGAAATAAATCACTAATGACAAAGAAAATGATGCTAAAATAAAAAGGAAACATGTGTCCTGACATGCTGCCGCCTACCAAAACGATCGATTCGAATTTCTCTTGATAAGATTACTAAGATTTTAACAAACAATTGAAAAAAATCTACCAGATCTAGTAAACAGAATAAGCGTCGTCTTTTAGCATGACAAAGCCGGACCACATACGTCTTTAATTACTTGGTAAGAACTGAAAAAATTTGATTGGAGAATTTTAATGCATTCGCCGCACAGCCCGGATCTTGCGCTATCAGACTGTCATCGATCTCTACTGAACTCTCTTAATGGAGTTTTAATAGGGAGATGCAAGAGTCCAATTTTTCGTCTACAAATTACAGAAGCTCTACGATGACGAAACTATGGTTGCCAGACAAGTGGACGAAGATCACTAATTAAAATCTCGTAAATCAAGTTTAGTAATATTACTATTAGTAAACTATCCAAATAGCTTACCTCAATTTTTTAAACAGTCAATACTTTTTCGACCACCCAGTATTATTTCCGCTAGGTTAGCCGTATTACCAACAATTCAAATTCGACTCGCCCCGTTACCGCTTGGCAGTTATTCAATCAGCCTGTCATTCCAATATGAACGCATCCGATCTGAAAAACGTGTACCCTGTAGCTAAATAAAACGTGTAGACCGACATCTGTTTCCAAATCTCTTAAGGTCCCACAGTACTGGTTGCGTTATCCTGTTGGGTTAATCCCATTTTCCTGATTCACTTGCTCGAACGGCAGTAATTATTTCATTGTAGTTGCCGTGCTTTATGTATTCTGTATCTCCATTGGAACTTGTTTCTATGCTATCCCGCAGTCATGCTACGGGTTTCATCTAAACTATCAGAAACCAATGCTCGATAATTTACAGACACCTTTAGAGACTTCCTTTTACTGTGTTCGTCGGACCTAGCCGCATAAACTCTGTCATACTATTACCACTTTCTGCTGAAAACGCATTCTAATACCCTTGTCTAGTGACACCTGCTGGAACTGTGACACCACTAACTTAGTGGCTTGAAAATAATCCCTCACCACATACTTCTGCATGAGACAGCAATTGAACTGAACTTCAAAATAGCCAATCAAAAAAACTTTTACTCAATTTGTAGATAATAAAATTAACCTCTGGTGCGACACATGGCCCTAGTTTAATTTCTCAATGATGCCAAACCCAGTTAATCTCACCATCCCATTAGACTCATTTCTAATGAATCCCAACTGCTTGAGCGTTGGGTTTCTGTTGTGCTCGCCAGATAATCATCAGCCTGGATCAGCAGTAGTACGAGTGTCGGATCTAATGCAACCCTTAGCTTTGTGAGGTATCGAATATATGAATTTTCTCATCGTGTTCAGCAACAGCACGACGGTCTGGTCGATCCATAATTTGTCAACGGTACGCAATGCCGTCTTGCATTGTTGGCCAGACAGAGTACTAGACGTAACATCTTTTAGCACAACTTAGAACGAAGCACGAATGCATTACATTGTTCCTTACTGCACAGTTTCCTGGCAAGTGTTCAACTTCGATAGAGGTGGGCACAGCTGTCTATGCAGCATAATAGCCTTACAAAATCAGCTTTACGGCCGCCGCTTGACACTAACCAACCTTGTTGTCTTATGCTAGCTGATATCGGATCAAGAAAAGCTGCATAGCGCACTAGGTGTAGGAAGAAATGGCCCGTGCAGGAAAGTAAGCATGTGTCGGATCAGGTCCACAATAGAACCAGCTATTCCCAGGCGCTCCATCGACGCTAAGAGGACGGATAAACACTCTATCCTAGATTTTTTTAGTAGTTATTAGAAGTGGATAGTAGGTATGTATGGGTTAGGATGGGGACGGCGGATGATGACAGATAAAATGCAGGATAAGAAAAGATAGTAGATATAAATAGACTAGGCTAGATCAACTAGATAGACCCTCTGTCTCGCTTCGTGTCTCTTTCGCCATTAATTCATTTATCTAATCTGATTCATTAATATTACGCTTAATACGACGTAATTAACTTGGCTAAGTACACATCAGCACTTATCTTGTTGCAATTATCCCGCCTCAACTAACCCGTTTCTCTTTTTATGTTATGCATTAAGCCATTCTAATACTAATAAATTTGTAGTTGTAAATCGCCGTTTCAAATACCAGCTAATTTGAAAGCTACATCATTATTTGTCTTTAGCAATATTAACCAAAAATAATTAGTGGAATGTTGTAGTACGCATTTTGAATGGCGAATATATCGCCATGACAACAACTAACCCCACTGTTCAAATCTTTAGGTGTATACGATGCCTAATAGCTTCTGAGATTACTGTTAATTTAAAAAATTCTACGTCAAACCTATATTTCCAATTAGAATACATCCTAAAAGTACCCAGGTAGCGCCAGATAACAACTCTATCCATAAAACCAAAGGTAAACAAAATCACATGACACAGTAATCTTATTTAGACCTAGGTCAAAAAAGCATTTTCATCTTATTTTTCGAAAACTTACTAATTACGAAGAATGTAACCTTACTGACGTTGTAATTAAAATAACTGACATCACTTACAATTTAAATTCGGATAAAAACGCGCGGCTTACAATTGGTATAAGACAGACTTGGCATTTTTGGCGAGTGTGACAGGAAACCCTAAAAATTGGCTCTTGGTTTGCGCAAAGATTCCGTTCCTAATTATAGTGTCGGAAATATGATTTTTTGTAGCCATTCTGACAGCAAAATTACTTTCATTACAGCTTAATTTTATAGAGGGTAAATCTACAAGAAGCACTTAAATAATTAGATTTCAACATTTAAGCGCCATTTCGTGATGCTTTTGTCCCCTTTTAAGTCTGTACTGCTGCTTGTTTTTATATTGACAAAAATGCCGTTGCCGATTCGTCCGGTCAGAGATACTGCTCAGCAAAAACACTACAATGCATAACACCGCGCATTGCTCAAAGCATATTCCATTATGTCACCAACAGACGCACGTAGCGACTAGCAAATAGAAGCCTAGTGTACCACAGTGTGATGAAACCCATGTAACTTGTAAGATGTAATAATACGTCCGTTAGTCTTGTTCGCACTTCTCCAAACACCATCGGTCATCGTTCTCGCATTATAAAAGTCGTGATCAATTTGCGCCATCTTCCTCTTCCAACTAATAAACTCCAAAGGAGTGGGGCAGTGAGAAGCTTAAATCTGCGTTTTAGATTCTCTACAAATAGCGGTCTGTCGTCTAAAAAGTGTACGTATCTGTTTGACGATGAGCGGTGTCATCCCATGGTGTTTCAGGAACGCAGATTCATTTTAATCGGATTTTTCAGTTCTGCTAAAAAGAGGTGTTCCCATAATATGTACCCGTGACGTACTTGCAAAAGCTCGGTCGTTCGTAGGTAACATCACATTTCTGCATCATATTAACGACGTGATTCAAGGTTGTTCTGCATGGAATTGTCACCGGTAACGAGAAGTGATGTCTTCAATATCGATATAAAGCAGAAAAAGGAACAAGGACTTCCCGGGGATGCGCTTAAGATCAGAGTTGAGCTAGAGCTCTATTCCAAAATGACAATGATTTGCGTTTAATAGACAACGTAAAATAATTTCCCCCCACAATAATATCACGCCGCACATGGAAAAGATTATCAAAGCCGTTTTGCACCAGCTCCAATACGAAATTCATATTCTGCCGATTTTTCGGCCACTAACAAATCAAACTATTAAAAAAAAAAAAAACGTAGATTTTACAGTGAAAACGGCTCTAAAACTGGACTAAACGTGTCCTGGAATATCAGACCTGAAAATGTATCGCGAGAAAGAAAAGGTTAGTTTGCTTCGATCAATATAGAGATTGGAGAGATCCGCGGACGATAATGCCGAATATATGATAAATTTGTTACTTAAAGTTAAATGAAACGCTGCATTTTCTTGATCGATGTAAAGATGGACTTTATGTATCTACGCTTCTCTACAAATTCGTAATAGCAAGGTTACACGAAACGCTACAATCTAATCGAGCAGTCTCTTATGGCCACGTACAACTTATGGCTTATTCCTGTACAAGAATCAAGTAACCTATCTTCTTCACAACTAACAAACTAGAGGATCGCATCAGTTTAGAAGAAGCACTTCATCGTATGTAAAGCATTTATTTTCTACACGCGGACGAAATTACTCTAGATAATACGCAGGGCTTTGAATTGAGAAGCAGTAGGTGTTATGAGCGATTACTGAGACGTTAGATAAAGACGCAAATCGTACAAACAGAAGACATATTCTAATAAATGCCCTTTAATGAATAAATAAGAGAAAAAAATTATCAAACAACAATCCTGAAAGATAATTTGTTTTTGGATACACAAAATGTTAGCCACTTACATTACGCTCATTTTAAAACATGCGTTACAGCACTAAAAAAACTCATTAGATTTATAAATTGCGTAAACGATGTGCTGTATAATTTTTTTAAGAACTACATACGAGGCTAATCGAACCAGGTATTTTTATTTGGAGCAAATAAGAAAATATATATACATATACATGCTACTAACCTACACAGTTTTGATGTGCATGGATTAACTGTGTGATCTGGCATTGTAGTTGAATATCTACCACGGAAACCGGAAACAATCTCAGTTATGAATGGCCCGTTACAGATGTTGAAAAATGTCAACGCGAAATGATGCTCAACTCTAACCAAAGCTATCTTGACTTTTATGCACACCATGCTATTAGTCTTAGAAAAATTGAGAGGAAATATTTTATGAAACTATACCAAGTGTATAGTTTCGTAACGCAATACGTAAAGAAGAGCTCCGTTGCACAGATTAATCACAGCTGAAACGCGACACGAACCTACAGGTGTCCTAATATTAATTAATTCGCCATTAAATACAAAAATATCGTGTGGTCTGAACCCTTAGATAGCAAATGATCAGAACGAGGTCATACGAAAACAAAGTGTGCTCTATTTTATTATTATTAATTATATTTGATTATCCTTAATATAGCCTATTATGCCCACAAAAAAGCCTCAAGCTCATGTACTGCATTCGTGTAATAACTAAAAGATTTCCATTCAGTTTCATTTAACTAGTTTAGGTTTATTATCTCCAAAATATACACACGCGTATTAGGATCCTCTAGACAATCCGAAAAATTACTGCATAATATTTAGCCAAATATCAGCAAAAATTTGTGAGCGGACGAGTGGACCAGGGGCCTACGTGTGACTTATATGTTTAATCATAATTTATAGCTGGCTTTCTTATGAAAAAGTTCTCGTTGTACTATGGATAATAATAATAATAATGAAGGTGTTTTCAGTAAGTGTTAAGGATTAGGAACAATACAACACCCGTGATTACTATGCAGAACATACTTTTCACTTGCTATGTGGAGCTGGATACAAAAACGCAAATCGACGAGCGAAACAAAGAAACTCAATCTCAAACGTTATCATAGTATTCTTAAAAGAGAAAATTACGATGTTATTAGAAGAGCGCCACTGGCAATGAAAATGGGTTTATCGTGCCTATGTTGATAGCCGTACAGAGTTTGTTCAAATTCGACAGAGGAATGTTTTTTCCATTATCAAAAGCAAGCTGGCTTAATCTATCCATCTGCAGAGCTCAAGGAGCAAACACTTTGCCACTCACTATTGACTAATATCAAGATTTTGTTGGTTAGTACAATTAGCGTCCGACATTTCGTTGTCCTAAATTTGGGTCTATTCGATGAAATGGACACAACAAACTAAAGCTTCTCGCACAGAGAAGAGTCAAAGTGCATTGGAATAATGACAACAACGAGCCAGAATGTAGGCTAGGAATTGACTGTAAGGTTTTCGGTACTTTTTAGCTTGTCTTTTGTAATGGTCAGAAAAGGCGTTTGTAGTAATTACGTGCTCACGTGAATTTTCAATAGAAGTGGAGCTAAAATATCGTATAGTTAAAATATCGTATAAGTACATCCATTATGCACGTTATAGAGTTTACACATCTAACGTAAAACAAATCAATGAAATGTCTTTTATTGCACGAAACTCTGACAATATTACGAAATAATCCAAATCGATAAATCTTTTCTGGTCTGATAATAGATCTGAAGCACCAAGTTTAACCAGCCTGTCACTTATACACTATCCGTAGAAGTCCGCAAACCTATAATTACAAAGTCAGTAGTTCCTGTTGTAGATAATTTTTACTATGGCAACGATGTACTACAAAAAATATAATATGGAATATATCGAAATGCGTTTTTGAAAAGTACGTTCACGCACTTTTCATCTTAGATAGACATATCTATAGTTGAGACACCACAACCTGAAGCGTTCTGAGAGTGAACAATTCCTCAATTTGTTAAAAGGCCCGTGCTAATCTGCCAATGTGCATTCCCCTAAACCGTCGTAAACGAAACATCTGTTAAATCCTTAACACCCTGAGCTGCTTATATCATCAAAGTTCGCACATACGGAGGCCAACGTCAAATGCTTTGAAACAAGTATAACGCAGTCATTGTAATTCTGAGCCTTCTTCTAATACTATACGATAGAAAATGTCGTCGTATAACTTTGTCGGATCAAATTGATTCGTTTAATCAAGCTCAGCTAAGAATGCTTGAAGCATGGAATTTAATTTGAAAAATAATAATCCTTTCTAAGATCATTTGCCATCTCTAAGCGTCGGAACGTGCGCCTTAATCGAGAATATGCATATATATATATATATATATATATATATATATATAATTCCAACTGCAGCTCGATGTTTTATATATTTAATTTCGACTCCTGTTAGTATTCTCATTGGAATACAAATTAATTAGTGGTATATATCATTTAACCACTGCAGAAGAGTGTCACATATAACAAACTATAGGTTACATTATATTGTTATTATATTACAAACTCAAGTTATATACTAAGTTTTATGTAAACGTAGGTCGGCAGTCACATACTATATGGAGTTCATTGTATAAATAAATTTATTAGAGTTTGAGTTTAATTTTCAATACCTAAAATATTTTGTACGTATCTTTATAAGCTACCTTTGTCTACATCTACCCTTCAATTTAGTTCGACGATTATTGTTTGTTTGCTTATTCAATCACAGTTGCCGTTTAAAATAATCTGCAACTGATTTAAAGCTAACAACTGGAAGCTTTTTCTAGTTTATTCGCCTGAATGCTTTCCATTCATAATTTTCCAAGTAAAAATAGATACCAAAATGTTAACCGGAAAACCTGTATTAGTGAGTAAATGAGCAGTATATGTCTTGATAAATATAAATTATTATAAATCGCTCTGCCGTCTAGAATGTGCATTATTATTATTGATAGCGTGTGTACATAAAAATTGTGTTCAAGCACTGTCTTGGTTGCTAACGCTGGAAGACGTTATCAGCCTACACACAGCTTACATCATGTTCTCGGACAGAATGGTTACCCTGCGGAGCTTTAAGCCTTTTATACCGTAGGGGTGAGGTTGTCCATTTGTATATTCAATTCCTGTAGTTGTGTGAATATATATTAGAAATAAATATATATAACCTGAAAATAACGGCTGTCAACACGAGGATTCGAACTGCAGCTTCTCTGTTACTAGGCTGTACTGCATACGCCTCCGCCACAGAACCACGCAACACATACACACCTTTGAACCAGTAAAGCAGCGGACAGCCGACAACAGCGCCATAAGAGGACTTCTAACGAATTTCTCAGGTTAAACATTGAAGTCTACAAAGCTCACAATGTAATATCAGTAGCGACAACGCAAACGCAAAGGCGTTCACTAGGTTCCAACAAGAGTATAATGTATGCAATCCAGATGAACGGAGGCAGGTACAAGGCGGTTACTTCTCATAGCCCCAACCAAATTTGAATAGATGGACGGTTGGGTCAACGGCGGCATGGGCAAAGCAGTTAGTGCGCATCTCTTTGAGTGCGTTGCCATGGTAACCATTTGGATATGGCCACCCCTGGTTCACATTTCGGCGTTAGTAGATGGCTACTCTTGCATGCTATTATTGCGCCGTTTAATAGGCGTGTTGGAAAAAAACTAGACCTAGTTAAACCAATCGTACGAACTGCATAGCCAACGAGCAAATAGCCGAAAGATACATGGGACATAGTGCTAATACTTGGCAATGTAAGTCTACCCTTCAGGGCCTTAGAGGGAACTGAAGTAGGCCCCCTTCTCCCCTTTGGTAGACCGCCTGGTAATATCTCACGGTTCAGATTCGCGGTCACTTAGTACACAAACGTAATGGCTAAAAATCAGTCAGTCGTAGTAGCCATATTCACAAGCAATTAGCTTCTTATAAATTACGAAGGGTATGATGTCTTTTAGCGTCGTACTATACTGCTTTCAGCCGTCATCTCTTGTCACCTGCAACGCATACGATTCCTATTGAAAAAAATATACGTTTTAAAATTGTTGATCGATCATCCAGCATAAGAATTAACCACTAGTTTAGTTCGCTCTATTGGTTTATACACTAAGAAGTCGAGCACCAGGATTACTTACGATCTTGTGCAATGCGCGTTCATATATACACAAGCCTATGATCTAGCGGAAACATTATATAAAAAGTTCTCCTAACTTTATAGAAGCATCGTACAGTTTGATAGTTAATTTCATTTTATTGCACTTATCCTTATTTTGTTGCTAAGGCGGAAAATTCTCAACGCTCACAGGTTTGCAACGGAAAATGTCCATTACACGGTGGGAATAAATTCTGAATATATACTACGAGTAGAGAATGGGTCCCCAGTAAATCAAACATAACTGCACGATGAGCTTAGACTGTAGCTCAAAACATTCGATAGAAGCACTTCAGTCTCAGCCAGGAATCGAGCAAACGAGCTCAATAAAATATTCTAGAATCACCCCAAAGTATAAAAAATTAAAGGGACTCGAGAATATGCGATATCACAGCGTTTATAACAATTGTCAGAGATATAAAATAAACTTGCAACATAGTTCATAATATGGAAAACATTCTGATTAGTTTGTACCTAATTGAAATTTTGATCTCTCAGATTGACCGAAACTGCCTTTTTTTTTTGTCTGATTAAGGCAAACAAACTTGAGGCGAACAACACAAATAAATGAACCACTTCTCGATCTTTTCGTTAAGCTCGAAATACAGCTAAAAATTGCATACGCATCGCATCTCAATATATTCAAAGTGTGTCTATTTCTATTACAATACGAATTTACCTAACTCAATCAAATTTATTTACTAAACCTTGTCAAATAGCACACCACCTTGTTTAAACATTAAGTAAACAGATATAAGATTGTTGATCAGGATGGGAACGGTTTTACGCACTCCTAGTTCACTATCCCCATAAAGTTATCATGGTTAGTTCGGCCTCGCGAGAGAAGAAAATTTCTTCTTGTTACTTCAGTAGCTCTGGTATAAAATAGGAGATCCAGTAATGCAGAACAGCTAATATTTATAGTGAATATAGAACGATGTTGTAATTACAGAGTAACATTTGATATTCAAGTCGCCATTTAACTAACATTTACATACACAATACTCGTTTTAACTTATGGTCTCAGCTTATAGTAGAAATGTTGAAGCCTTTACAAATAGTCGACCACAAATTTTTTGAAGGCCATGCTGGTACCTTCCCACAATCTGTCTATGTCCTTATATACGCGTACACTCGCAGACATAGAATAATTATCTTCAGCAATACGAACACTTCCACTCAGGCTCCTATGAAAACTAATACATTGACCAAGGAACCAAGTGATCAAGGAACACTCATAATATTTCAAATATTAAATAATATATTTCCTTATCTATGTGGTAAATGTGTCGTTTTTGACGGTCATATTTATGCAATGTAACTTTCGTTTACGTCGATCACAGTTTCAATTCGGGATCCAAATCGTTCACACGTACCATCTTCGAAATATTCTTCTTCTAATCCGCAAATGACTTTTCAATGGTAACATTGTATTAAGCAAATTAGTGTAGAACTATTGGAAAAAGCTTTAATGAGCTACATAAAACAAATGTGGCAGATTTAGATTTCAGGCTGGTAGCACGCCAAAAACGCTAAGACTCAAGGCAACGGAAAAGTACAAAAAGTGCGAAAAGGCTCAAAAAATTTGAAAAATACTAGCTGCTAGAGTTCATCTGGATGACGTAAATAAAAAATGATACTTTCTTTTGGAAAACGGTCGCTAATTGCGAGATCAACAATCTAGGATTATATAAACAGCTTTGCGAGAAACTTTGATTACTTGTATCTAAATCTAAAAATTCTTCCGATTTGATTTGCGAAAATATTTTTCGGATTTTTTGACAATGCACGTATACTGCACACGCCATCGATTTCGTGCAGAGAGCAAAGATTTTTTTTCTTAATGGAATCCGTCCCGCATAAAGAGATTAAACGATTGCTGATTCTCCTTCAATAAACGATGAAAATGTATTCTGCCTTGTCTGTCAGTTCTGTTTAAATCCTCCTTAAAGCCTCGAATCAGGCTCATATTAATTAAAATGTACATTTTCAACAAGTTAACTTGTAATAAAACGTACATATTTTCATTACATATTCTTGTTTTTCATTTCTATGACCATAAGCATAAAATAAAAAGGTAAGATTAACCCCAATTATTATTATTAATAGTGCTAAAATTATTTTCGTAATAATCATAATAAATAAAGCTGATCGTCAGCGCGTTTTTGCTCAGAGGGGTACACGGCTTTCATTTTAGTTTATAACATTGGCACCCATTCTTCGTTGACTTCACTTTATAGAAGCTTAGAGAAGGAATGAGGAAAGACTTAGACAGGCCAAGTACAAAAATGGGCAGATTTATTAAAACGTTTCCATGGATGTTTGAAATTTAAGCCCTTATCGCATATATTTATATTATTTTTTGGATATACAGGTATCATAAATAGGACTTACCTAACATGTTAAAAATATGTCGGCCTCCTAGTGCGATCAAATATTTGAAAGCCCAGTGAATTATATTATTATTATTATTATTATGCTATTCGTGATCTAGTTTATTTTTAATCTAAAAAAGTAGCTACCATTTTAATGTATGGGGCAGCTTTTGAAATGGGTATCTGACAGAATATATAGTACTACAGTCAAAAGTATGTTGTGGAAGCGCCATAGCAAAAAACTACGGGTCAAATTAAAATTAAATATAAGTTCAGCAACAATAATTCAACATATTTTCATCACAATTCCTATAGTTATTGTATATTGCCACTGTGAACATAGAACTATTTCTTACACTGCTATAGCAGAGAACATCGGTTGTAACAATAGGTGGTGAACGCCAGGCAAGTCTAACGGCAGAAACAGCTATAGTTCTCCGAATGTCGCATTTGTCAACAACAACTTGTCTGTTCTGAATGCATTTTTATGCCTCCTCCACCGGTGGTTTGCCTACTAAAGCTGTGCAGGACTATTTCGCTGTTTTCTGCCACAGTATTAACGCTACCTACGGTAGCTGTTGACATCGAGCATGAACTGTGAAATGCGTGCCATAGTGAAATTTAGCACAATCCCATCCTTCGATTGTTCTTTATCTTGTTCGATCGCCCCTACCCCTTTACCTTCTATACCTACCTTCGAAATAAAATATCGACATCGTCACATTTGAGGGAATGAGTGTCTATTTGACAGATAAATAAAAAAACATTAAACACTTTTTGTTTTTCTATTGACACACGCAAAATTGAGGCAGGATTGCTTGTTGCCCAAGAGAACGAAAAGAAAACTCTATGCTGGTGAATATATACACACACAAGTACAAAGTGGTTAGAAAGGAAACGCGTGTGACAGCTGGAAATATGTTCGAGTCGCCGGATTTCTTTGGAAGAAAACTTCCTTCCTTATATAGAACTATTCATTGTTCTTATAATGAAGATACCTAGCGGTGGTGTATATGCATGATACACATGAATGAGCGTTTCCATTATAATTTTATTATGCTCCCATAAAGCTAAACGTTAATAACTGACAAAAATCTATTGCATATATAACTAGACTCGAAAAGTGCTTCTAACTACGAAGAGCTAACTGTAATTCATTTTCATGTTATGTGATGTATTAATATTCCAATCATATATATATTTAAATCTTGATCTGTGCCTAATGCAAAAAACGTAGTCTAGAGAATTAACTATGTAGAAGTGTTGTCTTTTCAAACTATATATATATATATATATAACGATCTCATGATGCCCAACTTTCTTAAATGACGAGATCTATTTGTCGAGCACTCAATGCAAAGCAGGCAAGAAGGGTGTAGTAAAGTTTTAACCATTAGAAATTTAGAACGTTCGTACAAACTTAATATTAAAATTGCGCATATTAACAAGGCAAAAATAAACTAGTGCATATTTCCATTACATATGGTCAGTTACATATGGACAAATCGAAACCAGCTGCACGACGAAGCAGTATAATCCATTGACTATAACACACAGCTATGTACTTACATAACTTCGAGTTACCACGCAACACTGTCACCTCACACCAACAACTAAGCACAATCTATTCTTGGTCAATTGTCAAATTCCGTAGACAAGTATGTTCTTTAACATTCACTGACAGTACACAATTCCCTTACGCCTTTGTTATTCTACTATATTGTCTAGCATATACGCCACATTCACTTAAGTAGGTCCACAGAAGCACGACACAATAGCGCATCCTTCGCTGAAAATGTCTCCGAGTTTTACTTCACATAATACTGAATGGCGTTAATCGCACATTCCGTCACTTATATTTCTCTTCCTATAGGAATAACTCTAATCCATTCACTATGAATTCATCTTTCTCAACCCAATACGACTCACTGGTGACGGTAGCAGTACTTTTTGCAAGAGTATGCACTATAAAAATGACACGGCAGTCAGCTACCCCTGAACTCTTCGCGTTCGCCCTATCGCTTGCACGGTGCGGCAGAAGTTGCCGGCTCAATGATTGACTGACCAGGTAAGCGACAAAATTTTTTGAGTTTTACGTCGGATACTGACGTCGATTGCAATGACTGAGTGAACACCGCTACTACTAACCGCTCATGCACTTACTGTTATCAGCAACAATCGTCTAGAGTAACTTATGGTGAGTTCACATTACGAAATCTTATTGCTGTTCATTACGCTCGTTACTTAAACTATCCTTTTACCTCTAGTCGTTACTATTTATTGGTACAATACGGATGCACCGCTAGAATAAAATAGACCGAATGTGAGAGGCAACACTGACGTCTCAGGCGGACACATAGGCACGAAAAAAAATGTCTTTCCTTCTGTCACAGACCAACACACTACAGCAGAAGAGACCAGACGTAGAAATAGATGTTTCGCCTATGTTAGCGCCTGTTGCGGTCGGTTGGCTGGCTAGCAAATTCTGCTGCTGCTGCTGCTGTGGTGCACCACAGCACAGCGCGCTTTACGGAAACAAATAGACAAAATGAACTCTTTTCTTTTGAAGTCTTCCCTAAAATGTGTACCTGTTATTATTGTTGCTGCCCGAGATAAGCGGTAGCAAACCCTGGGTAGGGAAAGAACGGAACAACGTCGTACTGTCGTCTGCTTTTTCGCGCCACCAAAAAATCGTAGAGCACCATTCTAATGTAACTAGTGGGTGGCGCCATCTCTCAACACGGCCAGTGGCAATGGATCCCCTCAGAAAAAATAACACTTAGCCATAGACCAACGGCCAACAATAAACAGAAAAAACTTGTTTATTAATTGATTGATTGTTGGTACTTACGCATTCTCTTATAATATTTAAGTAAGTACTAATAAAAATACTGATTAAATGTTGTAATGAAAAGCTAATTTTTTTTATTTAGATCCTATTTATTATTTATATATTTATGGGATTTGGCTGGTTCGCTTTGCCTTTATACAGTGCCCCTGGAAACTCAGAATTAGATATAACTTAGAGAATGTAATTGTAAATTAAAAATAACAATGGATATATAAGGCTACGAGAAGATATATTTAACAAAAATAACATATTCAGCAGAATGCTCGTAGGCTAATTGATGTGGGCTTGTAATTTCTTGTTTATTACTCATTAAAGAGGAAAATCCCTACTATTCACAACTTAAAAGACAAGTTACTTGCCTAAAGTGTGCTAACCATAAAAGGGCCCCTATCAAACTGGATAAGTCGTACGTAAATATACTTCGGTGCATGCTATTACATAATTAATTCACGTTACTTCTTGGCAATCGTTAAATGATGTATCCCAGGCGAGTTAGCCTTACGCTAAAGGTAGCAAAAATGTGACTATAAAACAAACCATAAACCTATTATGACGAAAAAAAACAAACCCTTATTAAGCCTCGAAACTTCCTTTATTAACTGAAATCCACAGTCTGCCAAATTGCGACTATATAGGCTAGAATAGGTTCAGCTACTCTCACACAAAAAACCATGTACCAAATTGGGTAAATAGTAAATGTGAGATGTGGGTTTTTGGTGCTGAGATATGAGAGATCTTGACAAATACGTGTGCTTGCTGTAGGCTTCATTTTTGATATTCTTATTAGGTGCTTAGTACGTGCTCTGACATTTGCCGCGTTCTTTTGGCCAATGCTCAGCAGCGCACATATCTAATTCTGATCTTCATGAAGAGAGCCGGCAAAGAATTATGAGGCCTCGTTCACCCTCGCCTTCCTGCGTTTTCTGGTAGGAATTGTATTCTCCCTATTCAAAACACGACAATGCATACGAAATAGTCAACTATCTATTGTCCACACAACCTGACTAATTTTGTAGAGGGTTATCGACCGAAATGTACCTAGAGCTAAGGTGCGTGCTTTTCATTATATTCATCGTAGCGTAACAGATGGACTATTATTGACAACGTAACATAGAACTGTGCGGCGGCTACATTCTTTCTGTAGAACTCATATCGCATTACACAAAAAAGTTTAACCTCTCAGAAGGTAAGAAACGTCGTTGATTCGGTGCCTGTGCTGTTGCTCACACACAGCCAGCGAGTTGCTTAGGGCTACGCGTACAATATAAGCAACAAGCAACTTGTTTATTGTGCATAAAAGAGAGCGGCCAACTTTAGAATTATGTTGATGCCGCTGAAAGAGATAGCAGCCGTATTTTTTGTATGAAGAGCGCGTTTGTTATCTTGCTTGATATATCTCTTCTTATCACCTTGACTTGGTTCAAGAGATCATTTTTATGTGACTTAAGTGATATAAGAAATGTAGATGATCAAATTCAATAATTGAAACCAATTTAGGAAAGACGTAATAGTCAAAAAATGCAGAATTTACTACATCTGCATGGCCGAATCTATAAGCAAATAAGTAACACCGTTAAGTTTTTAAACTAGAAAGAATAGATGTTCCATACTAGTTTGTGGATTGCCTTTTAATGCTGGAATTGCAAACAAGAGTGACTTCCTGTGCGTATTTATACAGTTACGTTAACTTAGCGTAAGGGGTTTAATTCGCAGAACACATGAAAAATAATGTACGTCAAATTTTCTCCAAGAAGCTGCAGCATAACTCAATTCTATTCGCATAATTTTGAAATACAGCATTGCATAGTTCAGCGTCAATCTTGTCAAGCATTTCTTATATACCTTAAAGGTTATGAATGATTTTTGGCGTTGTTTTATAGAATCTGCTCTTATGAAAGCCACAATAAAGCTCGCCATCGATTATTTCTGCCGTTCCATTGACGTTTTCGAAAGAAAAGGGCCCAATGACACCATCGCTTCAGAAAGCGTCATATATTTAGCTGAAAATGAGCTTAATAAAAAAAAAAAAAGTTGTGATTGAAAAACTGACCAACGTGTGCATTGCGCTTGAGCCAGGATCAACAAGCAAACGATGCTTCTGGATCCTTAATGCTTAAATCAAATGTGTTTTGTAAAGATGAATAGGTAACTTTTGTTTTAAAATGAGTTGCAGATAAGTTGCCGATAGGCCCAATTATTAAGTACGGCTTCGCATTGAGCTCGTTGGATTGGCATGCACCCTGCTCTTTAATACAACAGTGCTGTGACTTGTTCAGTTTGAGCTCTGCCTCGGCCTTATTCCACCTGCGAGCGGTCAGTCTGCCTAAATTTCCTGGTTCATTGCCTCAGTGTTTTCCTCGCTACTTTCACGTATGTTTACGTCACATTCTGTATGCCACTTTCAGAGCCTCATCGTAATGGCCTCTTCATTTCGATAATAAGTTTTCGCAGAAAACAAAGGTTTTTTCAACGGTAGCGTTCCACCGCATAAAGCACGAACGCCGATGTTATTAATTAATTGATAGTGTGCTAATTTTTAGTTATTTAAAAAGGGCAGGAGAAACAAAAACGGTCGGCAACTTTGTGATAACAACAACGATTCTTTGTGATAACTTGGTAAGCGACATTTTTATATATTCGTATCACGTTTTGCTTAACCCGATAGAAAAATTCAATCCTATGGACGATACTATTGTTCTAATGTACAAAACTTGGCATTACGATGGAAAGACCGAAAAGTAGTAAGTTTGTCGTCAAGAAATGGTTTTTACAACTTTTCGAGTAGCTTATATTTATTCTCGTCTTCTCGTTGAAAGCCAAAGTCCACTTTGACTTTCGACGAGAAGTTTATTTTGTTCGACGAGTGTTTTGGCCTACTTAAGTTCATGGGCCTAAACGGAGGCGCAGCTACTGCGGCAAAGCCCTAAGAGTTCGTCACGTATTTCTGCATGGTATTTAGTCGTGTGCTCTAGCTTCTTTGATAGAGCATTTTCAATTTGTTCACTGTTAGTCATAAACGGCTTAGTTTGTCCTACCTACCTTGGAAACCTGGACACTGAAATTATGCCCAGAATTTTCTGACTGGCAGTGATGGCATGATACAAATATTTCAAACCGCGTCTCACTTTGCTCATCTACGTAACTATCCATAGCACCTACGACTGAAAATAAATAATTTTTGCTCTATTTTCTCGCGATAGCTCATATGCATTAAAGGAATGAGGATTAGAGGATTTGTACTTGTGCCTCAAGCAAATACGTTCTTCACTGCCCAAACAAACATTGGTAGTCTTGACATTATGGCTTTTACTATAATTTTAATGAAAAAGAGGTCTATCGCAAAACTACCTTACCTGGTAAATTCTATATTATGTTGGTGTGTATAGACAGGAGAATGTATACTACTATGCACTGACTTCTTAGAACAGGAGCACATTAAATACTTAGTGTGCGGGAAGGCTATAAAAAATGCAGAAATATCTCGCTAGGAAGAATGCATTGCTTACGCTTTTAGATGATATCAGATTTGTTAATAGTAACACAGAGAAATGCAAAGACGATGGCAAACCTTCTTATACTTATAATGAAAATCACCCTGATAAATAGAGTCAGGCTTTGTCGTTTACAGAACTATCTAACAATCCCTGACCATAATTTTACCGTATTTTTTTAAACAAAGAAGCCATCTTAACCGTAGAAGGGTTATCGATTTAGACACCTTCAAATAAGTATAGTTTATGTAAATATAAAATTAGGCAGCCACCAAATGAGATAAATACACTTTATTTTACGCGCATTCCTTTCTGTCAATATACATTTACAAGGTTCTTTGACAAAGCACACCCAACTACCGAATTCAATTGCAAATACACGGCGTGATCGACGAAAAATTTAATCTCAAGTCTACAAACCAATAGGTTGACAGAAAACACAAAAATAGCTGAACACGATCTGAACGGTCGCGTTCAAATTACATAATATTCTGTAATAATATCTTCGTCCCTCGGTGTCTATTCGTTTTCCCGTTGCGAATGAATTTGTGTTGCATCAATCAGTCGCCTTGTTTCCTTTAGGGTGATATATGAGTGTGCTTTAAACGAGGAACGCCTTTTTTTATCTTCTGCTGGCCACCGATGTCCCAACGTGCGTAACGGGGTTCTTTGGTTTTGGCAGTGAACCCATACCGTGGATCACAACCGGTTTCGTACCTGCACAGTGAAGAACACGAATTTCTAGTTATTTACTCATATTATTAAAGATACTATAGGTGTAAATAAATTAGAGTCATAAGTAACAAGAAGAACACATGATATCCTGTAAACCATCATGAAATTTTTGAAATCATCATTATTTCCGCCAACTCACCGGTGGGAACAGATACAAGGCCGGGAGCTGTTCTTGGTGCACTGGCGCTGGACGTACCAGAGCCTGTCTGATCCCATTTAGATTTCTTCGGAGCTGGTGCCACGCCCATCAGTGTTACGACTTCTGGCTTCTTACGTTCCTAAAATAGGAGACAGTGTTTCGTCGAATATTGAATCGAGAATTGCGATTCTTGTCGAGCTGTTATTTTCATAACGAATATAACGGATGGTATAATCTAGTTTATATGTAGATCAACAATGAAACATGTCTTTTACCCCAATATCTAAGTAAACGCCCGGATACAATGCATTCCGCCGGTAGTCTAAAGAAATTCAGTCTGATTTCGGCCGGGAGTAAATTACTTCTTGCCCTTCCTATCCTCAATATAGGCTAAGATCGCGGTTGATCGTTGTAACAATAAACTCTAACAACAAGGAAGTATAGTTGCCAAGTTAGGCACACCTACCGAAAGCGGGGGGATCTTTTTATGGGCATATCCAGCCCGAAGCTTTATAAACCGTCAGAATTAAAATTTCAAAGTGACGTTTGTGCTACCTATAAACTTTATTTATGCGAATAAATTTATAAGGTTAATTAAACTGCAAAAACTCTTCTAAGCAAACTGCGTACAGCAACGTGTGCAGAACCTCACTTTTTCAAGTTTGCTCATTGCCTCAGTTTGTTTCTTGCTTAGCTCCTCGTAGTAACTTTCCTTTGCAAACCCATGCGGATTGAATACCTCCGATGGGAAGTTCGAACCAAGTTCATCGATATCACAATGAAGAATCAATTTCTCGTAAATTGAAGGATTGCGGAAGGCCTTTTTCCGCTGGATGTTTTCAACTGCACTCCGCAAACATGGATGAAAATGCAAAGGTCATGAAAAAATAAAAAAAAATCGTAGTTAGTTTGACGATCGAAATACATTCAAATGAAAAAAAAGAGTAAATTCAGAACTATTTTTTTCTGCTGAAACAAAGCCATATTTAAATAATTAAAACAAAAAAAGTCGGGTAGGATACACATTCTACAGTTGGAAAAAATCTTAATTTGAATATATATCTAAACGTATATATCACTTGAAAAATAAACACAATAAACAGCTTCTAATTCGTACGCAGTTAAGACATGAAGACTTCGGCCGCTCATCGGAATATTGTCAGTCTCTGACCAATGGCCTAGTTCTTCACAGTATATAGAGGGATTTATTTTAGGGCAGGTTCGCGGTGTGAACCGCTATGAGCAATGCCGTAATGAGAAGCAGCACGGAAATAGCACTCTAAATATATGCTTCACAGGACCAGACAACACGCAGAGTGCGGTAGACGCTGCAATACCGGTAGAATATGTACCCGATAATTCTGTCATATATACCGATGATGTTCTAAAGCTAGTTCGCTTTTGAGAAGGTAAAATCCACGCCACCATTCGTGTCAACTACAATGAGGAGCAACAATACAGTGTGATGCATCCGCCGAAGATATTTCAAAGGCGATAGCTTGAATTGGGACATTCGCTTGAATAAATACCTGTCGTCAATATCGTCGAACAAAATGTATATATGTATATATATATATCAACACGGTATTGTAAAATTAGGTTGCTTTCGGAATTAGAGCGAAGGTTAGTAATTATTCAGTCTCTGCGAGCTGGATAATGTTTTACTAAAATTATAAACTTTTTGAGCACCACATCGACAGTCAATACTATAAATATATATAAATAAGTATACGACTGCATAAAACCAGCATAATGTAAAATCCACAACAAAAACAGCGCTATGGATTCGCGGTAGATCGTTGCCATCCCAAAATGCATTTGTAATATTCGTTATTTTCTATATTTTGATCAAGACGTTAATGACAAAATTTGATGTGAACGTCCGACGTCCCTGATTGTTCATGAGGACTACAGGTGTACCTCCCACGTCAAAAAAGCCTGACATGCTTTCCGAGCACAATAAAACTAAGAAATTTGACTGATATTGTTTGAGACTAGATCAAGAATATATCAGTAGGTCTTTTTCAGTTCTTCTCTGATGAGAAAATATTCATACTTGATTCAAAATGAACGCCAGAGACTATCTTGCATAACTTGCTTATGCAGGCGATGTGTCTATAGTGAGTAAATTAGCCGAAGTTCATATTCTGAGTGTAGTGTCCAGTAAAGGAAATGCCACCATACTTCTTACAAGAAAGCGAATGTATCCCTAAAGATGTTTATCTTCATGCTTTAAAAATTGCGCTGCTATGGACAGCTGAAGCATCTAATGAAAAATATAAATTTTTTAACAAGATGGTGATGCTGTACCAGTTCATACATGTGAATTAGTACAGAGTCGGTTACTTGAAAGTACGAACACGGGCTTGTACGAATATATCGACTGCCGAACAGCCCGGGTTTCAATCTGTTGGATTGTTATGGACGGAGCGCTATTGAACAAGCATGCAAGTTAATTCACTCACTCGTGCTATTAAAAAGACATCTGCACATTTACAAAGGGAAGCGAGCCTGTGAGCGGTTCAAGACTGGAAGCGGTGAATGGCAGTCATATTGAATAAACATAACCGGCAAAAATCAGGCTTCTGACACATGTGAAAAGTTTCGTTGAAATATGCTTTTATTTGGATACATAAGGATACATAAAGCATAAGAAAGGCCCCAATTTAGATGCCGCCTCCTCTATATATGTATAAGAGATCTATCGTCTAGTCAAGACAAAGTTGGTCCTAGCTGTCATGCTGGTTGCTGTAAAAAATAGATCTGTACGACCAAAATCTGTTAGAAAAAATGATGCAAACAAATAACTAACCATTTGGTTATAATAACTTTAGTAAGGACTATTAAGATAAAAACAATAAACATGGCATGTTCAAGTAGGAAGTTTTATACTGACCTAGGTTTGCTCCACGTCGGGCTTTATCCATGAAGTCAGAAATAAGAGATTGTAAATGTGCGCTACATTTCCCTGGAGGTTCAGAGGGCAAGATGATAGACTCAGACAAATTTTGCTCGCAGAGATGTCGATGAAAAGAACGTGGGGAGCGTGGCCGACTAATAGGTGCTGAATTTATTTCGAATCCCGTAGATGCCTGGCTACTGCCTGCAATATGATGTACAAGCACCAGGACAAACAAGCAGTGCTTACTTCTGTGTACGGTCATGTCTTGAAACGGTACAACAGAGCCGACTCGTTTCACTATACAATAAAACTTTAGTGAAGATGTACACGATATGATAAATATGTCGTCTGAAAAGGACATATAAACTTTTTTTTTTATATCCCTTTTAACTAAGCCGTATATATATATAATTGTATTTATTCATCCCTAGGTACATAGTGTTATTCTGACAGAAGCGTCAACATCTTAATTCTGATGGATCGTTTGTAGCAATGCTTACGCGCTCCTTGGCTGTAAAATGAACCGAAATGAGTTTTTCTCAAAATAGAAATAAAAGAAGCAAGGGCAAAGCTGAGGAGCATTTTTCTAAAAACTGAAACTTCAGAATATTAAAATTCTACAATGTGCTTTTGCCCATGCTGTGTTGAGGAGACTCCTATAATCCTGTATTCTTACTAGCAAAAAACAAGTTATAGTATATTTAAATAAAAATAAATTCTATAACACCGTCAGTAGCGTTGATGTTAGAAATTTTGCCCTAGGCTGCTACTGACTGCCAACGATTTCTTAGAGATTGCTGTGCTTTACTTACTTTGACTGTCGATATCCATATCAATAGGTTCATCGCCGCAATTTCCATCTTCGCCTCCTCTACGTGCCCCAACTTCATCATCGTCATCGTCATCTCTTTCGCCATCTGAATCAGGTGCATCGTACGCAACCAGTGGACCTGTTGATCCATTTGGTGTAATCTCTACGCGATTGTGAACATCACGTACTCGCAACTGAGCAACCGGAGGGGCACCTACAATCAATTAAAAATAGAAAAGCAGTTTTAAAGTTCCTGCTTCAGTTTAATTCAAGGTCGTCATACAAGGTTGCTGGTCTAACATTGCGTTCATAGGTTCCCTTTATTTATAATGTAAATGAATCGCAAATATAAGCTGTTATGCTCGGATAAACAATAGCTCGTTTGTTAACAGATGATAGTAAACTCGAAACCTAACAAATGTACCCAATTTTTCTCTATAATTATCATGAAATAATGACGAAAGATAAGTAGGTTTTTAATATAATCGTTCCAACTGAAAATCAATTAACGCAATTTGCAGCTTTACCTGACGCATGATTGTAACAGTAGTTTGATGTGGCAAATCATGTAAAACCGCTTAAAGAGGTTACTTACTAAGCACTCGGTCCATTTCCCTACTTAGCGCTGACTGTTGTGTGCGGCTATCATCTTCGCCCTCCGAGTCCGTGTACTGTGCCGTCAATGAAGCGAGGCCCGACATGATGTTGTATGTTTATTTAAATACTACCACTGCTTCTTGCTTCTAGTGGTTATTCAAAATCACATACCACTGTCAACTGATCTGTAAAACGGATCTTTAGAATCACCAATTAGGTCTATTTTGTGCGAAAACACTATGTAATAGGTTTTTAAGCGCGTTTTTTATTAAGAGAATCTTCTTATCAGCACAGCCCACTGTTAAATTGCTTTTTTTTTAGTAAATAACACATTGTGAGCCTTCATGTTATCAGTAGCACAATGTGTGAGTGCAAGTTATTATTTTTACTCTTCGAATACCTTTCAACTTGAATATTTGCCCAGTTACACTGGCTGAATTGCAATAAGACTATCTTTTTTCTCTGTAAATACTGTATAAGACCAAAATAATCACGTATATGGTTAAGCGTCGTCAAATGGGCTTTAGGGTGCAGGTAAAATTTTAAGATTTGGAAAGCAAAGCGATGTTCTATTGATAGACAAAACGGAGAATTTTAATTTTGCAGTGACATAGAATAACTTGCATGTAGTCAACAATTAATTTGTACGGATTGACTACCAAAAAGTGGTCTAGTATGGACCTCTTATACATGCGAATACACAAATTATAAAAATTAGCTGTCATGATTCTAAACAGATGCAAAGTATAATAAGACACAAATGGTGGTAGGCAAATTTATCACAGTGCATCCGTTTCTAAAGGTTTGATACATCAAGCAAATACAGCAGTTAACGTTTTTCTGAGTCCTGCCTTGCAGATAATTATCAATAATTATCTGTAAAGCAGGCTACCATGCATAAATTATTTCAATAGGTATTGTCAAAAAAGTAAAATATTGATATTGCAGAAGCTTCATTCGATTTATGCGGTCAGTCTTTACATTACATACACGGACACTGATTTAGCTACACGCTTACAATCTTGAATACACCCATAAGTACATGGTATACACACTCAGGCATCACTGGCTGCTCATTCCATTGTTTCACTGTTCTTTTTTCCAACTGACACTGAGATATCCAATCGACAACAATCCTTGGAACATAACCGAAATGTAAATAAAAATTATTGTTTACTTCGGTTTGATGCGGCTGCGTTTCCAGTGGATCACTCTCCAACCTACGCAACAGCTATGGGGTCAAGTAGATTTATCAGCCCACAAGCATGACACAAAGTCGTTGTACCTATTAAGGTATCTACTGTTAAGGTACTAGATGCATACCATTGATGAGAGTTTAATTGAAGATGTGGAATCGACCCGTCTGCTACGGCTAAACCACCGGAAGTGTAACAGACGCCGCACTTTCAAAACATTATGTTCAGATCCTTTCCTGTGTGCTACGAGCAACGGCATCATTGAGTGGGAATCTTCTATCAGACAGAAGCTACAGTGGCGGCTTATCACTGCGTTCGAAAATCGGATAGTTTCCTAAATATAGGAAACACTTTTCGTGACATGTTTTACCTTACGTGTTGTTCGGTTCGCTGAAAAATTTGGGGTGGTTATCAGAAAAATAGAAAGAATATTGTGTGAAATGTCTCGCCCGGTAGGCCCACTTAATGGTCCGCCAAAACCCGCAGTAGTGAGCTCCCAGGAGTTCATAGTTAGAATTCCGAAAGCCACCAAACGGAGACATCATGTTATGCGCTTCATGCAGAGTCGGAACCAAACCCCATTGGGTAAGAGGCTTCGCATGGTGGGGTAGTAACTTCTCTGTGTCTTAAAATTAATACAATGCGGTTCTAAAAGCTTCAGTAGCAAGATCATATTATGCCACCTTGAGTCTGTCTTACCTCAGGCTTGGTTACTAGGTCGGCAAAAAATTAGCAAGCGTTTGTCTAGAAAGTGTTCTTACCAATGGGCAGTATTTGTTAATCATTAAAAAGGAAATCGTTCGAGTAATTTTTCTTATCAACAATCAGATATCCAGTCGACAACATTCCTTGGAACATTACATTAAAAAAGAAGTGTTTTTAATTTACTGGCTTAAGGCGCATCCATACAAGTACGTTCCTTTCAGTTTTAACATTGCAATTTATCCTTCGTATCGCAGCCAGACGGAAATACATTGCAAATATTTAAAGTAACAATAATTTGTTATCTATATTGAAATTTTTGGAGTAAACATTTAAATACTAGAAGTGTCATGAAACAGATGCTGTATTCAATAAGGAGTCAATAAAGAAATCTGTGATCGAATTCTTTCATAATTTTAAATGTTTTTTTTGGTCACGCCATATCCTCATGTGTGGGTTTTTGTATAATATGCAACTGTATACAGTCAAGTTTCTGAAAAAGAAGATTTGAAACTTTTTTAAAAGAACCTTGATTTACCACTTAGACGACGCCCGTCTGTTTTGCATGAATTGAAGAGTTTTTTCTATGTGCATAACATTGTATGTTGCCAAGCAAATATAACAAAATTCTCATATATTATTCTACATTTGCAGATCCGAACAATAAATATATGATACAGCCTATGTTATTTCATGTGGAGTCTGCTGCTTTATCCATACATTGTTTCTTAGCTTTTAGCATTTGTAAAGCCACTGAGGGCTTGTTTCAAGGTTTGTATCATAGCAAATAATAATACAGCCTAATGCAACCAATAGGATATTTGCAGCCTACTTCCCCATTCATCGTATACGATAGGAGTAAATCTATCGATTTTTCTGTTGCAGAATGGAGCCAAGTCCGCATGGAGCGCGAAAACAATCTTAAAGAATATCGCACGGAGTCGGATGAACTCCCCAAATATGGAGCAGGCTCTGAATATGGGCGTGAACTAAAAGTAAGGAAATAGCTCCGCCAACACAAAACTTATCTCACACATTTTTTATATATCAGTTGTTTAGAACATAGTGTCGATTTCCATACTCAAATACAAAGCAGACTTCACTTAAACTTGACTAACTATAAAATAATCAAGCTCCTAATCCTTTCATTACCTTTAATCAGGACGTCGTAGTTAGTCGTGCTTTAAAATGGCGTTTAGACTTTAACTCGTGTTTTTAAACATCCGCGTAAAAAATTATTGTGAAGGAAGTGTTTTCGCAACATCATATGTAATACAAATACGCATTATGTTGCAGTTTTTTGTTTAAGTTGGTGTTTCTTAAGGGTCGAAACATAATTAGAGCTATCCTTTATGTGTTGCACGTGTCTGCTTGTCACGTTATAGGATGAAGCTAGGCGCAAGAAATTCGGAATAGTTCGCAAAAAATACAATCCAGATGACCAGCCATGGCACCTTCGGGTTGGCGGAAAGCAAGGTAATAAATGAAGATTCGGGTATCACTACACATCCCAGATACCACATTGCAAAAATTATCATTTGTAAATGACATGCAGGCTTTTAGAAGGAATGTAAATGGTCAGTTTTGGTTCAATGATGCTATTTATCGAAATTGCGAACTAAGGAGGTAGATCAATCGTTCATTAGGCGGCGAAAATTGAATTATTTTCAAAATTATGGTTTTCATATAAATCACTGTAGTGCAAGAAGAAATTCATTAAGAGTTGGTCATTAATTCCTACGTTTAGGGAAGAAATTTAAAGGGATCCGTGAAGGTGGAGTAATGGAAAACGCGTCGTACTACGTCTTTTCTAAAGCACCCGATGGCGTTTTCGAAGCATACCCAGTAGATGAATGGTACAATTTCACTCCTATACAGCGATACAAGGTAAAATATTCTCTTTGATGTAACAAAATGTAATAGATTTTTAGTATAAAAATATTCTAGAAAATATTTGGTCTATTTGCATCCAAGTTTTGCAACATTTTAAGCGGTTCCGTCGCTTGAGATATAATGAGGGACCTGTGAGAAGATTACATTTTGGTAGTAACCAGTAACTGGTTGATATTAAATACAACTGGCTGCAATTAGTGGGATATTTTTACATATCACATATACATATAATAGTAGCCATTTTACATAGCCATCTTTGTCGAGATCGATTAGTTCTAGCTCATTTAAGGGTTGGTTAAAAATTAATATTGAAAAGAGGTTCTTCTTGCTACAAGGGAAACCAGACTGTACTGTATCTTAACTTCAGCTTGGCCACAAGCTTACCACAAAGGCAAAATAGACCAATACATAAATTAGTTATTTTGATACCCTGTTATCTTGGTCCAAAACTACTGTACAAAATTGTATGTGAAAGCGCTAGTCATTACCGTATCCTGAGTAAACCAATTTGTCCTGATTCTGTTATTTCGTGTATAGGCTTTGACTGCCGAAGAGGCCGAGGACGCGTATAGCCAGAGAGACAAAATCATCAACCATTTCGCTATCATGGTCAAAAAGCGATTGGCTGAAGCGCAAGGAACAACCTTCGAGGAAGATAAGGACGGGGCCTCTACCAAGGAACCAGGATCTTCTTCCAAGGTAACCATCGTGAAGATGACTCTTCATTTGATTGTAGAATTAAGTAACATTTTTCTGGGTTTCTTAGTGACATTACTCAGGCATTGTGGTTACACATAAATACAAAACTACGTATTTCTCACATCTTGGTTTGATCCGTGAATGATCGCGATCATTTATATCACTCGAGCAGATAGAAAGTAGAACTCCGATGTAATTTCATGATCTTCTGCCTAGGTAGAAACATTCTCTAAATGCCTGCTATGTGAAAATTACATACTACTAGGTTATAGTAAGGATTCTCGCGGTGAGAGTTCAGAAGTCAGAAGTTACAATGATATAATTATTACTCACACGTTTCACCAATTCTTTTAAAAGAACGTGTCGGCGAAATATCTGTGCGCATGGTTTTTTTATTATCGACACAATACTACGAAATAAGGGTATACATATAAACATGTTGTAGATCGTTCATACGAGGAGAATTTGACGGTTCTGTATCTGACTGCGCATAAAGGTATGACAATGACTGAGATGTAAGTTACTGCTATATTAATCGGTTTTGTAGCGTATTATAAAAATAACTTTTTACAGAAGAGTCGCGAGAGCCTCAAACTGACGGACATGGACGACTGGCATGGTGACTCTGACTTCTCCGGCGCTGAGTCCGGTGGCGACAATGCAGAAGAAGAAGCTGCTAAAAAAAAGAAAAAACGAAAAGACCAGAAAAAGAAGGTATGTAACCAAATATTGTATGGTCGTGATTATACAGGAGATGTTATGAAGTTTTCGAAATTAGCGCTTTACAATGGACTCAAATCTCCTTTCATTATATAAGGAACAGTTCTTGTTATATTAGTGTTGTGCTTACGCCTCAATTTCTTTTTTCAGGACAAAAAATCTCAAGAAAGCGATTCGTCCGCTCAGGAAGAGTCCGATGAAGGAGATTTCGACGGTAGAGAAGTGAGCTACATGACTTCGGGAAGTGAGTCATCCGGAGATGAACCCGAAGATGAGAAAGTCAACAAACAACTGAAAGGTGAAAAAACCTTCAGCAGGAACTTACAGGAACTCGTGTATACATTTTATTCATGCCACACTGCTGTCGTTTAATTCGGGCGTTTAATTAATTACCAGGCTGGAACATAAGGGCTCCTTATATTTATTTTCAATGTCTCTTTTCCATTTAATCTATTCACTGCTGATTTACTTCTATATATATGGTCGAAAACGCTTTCTGCCCTTTGTGACTCCGCTTTAATTTCACTGTGGCATAAACGGAAGTTTATGTCGAATCATAGATTCCAAGATGGAGGCTCTGGGTGAATATACAAGTACTGTTCCGGCGCCTACTTTATTTAACCTTTCCCTGAGGTCAAAGAGTTGTCGTAGTGGCACGACAGATTTATGCCATGTACAACTACGGCCCCATAACTAAGACGACACCTCAAAAATTGCTTCTCGGAACTGAAATAAGCGTACCACTTAGATTGGCCGTCTGAGGTCTATGAGGATCGATTGAAGGCACTTTTAAAGGAAGACGGTCGGCGAACATTTCGTCAATTAGTTAGGCGAAAAAATAAACCGTAGTCATGTGACTATCGACAAGCATTCTCAGCCTATGGGGTTTACTCAAAAATTAGGAGTCTGGATACTCCATAGACCAAGTGAACGCCACGAAGAAATACGGCTCTTTCTTGTCTCTCAACATCTCCCTATCACCATATAACAGCCACGACGACAAGGTTCTACCCACAATCATCATCATCATCTGTGACGAAATGTGGTATCTCCTTATTGGCATAAAACAGAAAATAGAGAACATAGTTCAGATGCTTTCAATCCAGAGTTATGTCTGAGCTCCTTGCCAAGAAGACAGTGATTTGCGTTCGGTGCAACTGAAAGGATCTAAAAATCTGGGAAATATTTGGGATGAACAAGATCGTTAACAAACATCTGCATTTGGTTCAGTTGGGTGAACAAGGCTACCCCATAGAAAAGACCCAATGTATGAAGCAAAATGATCGTTTCCATTGGCACGCGAATTCGCACATGGCAGGGATTGTCAAAGGCGCGTGTACGGGTTCGAGTACGGGATTTTCTCCACCCATAAAATTTGTACAACCTCGCAGTTACGGATCACCACACTTTTCAATCACTAATGGTCGAAACTGGAACTGTATCTCTGACAGTGAAAAGAGCATCAAAACCTAACTGGAAGAATCCTTCAATACTAGACATAACCATTTCTGGCGGGAATGAATTCATAAATTGATTCACAAATAAAAAAAGGTCATTAAAAATATATGATAAATTGATTTGTGGCAAGAAATTGAGTGAAATATTGCGTGTTTTGTTAGGTGAAAGTTATTGAACTCCCGACCGAATTTTTCCCATTGGCAATTTGGACTACTAAAAGCACTAGCTAAAGCTGTGCGAATATATATTTCAATCGAACCTTAGGGAACATTTACTTTCAATTTTTTGTCATTTTCATTTGTGTGTACTATGTATTTTAAGGAGTGGAAGACGAAGATGCTCTTCGACAGTTAGTACTCTCTGATGAAGACGACGATGAAGATGATGAGAACAAAAAGGACGAAGACGACGAAAATAAAAATGGTTCGTAAGGGGACAGAGATAAAAGACATGCTGTGCCATTCATGGTAACAGTTGACGCCGCAGAATAACAAAAATGAATGTTTCCTATACATCTGTAAATGTAAAATACTGTTATGCTTCATGTAACTTTATGAATGAAAAATTTAGCATTTAAAGAAATAGTAATATTGTAAATATTGATAGTATTGATGCGTAGACACACTATAGTTTCTGAATGACATAAATAAACTTTTCAATTTCTTTGCGGTTGTTATTTCGTGCACATAGAAGAAGACGGTGACAAGACTGGTGATGGAAAAGGAAAAGATGGCAAAAAAAGTTCAGGCGGGGACAAAGATTCCGGAGGCAAGGGTGGTAGTGACCGTGGAGCCAATAAAAATTCGGCTGGAGGTGGTAAAAGTTCGGACGAAAGCTCGTCAGAAAATTCCGATTCGGATCTTGACGACTCACGGTTACTAGGAAGCAGCGCTGTTTTTATGCAGGTTAGGAATAAAACATTTAAATTGTTTACTTTCTGCTTTATAGACTGCCACGGTCGGGGTTCATTGGAGCATATGAGAATGTAATTAAGGCGAAGGGCGATCAACTTGACAAAGAACGAAACGCGGGTACCTTGAGCCTGAACTTGCCAGCTAAACATCGATCGCATTACACAACTCATACGTATATATATGGGATCAGATGCTTTTCTCAGTAGACATGCCTTAGATTTACACATGAGCATTAGCCTAAATCACATAGTGGTTTAAGCAGGCCCATTCTTTGAGCCGTATTGCATCTGGATTTTCATATCAGAGCATGAAATCGTTGCATCTACAACTACAAAAATGTCAAGACTAGACTCACAAATAGGTGAGTCACGTGAGGTATTTCCTCTTACCAGGGCACCAGGAAAATTGGTCCGCGCAACTTGCGTTCGTCACTGAATAATGACGTAGGGAAAACGTTATCTAGTCTTATTTTCAATGCATTATTACAGGGAAAACGCAAAGACGGAGGCTCGCGTTCAGGAACGCCTACTAAAGATGTCATTAACGGAACAAACGGGATTTTGAAAAAAGTGAAAGCTCCCGGGGGATCTATCAAGCGCAAGAAAGAAGAAACACCTACAAAGGAAGGACAGGGTACATCTACGCAAGGACCGTCGCAGCATGGGACTCAGCAGTCACATTTACCAAGGTATGTTCCTTGTTTTTGAGGCTTTCTGCCTTAAAATTGATCACGTGCTATTAGTAGACTGGTTACGAGTTTACCTCATGCAAACACGCAATTTGCATCTATTTCAAACAGAGTATAAGAACTGATTATTAACCTCCATTGGAATGTAATACGGAAACGTCGGTTTCGTGGATGTTCTTGTGATATTGCAACTGCAACGTCTCTGCTTACTAATATACCATTTGGCAGAAAAGTACCGCTAATAAATGATCTAACCCTCTCTTCAGTCCAATGTTGATGCCTACCAAATCCTGAGACATATGTCTTGAGTTCATATTTTGGGACAGATACATTGTATTATTCTGATGCAGTGCTAACGCAGTACTGGTCATGGTACTTAAGGCTTTTCATGAAAAATCATCTCTACTTACTTCATAGTAAGCGTTTATAATCTCATAAAATTTGCGACAAGGACAGGTTCATCTAGTAGAATCAAATGCTACCAAGCCTTATAATTTTAACAATGAAATATCACATATTATGCGAGGGGAAAACAGTTCGAAACTAGCCTTTAGATCCGGCTCTTTTTTGATTCAATAAATGGCTTTGACGGGGTATATTCTTTACTAATATTCGACTACTTTCAGTGAAATCGCTGTAGTGAACGATATCATTGTACGAGAAGCTTCAATATTATTCAACTGCAGCTTCTATAAAGATGACCCAGTGTAAAAATTAAATATTAAAAACAAATAATTCGGATACCTTGACATGTACTAAAAACCCTTGGCTATCTCATATCCGCACACCTGATCCTTAACTTGTTGTTTTATGCATGTTGTTATCTGTAAATTCTCTTTTAGTGCCGGCTTGGAGCAAGCAACGAAGAAGCCAAAAATCGAACTGAACCTCGGAATCAACCTTAATAACGGTGGCAGCAGTAGCAGCAGCAACAACAGTTCAACGGTTGCTACTGTAGGCCCCTCAGGGTCTCGTGGAGGGGTTGACAACACTCCGCTGGCGCAGGTCGAAGGAATTAACGAAGAGGCCGTGCGAAGGTATATATTGCACAGAACAATGCATTCACTATTATCAACAGTATCGTAATGCCAGGTCAGGTGATTTCCATTACAGCCTGATTAGTTGATCTAAACAATGATGAAGTTCAACACTTTTTCTTTTTTTATGATCAACTGATTCCTGCAGTCATGGAGTACTGATTGTAAAAAGAACTACCTAAACAAAATGGAACTATAAGCTATACTTGCAACGAGAAGCTGATACTAGAAACTATACTGCCGAGCATTTTAACATGATCTGTATGGTCTGTTTTAATTAAAGGTATCTCATGCGAAAGCCGATGACCACAACGGAGCTTCTGCAGAAGTTCAAATCAAAGAAAACTGGCCTCACCTCAGATCAGTTGGTCAACCTAATTGCCCAAATTCTTAAGCGCTTGAATCCGGAGAAGCAGAAAATCAAAGACAAACTTTACCTATCCATCAGGCAATAAGTTAATGAGCAAGCCATCATTTTCCACCCGTATTAATTTCTGTCTTTATTTGGATGCTATTGCCACTTCTTGAGCCCTAGACGTATAGTTTTCGGTACTTGATTTTTTTATGCATTTACGTCATTATTCCACAACATCATCAATCAATGTTGCTTCGTTGGATCAAACCAGAGCTTCGTGGACTATTACATAAAAATTAAATCGATAAAAACATTTCTATTATTTGTTGGTATGGACTGCAAGACAGCCTGTGGTACAATGTATTTGGAACCTGCCATGGTCGATTCCGCAGGTACGGACTGTCACGTCTAAACCAGACGTATATACCAAAAAAATCTCTTTCCAGACAATAGATAATAAAAATATACACGTAAGCGCTATTTGTTCTGGAACAAATAAAGCTGTGTAAAAATGCGTGTCAGAACGTCTGTTGAACTATGTTTTCTTTTCGCTGAAATTGGGATGATTATGAAATTAATCGAAAAAAGGTTGTCTATTTTGTAATCATTTCGACAAAATCCTGTTTAATGTACGCTATATTAGCTAGTAACTCACATCCACATATATTATCTTATAATATTAACTAATTTCTGACTCACGACACTTTGCCTTGCGAACTAAATTTTATAGCTTTATAAAAAAGAAAAACTGATACTTTAATTTCCTTTCTTTGTTGCCGCTGCGGTATCGCGGATGACACAAAGACATAGCATTCGACGCACTTATTCGCATTAAATCGCCCACAAGTAAAATTGTTCTATTTTTTCTTAGTATCCTTTAAAGGCACTTGCCAATATGTCATCATTAATGTTTGCTACTGAATACACTTTACTACTTCGGTTCAAGATGGGTGAGATGCGAGTGCGCAGAAATATCTAAGTGCAGGAGGCTCTGTCATTGGGGTGACGCGCTGGAAAAGATTACAGTCCTAAGAACCCTAATATCTAGTGTAAATAATTTAAGAAAATAATTTTACTTGAAGAAACATTTTAAACGTTAGCTTATGTTTTCAACTGAAACTCACAGTGAAAGGAACGCTCGAAAGCGAATGCCAGAGTGATCATTTGTGTTTGATCGTGTCAAAACGATAGTATTGTGTTTAAGATAGCGGCCGATCGAATATTAAATAGGGAAGTCTCGACACCCCGTCATGTATCACGTTATCAATTTGGAAGAATTCTGAAAAATATCTTTTGAGCTCATAGAATAATTTAATTCGTACTAGTCTCCTAAATAATTACTATATAATATTTAAATATAGCGAGAAGTTTCTCAAATCTTACAGGACATTAATTAATGTCCTTAAGAGATTAAATGTAAGATTTGAATTAATGTATCACACTTGAAAAGGCAGTGACGATTAATAGATCGGACGGCCTTTTCATAAGAAGGCCTAACTATTTGTTGAAGTTTCGATCAAACTCTTCCCCCGGATCTCACTGAGCTAAGTATACAGCATAGTAGCGTGTGTACGTAAAAGAAATGAGTGAAGAAATTGTCATCGCAGAGTGTATATAATTGTACAATTAATTCAGATAAATTGTCTTCTTATGGTAGAACAGACAGCTTTTGTATGAATGAGGTAAATATAAAAAATTTAAAGGCGTACTAAGTCGAACCGACTGAACTCATCCTTCAATATCCTTCAGTGGGTTCTCCTTACCGAATCACTGTTAGATTATGGTAATTAATAATCATCATGATCTCTCAGAGATACAATAACCGATTTCATGACGCATATGCAGTAAATAAACTACTCATAATACGCTGAAGCGAACAAGGCATATACAGACCGGTTATTGTCTCTGTGTGTGTTGATTATGTAGGGTGTATTATGTATTCAATTAAATTTCTTGCTTGAAAAAAATTCAATTAAAATTGCCATGATACTAAACTAAGCAAAACAAGTTGTGAATGTCCGATTTTGTATAACCAGGATATTAATTATGAGAAAAATTTAGCGAAGGCCTTCGATGTGTTTTTCTTTTCTTGCGATGTATTATTTTCGGGTATTTTCATTCAGCTTCGCAGTTGAAGAACACAGTTGATGAAGTTTTCGCGGCTAGCTCTTACTTACTAGAGAATTACACTGATGAAAACGCGCCAGGATAGGGTACTAACATAAATGTTAGTGTTATAGCACTAAATTAGTATCCCTTTATTCTTTTCTTTGCATTGCCAAGATTTTTATAACTTTGAACATTTAGTTCGGGATTTAGAAACTTCTGAATAAATTACACCTGTATATTAAGATAATTCAGGCAAATTTAATCCTGGGATACTTTTCACTAGATGCATGCTTTCCAAATTCATTTATTCAACATCTACAACTTACCTCAAGCTTTACTTAATATTAATTGTTGCTGCTGCTGCCTATCTTGATACTTTTTGTCTATGAAAGCATTTGTTGCACATCCTAACGGTCGTGTAAACCGGCTGTTTCTCCTTGAATAAAAACACCGTCATAAATTACTGATTAAGAATTGAGTTTGAAAAGTTTTCTCGCTATATTTAAAAACATGTATATCCAGCAAGGTTTCTAGTAAGATATACGTTGATAAAGAAAATAATCCATTATTGAAGAAAAATTACTACTGCATAGTGCCATTATTCACAAAGATAGGCTGTGGGCTTTCTAAGGATTTATGGGGACATTCATAATCAGTATTAACATTCCTAGATGAGCTTGGAAATATCAGTCAATTAAATTAATAAAAACAAAAGTTTAGTTTTATTTACCTAAGCTGGTTGAGTTTGTCCTTGTATATCATATGGTAATGCAAATCTGTTTTCCCCTTTTGCTACATTTCAGTCCGCTATGTATATTTTTTCAATTCATCAATGCAATGCAGTTGTCAAGTGCAGTACAGCGAACACAGCGTTTGAATTTTACAGTTTTCGATCAACAACCATTCGCAAAGAACGAAACAGTTTGAAGCTAGAGACTATCAACTGAGGATTCTGCATGTGAAAGTGTTTTTTTTTCAAATTGTCGTCTATTTTTACACGCACTTAAAATGTGGTTTGCGTCGATCTTCTCGTGACAGCACTTCCTTTTTAACTCGTCCGTTTCGACTAGGTGTTTGACACGTGTTCGAATTTTGGCGCGCAATGATGCTGGCTCCCCACTCGCTCGGTGACGTCACATCCGTTGCTCTCTGGTGGTTTTGTTTTGTGGCGTTGTTCGGTGAGCAAGCGGCAGCCATCTTGGATTGGTCGCTGCTGCAAGCTGGTCTCTCGTAGACGAGTAGCTGCGAACGACCAAGGAAGGATATTGTGTGCGCTGTTTTGTCTGTGAGTGGTGCTGTGTGTGCCGAGCCGCTGCTGCTGCTGCCGAAGGAAACGGTTTAACGGATAACTACGCATACGACGCGAAGCCGAAACGCAATCCGTACAAATCGGGTCGGTTCTGGACTGTGCATTTTGTAATAGAAGCTCAGTTCGTTTCAAAAGGGATCTCTTCGTCATCCGAGGTGAGTTGCATAGCGATATTTTGTCGACAAGCGGATGATTCTGTGTCTTCGTTACCGAACGGTCGCTTGCGGTGACTGACTTGTATCCTTACTATGGCCGGCCTAAATACTAATATTTTGCTCGGGCTACGCGAATCAATCCCCGTTTCTGGGACACCGCTGCAAGCCGGTCCCACCCGTTGACGAATGGGAAAGCAGCGGTGTAGTCCCAGGAAAAGGGAACTGCCTCGAACGCAAAAACGCCCGCTGATGGTGATGCCTCGAACGCGGCCATCACCCCCCCGGCGTCCGTAGGCCTAAACGCTGTGCGAATCGGAACGGCTTGCGGGATGTGAACATCTCAAAGCATTACTCTCTCGCAATCAGGGCGCGGTAGCACCGCAGATTAAAATCATTGATACGTTTGTGTTTTCGATAATCGGGTCTCGTTAGCTGCAATTATTACCAACCAGCGGCTGCAGCATATATCTATATTAATGGTATCAATTAATATATACAAATATCTCTCTGTTTGCCGTCAATTTCGAGATGGTCTGTAAAACGGTTGGGCTTCGTATTTGTTCGACGTATTTCCTCGAATAAGCGACAGTAAAGCAATCGCCCACAACGAAATCAGTCATATAGACTCATCAGTCATTGTGTGCGTCGGGCACCCGCTCGTTCCGAAAACTGAGACGATGGCTGATTAGAAAAAGAGTTGCTTAACGGAATGAATACTACAGTCAGGGTACTACTGCGATCATGGCTTTCGTGTGCATATTCAGGATGCAGGGGGTATAGGCTTTCGGCCAGGTGAAGTTTGTGCTCATAATAATAGTATCTCCCATAGTTGCCTGTGCTAGTGCTAATGCTAGTCCTTACACTCACTCAATAAGTACAGACTGTTACTGTGGATGCTGCTGGAGGTCGTGGGTACGGTGTTCCCTGGGTTGACTGACCCCAAGAGAAACCCATCGTGGTCGTGCGTCGCTGAGCTCAGCTCGACACATCGTCGCAGCATCACCCACCACCACAGTTCACCTCAGTGAGCGATGATGATAGAGGGCGGAGGGGGTGTTTGCTACTCTTACTACGTGTTCTTCTTGCTACGGGCACTACTTCTAGCATTGCTGCTGTTTCTATTTGGTAGCAGCATTATGATATCGTTTATCCAAAAGCGGCTTCGGCAGTGGTCACCGCTTGCCATGACCACTTCGTGATCGTGGTCGAGCTTGCTGCCGTCAGGAGTAACGGCAACGAGTGCCTACTGCTGCAGCTGCTGCGTCTGCCGGTCGTTAACGCAGTATGAACTGTCTCTGTAGGACCGACAGCAAAACGTCTCGATTCCAATTTGGTAGACCTCGCAATAGCCGGCCGATATTGGATTGGATCTGAGGGCAGGTTGGGTCTGTTCGTCATCGTAGTGGTGCCGATGCTTCGGGCACTAGGCAGGCTTATTATGTGGGTGGCTCTTGAGGTCAGAATTAACTGCAGTTGTGGTTCGTTCTCAGTCCGCCGTTGGATAACTGACCAAACTTGTCGTCAGCAGAGAGCGGCTGGTAACTGAGAATGGTATCTTTAGCGAAAAAAACCCCACCCTTCCCACTCCCCCGCACACCAAGCATATTTTTGTTTCGTATTTGGTCTTTAAGAGCTCTGATCTGCCGTAGCCATGGTGCCATTTCTAAATAGTTATAACGATCATAAGTACTTGGAGGATCATACTAATTAGGACCAGTACAGCGTATCAATAGTAAAAATGTGAAAAACATAGCTGATTCTACCTATAGAATAATTGATCGTCATTTGTCTATTTGTGCGTATTGCTCGATATGGTTTTTTAGTTCTCCCTTTGTGTATCCACATTATTACTACACATACACACATGGTGTATGTGTGCAGAAGCATTATGGTCGTGTGTGTTGACGTCTAAGTCCGCCAAAGTGTAATCGTGATAGTGGCGGCGTATAGTTAAAGTCTGCGGTGCTGTCGCCACCAGCTCTAATGTTTTCATTTGTTCATTGTTCAATCGACTGGTGTCGGTGTTGCCGCCGCCGCTGCTTCGCTATGGGAGCCGTGGAGGCAGGCAGAGCGAGAAAGAGAGTTAAACGACACAAGATACAGCTAAGAAGTAGGCAGGCAGGCAGGCAGGCAGACAAACAGACAGACAGAATGAGAAACGGACGACGACGGGGACAAGCAAATTTACCTTTTCGATTGCCAACACTAGCAACAACAACAATGTTCAGCCTTCCCTCCTCGTATACAGCCGGCGACGGCTGCTGCTATAGTTTTTACGTTGTATGGACGGTGGCAAAACGGTTTGTCCGTCTGTCGTCTGTCGGCCATTGTCGTAGTTGTCGTCGTCGTCGTTGTCATCGTCGCCGCTGAAACGCGGTTGCTACTTCCATCAGTTGGTTGATGATAGTAGTTGATCTAATGCTGCATTGAGCAGTTGGTCGGCTGCTGTTGCTGCGGCTTGTACCCTGCGGCGCTGCTTTGCTCCTTCGCTTTACGCGGGAAAAGAAGACGACGCTGACGAGGATGATGGTGGTGGCAGCAATAGCGGCAGCATTCGTTGTTGATTTACACGTTTCGTCGAATTCGTCAGCCCTATCATGTTTGTATATATATGTATGTATGTAGTTAAACTTCTGGTTAAAAAGATTGTTTCACTGGTTCAAGCACCGCCAACGACGTATATTATGCAGCAACCGTGAAAACATACTATATAGCGTGTTTAATGTTTGTCCCAAAATTCGAAGGCAATTCTTCGAGGATTTTACCAATGCGGCCTTGGGATGCCGATAGATAATTCAAGCATAAAAAATAGAGTTTTGTATTAAAAAGGATTCGATAAATATCACGTATTGATATATTTGATCGTGTGAGAAGTACATGGTCGATTGAGATAGTTATGTAATAGCTTTCTCGAAGAGTAGATTTTCGTGTATGTGCACGTACATGAGAATCTACTCTTTGGTTTAGTACCCATTTCGGTTACGTGATTAAAAATATCGAATAGCAAAAAATCAAGAGATGTAGGTGTAGATTCATCAATTTGTTTTCAGCTTTGAAATGCCGAAACAATATAAGAGTTGTGGAGTAACTCGCCGTGATAATTATCGACACAACAGAATACCGTAACGGGAATTTAAAAATGGTTGACCTTATAGTTAGTCTGTACAATGAGATCACAGCAAACGCTCGAAGTGGCGATCAATAACAATAATCAACGGTTGGTAGAAATGAGAAAAACTTGGTCTGTTTTTTAAAGATATTACGCATTTTTAGCCGACGAAGGCTATTTCTCCATTACGGAACTCTCAATTACAAAAAGTTTCTCCTTTCTATTTAGTGGATCTTATCCCGAGGGTACACCCGGAAACAACGGATGCCTTTCAATTAGCTTTGTCGTTATTAAACATTTTTAACGCTTGATGTGACATAATCAGATAGAGTAACTAAAAAAAAAAAAAGCTACTTCTGCGAGGACATTTGATTGTGTTGAAAAAGTAGTACACCTACATCAGCAACTACAAAAATATTTTTGCAAATTTAGTCAACATCTACCTCGTACTAAATAAAAAAGCATAGCCGAGCTGTACAGCCTTAAGTAACCGGTTATAATATAGGTTAATTTCATTTGAAAGCTGAAAAGCATGGCGCATTAAAGATACTCACCATTTGCCTTTCTACAGCTAAGTTTTTTTAGATCAACTGACATTAAGTGGGCGTTGAAAAAATAAATTTATCAAAATGCCCTGATTTACTCAGGCCATAGCTTTCACAAAATCGGGTGTTTTTTAAAAAGCTATTTCTTCCATATTTCTATATTAAGAAACGTCAACTTTTAAAGGGCGGTGTTGTTGGCGCTTCGTACTCCTATTGAAAATATAATTTCCTGAGCTCTATTAGCGCCTATCGCTGGAGATCACCGCCTGAAATCTATTTTTCTCCATGATTTCTTTCGAAAAAAAAAAGAGACGATTGTTTAGCCCAATCAAGAGAAGGAAAATAGCTGAGAACAATAAAGTGGACCCATGGGCCAGCCATGTGGAAAACGTATCACGGAGTGTTAATTTTGCGCGTGGTAATATGCTATAGTTTTTATGAATGTGTCAAACCAAAACATCGTCCAAGAGAAATGCTGCATATAGAAACCATACGTGTATTATGATTATTATTAAACCGTTTTTTTATATATCTTGTTCAGAATTACCCATCCCAGACGAACCCGGTTGAACAGGCAAATAGGAAGGGATGCACGCATAAATCTCGTGTTGTCTTTTATATTATTTGGCAAAAAAATACTTTCTTTTATGAAAAATCGTGAATCTTACGAAGTCAACAATAAAAAAATGTTTTATTAATAAAAACATTTTTGTTAGCAACAAGAGCCATCAATTGGTTAAAACGTTGTCACGGTTGTATAATAACTGCGTAACCGTAAGTTGCCTTCATCTTTGGGTAAAGTTCTTTTATTCGAGTGTCGAGTCAGATTTTCTTGAGTATTTCATATACGATAGCGTCGTTTATTCGGTTGCGTGCACCGAAATCAAAACTAATTATAGCCAACGTATGTGACTTTAGTAAAAGTTTGCTGAGATCTATATGGGTAACCATCGATAATTACGTATTCAGTTTAAGCACCGATATCTTGTTATTAGGACTTGTTTCACATGACTCTCGGTCCACAGCGATGCCCAATATCTGATTCATTTATCTCGGACTAGGGAAGAAATGACTGTGAAGTGTTGATCACACTTACACTACAGTATTATCAATACGCGAGTTTGCATATTTCGTTTATAATTTATGGCCTGCAATTGTACTCATGCATTTCATAGCGGTTTCCTACAGTGGATCTGCAAAGGCTGCGCTGTAGGTTTGAAGATTAAAGTTCGTTTGAAATAAAAAAAAAATTCAAACGATAAAATACGTGTACAAGCGAATAGCGGTGCGTAACGATGAGAGAAAGGTTGCACTACTTAGATTAGATAGAAACATAGATTGTTTCTATCTACACTTAGATTAGATAGAAACATAGATTGTTTCTATCTAAGTTTGCATTATTTGCATTTCAGAGTTTACGTTATTCTGTCTTTTGTTACGTCTGGCATAAAGCTTTTCGCTTCGAACAATGCTGTCGTATCGAACTGTGTCTGTTTCACGTTATGTTAATGTCTGTGTGTGTTGACTGGGGTATTAATAGACAGGTTTGGCGCGCTGCTACTAGGGCTGGTCTTTATACGACACCATTCTGCCTTTACTGATGTTCGGCTGACTATCAAATCATGCTCGACCTAGGTGAGCACATAGCGCCAATGGAGGAAGCGGCAAATTTTTTTGGCTCAAAACGCGAGGATGTACGGCATTCTTCTTTCAGTATTTCGGGCGCACGCTAGGACAAAAAAGAAAGAATAGGCGGGCGAAGTCTAGTTCCATTCGTAATGATATTCGTGCGGTCAAGTTCCGTTACTTGGAAATGCTTCCTAATATCTCAATCTTCCTTTACCAATTACTTTTGCATTTGTAATTCTACGTAAAGTAACATAGAAGAACGCTTGAAGACATTACGTCTACTTTTTTTTGGTATATCGTATGAGTTGAACGGGAGGAGCAGGAGGCAAACGGGGAAAAGAGTGAATCTGCTCTTGAACAAAATATTAACCTGGTAACTTCACGCATTAAGCTCCTTTAGTTGCTGCTCACTTGTATAAGCGTATATGTAGGTATATGTATGTGTTAAACAGCTAGCAAACAGCTACACAAAATACACAAAATATCTGGAACACAAACACCTTTGTGTTGTACGTAAAGGATGTTCAACGTAATTTCGGAACTGAGAGTCACTTTTCAGAGTATATGAGATAGCTTATGACACAGTATAGATTTTTAGTAAATGCACATATTTATTATTTTTATCGTTCAAAATCTTTTCATTGTTGTTTATGTGCAGACGTTTAAAGCACGACATTTTCATCTGTCTGTCATTTCTGACATTTGTCAGTTAGTCTTAATGAAAGATCATCGACTGGCAAATTCAAGCAAAGCTTCTCACAGAGAGCAAATACTGAATGGAAAATTATTTCCTCGAACTGGCTTGCATAAATGTTGACATGTGAAATACATGTGAAATTCTTGACTTCGACTATTTAAGAGACTTGTAGGAAACGTTCACATGAAAAACTGTCTCTCAGTAGCCACAATTGGATTTTCGTACACAACTAGTATTGCATTTACTTAGTATAGTAGTACTAGGGGTAATAGTATGGCATCTGGATTGCAAAAGCAAACTTTTGACAGACGCTATTACCTGATTTTAAACAACTTGATTCACTATTGTAGATTTAATTTCTCCATTAAATTTTATTTAATATGTAATACTAATAATAATTAAGCTTGTTTCACCTGATGTTCTTTTATCTATAGGGAGCATACGTTCCCCGGAGAGACCGTGGCAGACTCTCAATGTGCTCCGAGCATGTCTGCGGCTGCAGGGCTAGCTCACAAGGGGGAATCCAAGTCCAAGAAGTCCTATGCCACCCTAGACATAAATAATATCTACAAGGTACGTATAGCATTATACATCGCTGATTATAGTAAAAACCAAGTTAACCATATTTTGATTACGATCTAAATGAGTTAATGTTACAACTAGGGGTACAAGTCCACTAAACAACGTGTGATCAGACTAATCAGCAAACTCGAACGAATCTTAAAAATGAAAATAATGTGGAGACATTAATTATTATTTGTGGGTAAATCAGATTACTTCATTTTTATAAGTATGACATTAGGTTCACGTTAAACGATTCCTTTCTCATTGCCATCTTTTTTTAGATATATGCAACTTTTTTTTGCAAAATTTTTATCCTTCATAATTGATAACAATTAATATAATATATAATAACAAGAAGTTAGATTACTTTTTTTTCACTCTTGCTTTCCTACTTAGCTATGGTGTCTGTTCAGTAGGGTGTACGTCAATTGACTTCTCGTTGTCTTTTCACCGTTTCGGTGAAAGTGACTAAGACAATAAGTGAAAAGGGAAGATACAGAGGCATCGGATATTGTCCGTTTTTGTTATCAATATTATCACCATTTGTGCACCTACATTAACGAGTCAAACACGCTTCATTCATTTTGGAGCTAACGATCTACATGCAAAGCAAAGCATTACGGCAGAAAAGTTAGGAGTGGCCGAGATGTTTCTTATCGATGATTTAATTATTGTCATTGGGTTCAGAATATAATAAGCAATATTAAAACGCGTGCCGTTTTTCTCCTTTGCCTTAACTGGGTTAAACGTGTGAGATTTTCTGTCCTTGTCTGTCATTTTATGCGGTCAGTTTATGCGGAAAAATTGTCGGATCAGTTGAGGTCAGCGAAGATGCTGGATGTTAATGTCATATGGTTGATTCAGCTGGAACTCAATTGATTTCTGGTGAGCACTCCACAATGGCCAATTTCGAAAAAAAGTTCATGCGTTCATCCCGAAACTAACATGGCGGTGTCAGTGAAGAGTACTGGCAGTACCAGCTCAGAAGTTCAATGATACTTGAAAAATCGATAGTAAGCACTTCGGTTATTGGTTATTGCAATAATGAGGTGATTACAATAATGAAAGCCTTTAGCTTGCATGCATGAGCCGCTTCATTTCTGTGGCTAGCTAGCTATCAGACCAAATCAAGCTTGATGTTAAACCTGTGCTGCGTCTGTATAAGTCCGTAATGTTTGTAAGACATCTATTTCTTTAGTAGCTTTTGATCACTGACATGCCAATCTACAATGTAACACTCGCTTCATACCAATCAGCAAACAACTTTACGTTTTGCTGATTTCTGCTGGTTTCTCTGACTTACATTCTGTTTTGGTAGCGTGACTCATAGAACACTGCACTGCAATCTTCAATTAATATTCAACATGTATTCACCTAGACCGTGAGCTTTTCTTTTTCAGAAGTACTCTTTATAGTGCTATACAGAATTTTTAAAAGTTTACTAAAAGTACTTCTTTCTGAAGCATTGTTCCGTGCGACTGGCAGGGAAATCGTCCAAGCTATCGTAAAAATTTCGTGAACATCTATACTTGATGGATGTATCTAAGAAGGTGAACCAGGGAGGAACAGTTTTTGTTAGAGCGCATCAGAATTGGGCATAGTTTTGGTAGAGAGGCCAAACGAAAGCTTATTTTTAGTTTCGTTCTATTCCTTCACACTATCTTGGAATTGAATTATTTTGGGGTCTAGCGACATAGTTGGGTTTCACTGACCCAGACTATACTTCTAATCAGTGTTTAAATTGAAACACTGAATGGATTTACATAAGCGCTTAGTGACGTTAATATATGGGGATTATACATGGTTCTTTTAGTGGGTCCTTTTTCATCACGCTTTAATAAACCTATTTTTTTTTGTATTTGCATGGTAATATGGTAAAAATATAGCCTTTTGTCGTATTGGGTCAATTTCGATGTAGATAGAAACGTTTAGCCACACGCCTTAATATTATGAACAAGTATATTTGAACTGTCTTTTGATGATGCAATAGTAACGTGTTTGTTTACTAAGTGGATTAGTTTCCAAAACCGGACATAGACGTACTTGGTTTCGTGCTGGGGGCCACCTGTGTGAAGCAATACGTAACGGAATTACCGGGTGTAAGAATTTTATTTGGGTGTACTTAGATTGATTTTTTAAGTTGAAATTGCGTCGGCGAATCCACTCGAATATCATGACTGAGGTTTTCGTATCGGGTCGGTGAATTGATCTATTTATACTGTATGTGTATGTACCAGCTGTGGATATTTACTGCGGCTAATGTATAAGCATTGTCTGGAGATTTATTTTGCATAACAGGGTTAGGTATGCTATTTTTCGAAAATTTTGATTAAGTGATGAAGATTTCCCATAGGTTTATGTAAGCACTTGTCTAATTCTCAGTTAAATGGAAGCATAGTTATACTAATACCATGATAAGTCGTTCCAAACAAGCAATGCCTTTCGCGGTGGGACTAGAGTACACAGGTGTGTACTTTTTAATACGTTTTAGTAGGTGATCCAAAGCGAGCACAAAACCGATTTAATAGTTGTCTTATTTTGTGTTTTTCTTTAATAATTCTTACATTTATATTATGTAGTTTGATAAGTATCAATAATGACTTTCACCTACTGTCAATAACTAACCCCGCGATGCTATTTCGGTTTACAGGGCAAGTCGTTGGAGGGTCCGAAGTCGTCGGCGATCGGCTCTGGTGCGAAGCATGGACTACAATCGCTTGGAAAGGTTCAGGTGGGCCGGCGAATGCCGCCGCCTGCCCTGCTGCCCAGCCTGAAGAGTGAAAATCTTGGTATGGGTTTTTCTCTTAAATATATACACATAAGAATAAACAAAATGTCGTACGGACTGAAACTTATTTTCACATTTTTTTATTCTTATGTGACTAGAACTATAGATCGGAAATTGCGCAACATGTCTTTCAGTTTGCTTTCCTAGCCTTTTTCTGTACACACGCTCATTTCTATATATGAAATATCTTTTTTTTAATTTCTTGATTGTGGTTGTCTTCCCCGTCATTCCAGGCAACAACCCTAATGTCACTCTAGTACCTACGGGAGGTCAAGGATGGGGTGTCACGAAGAGCAGTGGTCAGGGGCAGGGGGCGGCGGGTGGTTTAATGTCGGGGGGCGGGAGTGGGACAAACAACAACAACAACAACAGCAGCAACAACAACAATACAAGTCCACAATCATCGGATCAACCAATGTCGCACCTGGATGGCCGCACGGCGCCTGGTGGCGAGAACGGTCTTGGGGGCCTGGGCGGCCTGGGGAATCTTTCGGTCGGTGGAGTAGGAGGTGGTCGGGAGGGCTCGATGATGATGATGATGAACAAGGGGGGAGGCAGCGGCGGGGGAGGCGGAGGGAACAAGACGTGGAGCAGTGTGGCAACCGGGGTCCAGGGCGGCCCGGGTCAACACAATGGGAACAACAACCAGCTGCCATTCTTTCCGGGCGAGTTCCCAACGCTCAAGAACGAAACAGCGGGTGGTGGGGCGGGCGAATGTGGCGGCCGGGGCTCGGGTGGCCCGGGAACTGGTGGTGGTGGTGGCTCGCTCAGCAATGCGGACCGGGAGGGAGCAGCTGGAGCTGGAGGAGGAGGAGCGGGAGCAGGAGTTGGAGCCGGAGTCGGCGGCCTGGGTGGCGGCAGTACAGCAACCCAGTACGGGCCAGGACCAGCATTACGTCCCGTCGAGTCAAATTGGTCGAAAGGAAGCGCGGGCGCCATGGTCGCAGGCCAGACGGGCGGACCGAGCGCTGGCAGTGGCGTGAACGGTCTGGCGCTCAAGCCGAGGCCTCCGTCACCTCTCGGCTCTTCGCCCGGTGACCCTCTTGGGATGGGCTATCCGCCCACAATTTCTAAAGGACTCGGCGGACACGGTGGCCATCGAGCCCAACAGCAGGGACCGCCCGGAGATCACCGCGTGTCCACCATGCCCAACGGAACAACGGTAAATATTGCACTTCATTAGGCACAACAGTGATAGTAACAATAGAATTTGTTGTAAAATTCTGCGTATACCATGTATTCGATAATAATGTACGTAGTGCTTGTCTGGAACATCAATCATTCATTGTTTTCTAAACATTCTGTATAAATGCACTTCAACGGTTTGTTAGAACTATTTTTGTACTGGTAGTAGTGTATTATATTATTCGACACCAGAGTGCAATAGAGGCTTCAATATATGATGTTACCAAGTTTGTCGTTTGTTTTGCTCCGTGAATTACTTAACACCAGTAGGTTATTTTTAGTGTAGCAGCGTGCATGCATACACATAAACGTCGCGCATCCTTCCTCTAAAAAGGATGTTCGTGTACGTTTATTCATTCAGTTGCCCCTTTGTCTTTGACTAAATATTATAGCCGCTATTTACACGTGAGCGTGACGAGCGCGAAAGCGGTGGCCCAGTGGGGCCACGTGGTGGTGGCGGCGGACGTGGACCCCGCGGCGAGCGTGGCTATCGTAATGATCGTGAACGAGGCGGAGATCGTGGAATGAGCAACGACCCCCGAGGAGGTGACGTAGACCCGCATTCGAAGTCTGTTCTCAAACACTCGACGATCATCTCGGATCAGCAGCTCGAAGGCTTCGACCGTATTCTTAATACCGGTGAATCGGACTGGTCAGCAGCCAAAGGCGATATCGACTACAACGCGAAGCTGTGCTTCTCCGACGAGGAGGAAGAGAACACTGGCGATGACGGCGATTTTGGTGGCGGACAACAACAAATGTATGAAGGAGGAGGAGGAGGTGGACGCGGAGGCCGACGGGACACTCGTGATTCGGCGTCCCCAATGGGCGGCGGAGGTGGTTATCACGGTGGGTATCACCAGAGCAGTGCGCACGGGGCCGCCCGCGAGCAGCCGGGCCAGAAGCAGCTGTGGACCCCCTCAGGCCAGCAAGAAGGACGTGGTGGTGGTGAGCCACAGCACCATCGTGATCCCGATGCCTGGAGGGAAGGCCGCCACGGCCGCTTGAAGGACGGTCGCGAGTCGGGAGGCCAAGGTAGCGGAGGAGAAAGACGTGGAGGACCTGCACCTGCCCAGCAATGCGTGTTTGAGGAGGACTCGCAGGAAGGTTGGCGCCACAAAGCCAACAACAATGCGAAATGCGCTAGAAATGAAATGATGAAATGTGTGGAGCGGGCACGCACCATGCGACGCGATTCTGAAAAACGCCTCTCAGAGCGGGCTGATGGGGATCATTATTCGATGATGATGTCGTCAGGTGGCGATGGTTACGGTTCAGGAGACTGCGGTGGCAACAGTGGCCGAAATAACCAGTCGGGTGGCCGAAAAGACCAGCAGGGTCTATCGCAACAGAGGGATCGCCGGGGACCCGGTGGGGGTTCAGGTGGCGTCGTCGACATGAATAAACTGCCACCGCGGTTCGCCAAAATGCACATGAGCGGTGGCGGTCAGCAGATGCAACAACAGCAACAGCAGGGTGACGGTGGCAGAGGCTGGGGCGGTCAGCAGATGCAACAACAGCAACAGCAGGGTGACGGTGGCAGAGGCTGGGGCGGTCAGCAACAGTCGTCTAGTGGCACAGATGGGAACAATCGTAGTCGTTCTGACAGCAGCTCATCCAACAACAATAGCAACGTCCTCATGATGGAACAGCAACAGGACAGCAATGTGTGGCAAATGAATAAAGAGAACCGTGCTAGAAGCCTTCGTGGTGATGATAATAAGAGCCCAAGTCCTGGCGTAATGACGGGAGGAGGCCAGTCTCACCAGTCGCATGACAACATGTGGAGCTCCCAGGATCAGCACACTGGCGGTGGAAAAAACGCCGGAGGAGCTGCTTGGGGGGACCAAGGTTGCGGACTGTTCGATACCCCTCAGCAGCAGAGGCAAATGCAACAGCAACATGGCAAGCAGGGCAGTGGCGGGGGCCACGGCAATCGACAGGGCTCCTCCGACAACCAAGGTGGGAGCAGCCTTGACGGGCACGATAATTCTGCTTCTTCTGGGAAGCAACAAAGAGCTGGCTTTTCAGCACTTAAAAAAGGTGAGTATTCTAGGATTTGCGTAGGTGAAGCTGACTTTGAGTGATGGTCAATGGCTCTAGTCGTTGTTATTATTTTTTAAAGTGAGATGCTTTCTGAGAACTGTTTAATTTGAGAGCTAAAGGAGGCAAGCCTTTATTTAGATTCAGTCTGTTGTTATTCTAATTGCGATTCTCTTGTTTTTACGTGACGCAATTGCATTGCCGATGTTGTCGCTGCGATAGACGGAAGCGGCAAGAAGGATAGCGAGAGTGACTCCCTGGATAAGTCCGATGGATCACTGAAAGGTCGCGGAGCTTCCAAAAAGGGTGCGGGGCCATCTTCCCTAAGTCACCACGGCGGAGGGCACGAGAGTGACGGTGTCGGCTCATCCAATGACGAAGAGCAGCAGCGAGGCTTTTCCCCTCGTGGTGAACCATCGCGTCGCGGAAGGGGCGGTGGCAGGGGCGGAGCAGCGCCCACTCGAGGCGGGGCCAGTTCATCTAGACAGCAGCAGTTCCCTTCTGCCGACAACCGCGGAAGCGGAGCGTCTGGACCTGGGTCTACCGGGTCGGGCACTCAGCAGAAGGGCAGCGGCTCTGGTGGAGGCACCGGTTACTCCGCCGGTGGCGGCAAGGACTCGGGTGCTCGCAGTGGTGGTGGGCGCAGTGGTGGCAGGAGTGGTACCAGCTCCGCCCCGGGTGGTCGCTCGGAGAGAAATACCCAAGGCGCCCAAGGCGGTGTGGGTAAAGATGACACCACGGCGCGCTTCCGCCGACACGACGATTTCGATGAGGCATTGACCGAAGAGGACGAGCGCGGTGGCGGTGGTGCCAAATTTGGCGGGGGTGGTGGTGACCGCGATCGTCGACAACGCGACACTGGCGGCAGCAAACAGCAGCAAGGTGGTGGGACCGCTGCTGGCAACAGGGAAAGAGGGGGAGATCGTGACCGGGATAGAGCGGATCGAGGGGACCGGGATAGAGAACGTGAACGCGAAAACGCCAGCAGGCGCCAGGGGGGAGGAGGAGGAGGAGGAGGAGGAGGCGAAAGCGGCCGAAGTGGAGGAGCAGCTGACGGACGTGGCAAAGACGGCGGTAGAGTCGACCGAGATCGTCGCGATGATCGAGGCGGCGACCGTGATCGAGGTGGCGTCAAGTCGGGCCAGCAACAGGAAGGAAAAAAGCAGCAGGATCAGGGCTCTGCAGGCAATAACCGCGAAAAATCAACCCTTCAAAAGGACAAAAAGCAACTGCAGCAGGACAGCAATGTAAACCAAGCTACACCGCAGCAACAGCAGCAACAAAAGAAGGAAGGCCCAAAGGGCGGTAGCGGTAACGAGCAGCAATCAAGCGGAACTGGCTTAACTAAAAAGGACAGCGGTCACGCGAGCCAGCAGCAAAAGGCCGGAGTGTCCGGAGGTAGTGGCAGCACCGTAAGAAGCGGTACTCCTCCGCAGAAGAAAGAGGTTCCTGCTCCAGCAGCGTCATTGAAAAAGGAGGCTGGTACCAATGCCTGGGGCGACTCTGAAGTGACCGCGTCCTCTGGACCGGCTGGAATAGAGTTTGGCAACTTCGGCGAGAGCGAAGACCTAAATCTTAAGATTCAATCGGTGAAGAAGGTCTGGGATACTACTGCCACCCCGTCATCAGCTGACACTCAAGCGGTTGTTGGACAACAAAGCGGCAGCCAGACTCACAGTCACACTGGCTCTGTTGTCAGCGGCTCAGGTCAGCCCGTAAGCGCTGTTGGTGCACCGTTACCCCAGACGCACCAGCAATCGTCGCATGGCGGTCAGGGTGGGCCGCAGACCGTAACGCAAATGCCCTTCTTCCCGATGTCGGCAGGCCAAGATCCAGCTGGAGGCCACAAAGACCCCTCCGGTAGCAGTTTACAGGTCGGTGTCAGTGTCGGACAGACGGACATGGGCGCCTCTGCGCAAGTTGTGTCGAGCTTCCAGCAAGCTTATGCTGCAGCTGGTGGCCAACAACAGCAACCGTCAGGCAAACAGCAGCAACAAGCGCAGCAGCAGCAACAACAACAACAGCAGCCTCTTGCCACAATGGGCCATCAGCAGCAGGCGCAACAGCCGCAACATCAGCAGCCGTATTATCAGATGCTGCCTCAGCATCAGCCGAAATATCATCATCAGGCAGCGGCAGCTGCTGCAGGTGCAGCAACAGTGCAGCGCTCCGTTCATCATCAGATGACCCCGTCAGGCTATCCTCAAGCTGGTCACATGACAGCTGCACACGCTGGCCAAACACCGTTGGATCCAGCGCATATGCGTGCGTACGCCGCTCAACAGCACTCCGCCGCAGCAGCGGCAGCCGCTGCGCAGATGTACGGCCCCCAGTTCCAAAGTCCGCCGCCAGCCGGTGCAACTCATCATGGCCATACGCATTTGGCTGCGACCGGTCAGGCTGGACCAGGTTCAAGTGCCGCCGCTGCAAGTGATCACTCATATCCGTACTTCTCCCAACAACAGCAGCAACAGGATCTGTATCGCTTTCAGCAACAGCAACAACAGCAGAGTCAATATCGAGCTCATGGATATTTTCCAGCCCCCACAGCCACCCCAACGGCGGCTGGCCCTTATGGATCAGCCCAACAAAGCGGGCACTATGCCCAACATGCCATAAGTGGGCACAGCCATTACCCCGCGGCGATGCAGACGCCCCCACAGCCGGCGGCCGCTTTTTCAACTGCTGGCATATACGCGCACGCCGGTCACAACCCGCAGGCGGCAGCGCGATACAGCGCAACGATGAAGGACGCTAGTGGCCAACAGCCACCTCAGCAGCAGACCTCCTATGAGCAGAGTACGCCTCCGCCTTACGGACACGCGGCGGTCGGCCACGGCCACGGAAGTCAGCAACATACCGCCCAGCAGCAACAGCAGCAACAACCTGGGCCGTCGCGACCTGGACAGGCCTCATTGGGCACCGTCGGACCTGTCGTGTCTGGCGTGGGCAGCAGTAAGCAAGCGGGCGGCACCGCGGGGCCTCCATCATTTGGACCACCGGCTTCATCTGGGTCTAGCGGCCTATTCGGTGGTGGCGGGAATCACCCAGCAGCTGGTGGACAACGATCCACTCCCCAATACGGCGGCCATTCTGGCCAGCAACAGATGATGAATCAGGGCGGCTCCGTTGGCAGACAGGGCGCCGGTGGGAATCCGAATGGTTCTAACGCTGGCCATCAAACCCAGCAAGGTCAACGCTATCCATCGGGCAAGTCGCCAGGCTACACCCATCACTGAGACGATAATGAGAATAATGAAAACAAAACAGAAGATGAAGACCCAACTTCCTTCCATTAAGTCGTCCTCTCCTTTATTACTTCGACTAGAACTGCTGCAACTCTACCGCTACTTCGACCATTACTACAACTACTGGGTTGTCCCTTAAACACACAACAGCAACAACAACACGGGTGAAGCGATGCTCGATCAATAGGCAGTGGCTGTGTTCTGCGGCCGTACATCTTGTGCATCTGGGTAAGCTCGTGGCTTAATTGATGTACCTTTTTCCATTCTCTCAAACATAGGTGTCATGTAGACGACGGCTAGTGATCACGCTCCTGTTCCAGTATAGCTATTTATGATGACTATGATAAGGATGATGATGATAATGGTGATTATATTAATCATGCGTGAATGACTCTTACAAAAACAAACATCAAAGAAAAAAAGCAAAACAAACAAATAATTAATAAATAAACAAAAACGAATTGTCTATTTCTAACGGGCGATATAGCTGTCAGTGCTCGGGTTTGAATTATTAATAATAATAAATATTATTCAACATTCACGAGTCCGATTTACTAAAATTCAAGCCTCTTCGTTACGAATCAAAATTAACGTAAAGCAGCAAAAATGGGAACGATAAAAAACAGTAGCAAGTAAAATGAAAGCGACAGACAAATTCCTATTTGTAATCGCCCCCTACGATTCATTCATTCTGCAGTTCATATAATAACGTTTTTAGTTTTAGAAGTATACTGTAATAATTCTTCTACATATTACAGATTATAATGCTACTATTACTACTACTAATAATAATAATAAATCAGTAACTGACGCTTCTGAAAAAACGCTGTCTGATGACGTGCTTACTTGAAAAGTTAACCTTACTGATATGAGTTTGCATATGTACCTGTATGAGGAAACCTAATTACAGCGCAACAAGCTACCCATCTGTCGTCAATCTCTAACGACATCCTGTTGTCAAATTGTCTGTTTCGTTGTCAGACTCAACAACAAAGAAACAAATCAGTTGTTTATTATTAGGTGAGAGCGAATTGTTTTGATCGTTCATTGAAAATATTTACAGAACCGCGCACGAATAATGTGGATTGATTGGACTTGATTATCGGCAACGGCAGAAGGCGGTTAAATGAAGGTTCTGTTGATCGCAGAGCTGTCAGCCGAGGAGAACCCCATCCCCCTGTAACAACTCGCAATGAACAACTACAGCTCTCTCTGTAAGCAGTTTCATTCCACATCGATACTTGTACGTCTGTCTCAATCTATCCCTATATTTATACGGCGATCGCGGTGATTGTTGAGAATTAAATCGATCAAGTATTAAGAGCACCATTATGATCCAATCAATGTCAACGAACGTGTGCTGCAGCTACAGCATAAACAAAAGGGCGGGTAGAGATAATCGGGCCGAAGTTGAATCACCCCATAAGCTGACTAATATCAGGACATAAGCACAGTCATTATGTCTTTCATTCATTGGCAAGGTTTGATTGGTTAACCTTGACAAAGCTTTTGTCAGATACATCGTTAGATTATTACGTCACTACGCCAGTTATAACAAGAATAAGTCGAAGTAGTGGACCCCATAGCGTACAGAATTGCAAAGAAAAGCGCCGAAAAAATATTGGGACATAGTTACAATAAATCGAAAATGCTGTGGAACATCTATGACGATGTGAGCCTTCTTTTGCTGGTAGCTCGGCATTAATTACTACTGTAATTGTATCTCTTTTACCCCGGTCGTGATAATCTATTGGTTAAATTCTATTCCCATTAGTTTGCATTTTTCGTCGTCGGAGTCAGATAATAGCAACATTTGATAAACGAAGTATTTGTAGTGCGAATAATGATAGCAGTAACAATAATATAGTGTAGCGTCAATGCGATATTCAGATGAACATGTGTTAGTTGGTGAAAACGCACTACTGCTATAATAACTACTATGACGCAATTAGCACCCTCCTACGACTAATACTTTATCCATATGGTGATCGCAGGGCAGAGCCGACGAGTTCATTCGCCCCTATATATATATATATATATATATATATATATATATATATATATATATAGCCTTGTTATTAGAAAAGCTAGGTCGTCTGGGCTTACTAAATGGTATTGATTAAAATTATTATTACTAAAATCATATGCATAATACGATAACGATTTAGGCATCTTCGTGGCTCATTCTTCACCTTCAAATGTATGTTTAAGGGGAAATTAGGTGATGCAGGCGCTGGTGAAAACTAGAAGAGAGGCTAATGGAAACTATATAGTCGGCACAGATATTTTTCCGGCACACCGGTCGCAGATTCTTCTTCCAACGGTGGCGTCACCCCTGAGGGTGATCGACGACTGAAAATTTGAGATGCGTAATCGTTAAAGTTGAACAATACGAATTAAATACATTTAACAATGTGTCCCAGGTTGCCGTGAGATCAGCACAACGAGTAAAACATGGAAATGCATAGCGACTATTACACGCTCTGCTGGTGTCGCCAAGTTCGCTACGAGTGCACGACGACATCATACTGTGCCGCTAACAACTGCAGTTATAAGCGAGAAGAGCCGATATTATGATTTGTCGAACGACAGCAACCCGTAGTTAGCACCTCGTTTCACGCACAGATGTTGTCATTGTGGGCGCAACGCGGCAAACTTAACCGGGGACAATCAGTCAGATATGAAATGATGAGTATTGGAAGAAGGTGGTTTGTTCTAGACTGTCTAGAATTCAGGATGTATAATTCTCTTAGTCGTTTTTCACTTTCTCTAGGAGTGTGATGGAGATTTCTGGTTCTTGACGCCGAAGTCTATTCGTTCCCGAGCACTATTACCGCGACTTGTGCGTACGTGGACAACGACTTCCGCAAGGTCGTAGCCGCCTCAGATAGATTCACAAATAACAATTATCATTACAAATAATTACTCTGTACTAAAAGCGTACAATGATAGATTATGCTTTGTCATCAACAAAGACCATAACAACTCATGACAAGTGGATTAATGTACACAGCAGTCTTCACTGTGACATGAACGTTAATAGTAGTAGTGTTGATAAATGAGAAAAAAATTATGTTAGGACTCTGAAGGAAGCAGATAATGATGCAGAAGCTGCTTCGAGAGATCTTTGGAAGCAAAGATGTAGCCAACGACTTCTCAAATAGAAGAAAGTATAATAGAATAAAGCGAGCAGTATAACATCACACAAATTGGTTGATACTATCGGGGTCAATAAGAACGGAACAGCAACTGGAGTGTTGCCGTAATCATGTCGGTAGTTTTTCTACGTAAAGACACCGAGACAACATCATTAATCCTTTTACCAACAACGGACTTGCTTACCGCTGTGGCTAGCCGGCACGACACGATAATGGATGGGGCGAGATAATCAGTTGACGGTGTTTGTTTTGTGACGGAAATCGTAATAATGCTAATAATCATAAATGCCTCAAGGAATGAAGGCCAGACGCTTTTGACGTAGAAGAGCCACAACAAGCACAATCTCGGAAACACATAGAAGCTATCGCTCTGACAAAAGTATCGACCAACGAGAGACAGTTCCGAGACGATAGTTTTTAAGTACATATATATATATATATATATACCTATGCTATATCTATATTAACAAGAGCAACAAATAAACCATAAATGTATTGATGTATTATACTACCATAAGCACAGCAAGAACAATACCATCCAACGACAAAAAGCGTAAGGACAGCAACTGATAACAATGCAACTACAAAAACCAACTGAAACAAGCTGCGTGTTTCCTGGTGATATTCCCACGTATTTTGAAAAGACATTTGCGCCTGATTTTATGCGTAGTACGCGCAGGGCTGCATTGTCATTTTGAAAAAATGAGATGGATTTTGAGCAATTGTCGACAAACAATTTGCTGCTTTTAACTGACTCGTTTTCTTCGAGTAGGAATTACGACCCGACTTAGGTAGTCGCCAGATAAGACATCAGCAAGTGCCTGCCATCTGCTTGAAGGGTACACAATAATAGACCTATGACTTTTCATGGTGGGTGAAAGAAACAACTGATGATGTTGAGAAAAACGGTTTCTAGGAATGAATGATCAGATGCCCTTTGAGAGCCAGTACCGGCGGCACAAGCACAGCTTGCTAAATAGTGCACATAAGCGACGTCCTTTAGCAGACTGTGAAGCGCGACCATAAACCAACGAGGTTAAGAACACACACCAAACTGCCATCCAATATTAAATAATGCCGCATATCGGAAACGCATCGTGCAATTGCCAGCGCAGAGGACGAATTGGCAGCACTTCAATAATTGACTGTTCCATATTACCTCGTGGTGTCAGAAATAAAAGCCGGTGGTGATGAAAATCGCGTCCAAAGGACAGGTCAATCTCAAGCACCTCTGAACCGGCGATGAATCACAAAAAAAACGCGTCAGAAGGAAAAAGCAAATGTTTTTAGTAACAGATAGGAATCGTCGAATGAAAACGTGGTAATCCCAACGGAGTGTCATGCCGTGCAGTAAATGTAGATTTATTATTACCAAGTACTCTATAAAAAAAAAAGAAGCGCAATAAAAGCAACGAAAATGCCGCGAGCATCAACAAATTAAAAACGAGTTGATGATGACAACGATAACAACAATAACAACAACACCAACAACAACAAATTATCAATATAAATAAAACGGCATGACACACATTTTAAAACGCATCTATCTACAAATAATGATAGAGAGAAAAGGTCGTAGAGAAAAAGCGGACGAAAAGTTCACAAAATTGTTATTAGAAAAGCTAGGTCGTCTGGGCTTACTAAATGGTATTGATTAAAATTATTATTACTAAAATCATATGCATAATACGATAACGATTTAGGCATCTTCGTGGCTCATTCTTCACCTTCAAATGTATGTTTAAGGGGAAATTAGGTGATGCAGGCGCTGGTGAAAACTAGAAGAGAGGCTAATGGAAAATATATATATATATATATATATATATATATATATATATATATATATAGCCATTTTTAATAGATACTTCCTTGAATCTACAAGTTTCTTCTGAATTGTTATCATGCATCTAGCAACATTAATAGGTTCATATTAGTCAAAAGTAAAGTTTAAATACGCTCTGTACGAACATCTCCATTGTAATTAAATTCTGGGTGACAACAGACTAAAAGTACCCAAAACGCAAGGAACGGAAACAGCTAGAAAGCCCAAAAAATGCCGGAAACACGGCCTCAAGCGGAACAAAAAGTCTTTTAAAACGCTAGCCATTAGAGCTCATCTGGACGACTCGGTAATGATGATCCTTTATCGCTTTGGGGTCGTTTGGTTTATTCTCATGAAAATATTCTTAGAGTATCTAAAAACTGCCGACTTTAGGCTGCTTTTTTAGTCTTGATAAGCCTTCGTCCAACGCGAAGACGTTGTATAATAGCTTTGTTTAAACTGTAAAGACGACACAATACATTTTGCCATAAAGGACGTGCTGTTTGGTTCTAAAAAAAATCGTCAAGAAAAATAGCAGGATATATATATATATATATATATATATTGCAACTGTTTGATATAAATTACTTTTTGCGCATTTAAGACCTTGCTGAGGGCTAGATAGAGTTAGTCTTGCCACATTAACGATGAAATCACGATTGGCGCAATTTTACGATCTGTATAAAGAAAGAGAAAAGTTTAACTTTCAGTTGACAGAACGTTTACTAAAAAGCAAAACTTTGAGTGCATTTACATATTTTGTCTTCTCCGAAGTTTTGAGTTTAATAATCTTCGAACTAATTTCTAACAGATACTACATTTTCTGTTTGGTTCAACAGTGACACGTCGTAATAATGGATCTTTAATGTTGTACCTAATGAACGTAATGCCTTCCGTCCGAACGGCTCATATGGAGGCAAGGTTGGAAGACCGGAGCAATGGGTCCGGCAGTTCATCTGATGAGGAAATTCCCCTTCATCAGGGCGGGGCCCGCGGCCAGTGTCCCCCATCCTAGGACAACAAGAGCTTTCGTTGAACAACGAGACCCGAAATACGACTGCAGCAAGTAGCGCCCAGAAGATATGAGAGATGAACGCCTGGCAAACGAAGCAACTGAACAGACGGAACGACGAGCAATGACCAGGAAAAAAATTCAAATCGCAGCTGTTTTCACCATACTCGAGTTTCGATACTCCCTCTTCAGCTTCGAGTGGACGTATGGCTGCGGATTGCGTCAGTCTACATTGTTTGACTGTCAGTCACCACTGAGTTATTCACGTCGACATACACAATATTGCATATTCGAACATAAACACAATCAAAGGCACATCAATCAGCAACCACAGAAATGCACCTATGTGATTGATTGTTTTTGATAATTAAATACGCGAATGAATGAGCAATTTCCGCTTACATGGGCAAGGTAAAACGTTTGTATTTATTCAGAGACAAAAAGACAAAGAACAATTTGGTCTGTAATTTTCCAGCCAATAGCACGATAAGTCATTAATAGTCAATAGATAAGTTTAATGTAATTTCTGCCAATGGTTCATCACAGCAGTGGTAGCAAATATTAACGGTAGCGGCGTAAAACCTCGTCACTGTGAATTTTCGTAATGCTCATTTCAAAGCTCGACGCCTGGTGGGAGAACTTTCTTTTCCTTCTCGACTGAAAATTTTATTGCCCTACTTATCTACGAGAGTAGTTCTTGGGTACTTGCGACTATTATAGTTTTTCGTACCGGAAGACAAAAAGCAGATAGGCCTAAGTCTAATGAAGCAAGAGCAGCCATGAGAAATAACATTTAATGTACTTGCTTATTTGCATTATGCGATATATGCTATTATGCTATATGAGTGATTTTACAAAGAAAGGCGGTTAGGTTAGATAACTATAGTAGGGATTTTAGTACTCTCACATGAGCTCAATCCTTGCCAATTAACACACGCATACATACACACACAACTAGTTAAGGATAAATAAGCAAACAGGGATGAAATAGAGATAACAAAAGAACAACCAAAAGGACAAAGGAGAGTACTATTTTAGCTATAATAAATGTGAAATATTACAGATATAGTGGGCAAAAGTACTAGAAGATGTGCTTTTAACAGAAGGTAACCAAATTTATGAACAGAACAGACATGAGCAGCTCCTGAGTAAAAGAACGGCACAGTGAGCAGTAGATAGAAGATGAGGAAAAAATGGCCTTTAATAGTTACGGGCCGCCGTTGCGTCAGCTATATTCCGGCTCTATTAGTCCACAATGTATGATACTCCAATAAGAGGGATTCAAATCGAATAAAGCAAAAGGAGATTTAGTACAACACACTGGCGTTAAGCCAGCTAGCAATGTTCGTTAATGGTAAATCAATTCTATAGACATTGTCATTGATCATTTGGTTGTTTTTCTGGAAGGAATTCTACGTGCCTTCGAAGTTATATTCTATAGTTACTGCAAAGGAGTAAATTATCTCGAGAGGTGTAACTGCGTTTATGGCGTACAAGGATTTTCTGCTCAGTTATTATATGTGATAGGGATTTCATCTTGATTTGAACTGAAGATTTGATGTACGTGTAATATGATAAAGGATACGACTGTAGGACTTGATAGCTTTTCTTTTGTTGCCTTTATGTCAATGTGTCATGGAGATGCTACCGGCCTATTTTTGTTTAACGAGGTAGTAATAATAACCTTACGTCGACTAGCTCTGCGACACAAGCTCTTAATTACTGGTTTAGCGTGATTGGCTGTATGTGTATTTGATAAAATCAATCAAATTAGCGTCGAAAGTATAAAAGAAATCAAATAGTATGATGATGATGGCATTCACGAAGCTTTCTGTTTGTCAAATAACACGAGAAAGTTCAAAAATCTGCGAAGCTATCAGCCAAACAGCTTTTTTTGGTGAAAAAGGGCTGTTTGTGTGCAATATGTTTGGCATCAGCTGCAACGATCAGGACCAACCACAATGAGGAGCAATAACGTCAGTGGTGTTATGTGATTCCTTCTGTTACCTTTGATAACATATAAGGACCATACGGTAGGCCTCGCGCCGATATTCAACTAAAATGCTTCCTACCACTGACCATTATGGCGCCGTAAAAAACCTTTTAACAACTGACAAAATAACTAAATAAACAATGGCAGAAGAATATAGCAAATGTCACTCGCTGGCATCAACGAATCAAAATCGCGCAAATAAGCCCACAAGCTTGAATGGGGGAAAAGGAGTTCCGTTTTTGAGGGTAAAGGAAGAGAAGACAGCTGTTATTACTGTTACTATTGATTATGATACTATTATCATTAATTAGAAATACAGAAGGGGGTATATTTGAATACATCGCCACTATTGATAAAATTAGTAAGAAGAAGGTACGGCGGCCATACAACTTAACGAATCTAGAAACAGCAAGGTAGACTTGAGCAGTCAAGAAAATGCGCTAAATTCAACAAAGCAATTGTAAGCCTCTATTATTCCCATACTATATCTTCACTTCAGGAAGCCTTAACAGGTATTTTTGCGTGAAAAGATTTTGTGCGATGCGAATGGCACGGTAAAATTCACAGGTATCGGTGGCATTGAGTATTGCCAACACCGCTACTTTAGCTATAACTAATAATTTTATCCATTGCGATGATGAAACTGTAGTGACCATTACTATAATACTACTAAAACTAATTACAATGACAACTACGACATTGGTAATGATGATAATAATAAAACACGATAGCTAGTATAATAGCTGTTTGATAGCTAATAAAGTGTTTTCATTTCTTCCGAGCAGAGGCAGATTGGCAAAGATCGTAAATAAAACGTGTTGTTACAAATACATGACTATCCGTGAAGTAGTGGTTTTAAAAGTAGACTTAAGCGAGGAGTCTTCGAAAAGCCGTGCGTACAAACAACTGATTTAAAAATTCACGACTTTAGCTTTCCTAGGAGTAAGGTACACTTTTGATCTGTTATTTACTTATTAAAACTAATTTACTGGATCAGCAATCGTTGTGAATTTGGCTTACCTGTTAGTAGTTACAAAGGCAATAGCCTTTGTGCTTTGGTATTCATAGCGTGCTCATCTGAGATCTTGAAAGAATTGCATTGTGCACTGCTTTACGGCATACCCTGTTTTCATAATAAAGAAAAAAAAAACGTGCGAAGTTTCTCCTATGTAGTAAATTATCACCTTTGATAAAGGTAAAAAAGACGATATCCATAGAGATAATGTAAAATGCCGAGGAACACCATCGGGCAGAAGTTAGCACTGGTATGATGCCCATAAATCAACAACACGTTTAGCCGGACATCATATAAGTAATGGGACGATTGTACAGAGTATATCTTGGATGTTGGTTAGAGTTAGGTTTTTTTTCGTGGCCTTAATTTGCTTAGGATTGTATCATTTAATATAAAAGATACGATTATTGTTTGAAATGTATTTGCTGAGGCAACCTTAAGAATTGTTCTGTACGATTACGCAACCTAATCCAGAAATGAATTTTTTGTATCTCGTCGCACCTTTTCATAGAGTATATATCATTAACGAACTTTGAACTAATAACTCTAGAAATGCGAGGTGCATCGGTGCCCCTGTACGTATTGTTGCCTCTCAGTGTCTCTGCTACTTTCAGCCCACGGATACTTGTTGTCGGAACTAAGAAACTGCATAAACTAAAGCTGCGTAGTTAAAACTTCTAAAACAGGTGTTTAAATATTATCCCGGGGCGCTTATATAACCAATACTTACAATCATTCAACAAAGGCAACCCAAGCGATATACATAGTAGAATACACATACTCACAACATCCGGGCCTGTAGGCTATAAAATTCAAGCAATTGAAAACAATTCAAAATACACACTCATGATAGCACAAGTGCATATGTATAAACAATGATTACTCGAAAAGGTGTAACAGGCGCCGCGAAGATCATCCCTTTATACGCTTAGTCTTTCCTCGCAGTCAACCGAATCGGCAGGTTTCACTTCGTCTCAGCGTCTTTGCCCGTAAGATTTTGGAAACATTTTGACGTTCAAATCTTTGTTTGCACAATTCACAAGTGCCTTCAAGGTAAAGCTATTATGAGGGATTCTGTACTATTGTAATATGCATTTGCAAAATTTCGGATGAATTTCTTTATTATTTAAGAGTTATTAATTAAGTAGAATAACCATACTTAATATCGATAGGCATGCTTTGGTATCCCTAGGTTTTCGCAAAATTTAAAATAAAAAGCTGGTTTATTATGAAGCATCTAAAATATCATTGCAGCTGAGGCAAGATCCACAGTAATAAATAGTTATACTAACGATTACACCGAGATCACAAAACAATTTACCACTATGTATCACTGTTCAATAAATGAGACGAAGTGTTCACACCGGGTGCTAGGACTATAAACTCCGAAACCGACATCGTCATGTTATTTTGCCATCATTATTCTGAAATATTAAAAAGCACTATTAGTCTGTTGCTTGCTGTTTAGACATATAATTTCTGTTCGCATTCAAATAACAACTAATCCTTAGTTTTTCCAGGCATGGCTTTTTAATCACGAATATGATACCTACTGCTACGAGATGTTTTATGTCTCGCTTTATTAAATCGATAAATAAATAGTAAACGTGTTTTTATGGCTGCTCCGAAAAACAGACATAACAACTGGCGTGAATTTACGTGTCTATAGATGAACAAAGAAAAATAATTCTTGCACACAGGAATAAGTCGCGGTACGCATCGAGGCAGTGCTAACTATACCTTGTGTGCGATGTCCATGCAGGGTATATAAATTAAGTTACAGAATTGAGCTACGACTCACTAATATATGATTTTACCTGTAATGGACACCAGGACCGATGGAGCCATGTCTTTATAATACAGCAGTGCTTTAAATAAGACGTTGACGGTTATTTAGATTTCACGTTTTTTTTTTTTTTTTTTATACGATGCTTTTTTCCCGGCATGAAACCGCGCAATGTCAACTGAATTGGCAAAAAAATACAAAATTGTGTGGAGCATTGCGTCTGTGGTACCGCACTTAACCCATTTTCTTCCATTAATAAATAATAATGACACATTAAGGATAATGACTCACGAATTCAACTGAGATGTTCCAAAGAGATCTGAGAATTGGCGAATTACTTATATAAACATACCGGCTACAAGCAGTTTCATCCCGCTCCCAAACTGACGTCTAAAACTAGCCTTATCTGTGTAATTACATGCACAAAATGCCCACTCGGTTGGACACCGAGTTGATGCTTTGTGAATGAATGTTAAAGGCCTACAAAGGCGATTGATCGGTAATGGCATTTGCTGGATCAGAGCAAATGTCGGAACCCCAAACCGACCAAAATCGATCAATACGGGCGTCAATCCAATACGATGGAGGCACTTCTTCCAGTGTCTCACGTTATAATATTGCCTTCTGTATTTGAATGTTATGGAAAATTTCAGTTTAGAAGATGCATTAAGTAGGTTGTTTGCAATGGCTTTTTTACTGAGACTTTTTTTTCGAAACTATAACGAATTCTTTACAAATTAAATTGTAATATCTACATTAAAATGGTATAATGTTCATTGAATGGTAAATCAGGTAATCGTGTCCATGGCTCTTGAGAAAGAGTAATTAAAAAGAAACCGTGAGCTTTGTTACATAACTTTTTGCGAACACGTAGACTTTAGCTTTGTACAATACATATCAATTACAATTCTTCGAAAAGCCTTACTTCCAGCTCGCACTAGTTAAGCATATGCAAAAGTGAGTGGGTTCTGTTCAGAGGCAATTTATAGCTATTAAAGCAGAGTCCCAACACCAAAATTGTGATCGGTTCCCTACGAGCTGATCTTCTTATAGGTCTTATATGAATTGTGATCGTAGAATAGTCTATAAAAAAACAAGAACAAGGAAAATCGAAGGAATAACCCCACACAGAGATAACCTCGTAGGCATGATCATGACTACTATAAACAAATTATATAATCGATTATTGCAAGCAAAAATCAGCTCCTCAATAGGTTGCTAAACAACAGCACGTTTTTCCGTCGAGAGATCACTTTTTGGTAAAAATTTCAAACAAATATGTTTTCTGAAGTTAAATGTATCAACAAAGTATTCATTATTGTGCACCACATAAATCCTAAAGATTTGTCTTTTTTCACCTGTTGCGTCTTTTACACCGCTTACACTTTTCGATCTTTAGAATATATTAGGTTTATATAAGGCAAGATTTGCCGGATTTTTTTGTCTGGCGTATTTGGACAAGACCTAAGCGAGTCCTCACGTACAAATATTCTACTACTTCTGGTTATTGTAGGGAAATCATTCGCGAATCTAAAGAACTAATATTTAAGAAAACTTTTATGTGGTTTAAGTACGGAATTAAAGCTGCAATCCAGTTACCTCCATGGACAGACATCTCTGTGAAGGACGTACGAGTTAGCACAAGCAGAAAATTATCCAATTATTCAGATCTGAGCTCATAAGAAAACTACATCAGTTTTGTTCTAGCGTAGGCCAAGAATGTGTGGGTGTGAGTTGCCAGCTTCTATAAATTTGTGAAAAAAGTGCACTCAGTGATTTGGGAATGCACCCTCTGTTGATTAGCTTTAAAATACATAGGACGCTCAGAGCTGTGTTGTCAATTGGTGCGTATCATATAGTGTAAACAACATGTATAGTAAAACAAATAGGCTTAGCGTTACTTTCTCTGCAAGTACATCACCGCACCATTCATTCTTGAGTGTTCTAAAGAGGTAGCACGCCTTAAAGTCCTTTCGAATCCTACATGCAACCTAGAAATTTTCTCCTTTACATTAGTCTATTTTATATTATTGTCTAATTGTAAAGAAGAACCGCGGATGTCGAAAGTACACAACATTCAGATTTATTGGTTGTTATTATTTTCGCCATCACGTAATGCTCATAATAGTAATAATTAAATAAATATCATCCACAGGTTTTACATTTTCGTATTCGTTTTTCTTCATAATCAGCAGCAATCCATCGTCGTCGTAATTAGTATTAATATTATCTTATTATTATTATTCTCAGTATCATCATTTATATCAGTCCACTTTATTATTTCATTATCATCATAATCATTGCTGTCATTTCATAATGGTTTGTTTTTTACGCCGTCTGTTCTTCTTCTTCTTTGTTTTACTGTCTTAGCATCATGTCTCGTTTATGTTAATAATTGTCTCCATTCGCTGTCCTTTCACGTATCTTTCATCGTCTCCACCTACACTTTCGAGTCTCCACTCTCGAATGTCATCATAATAATGAGCATTGCCGTATGCTGCACCGTCTTCATCCATAATATATCGCCCATTATCGTCATTACATAGCTGTAATATTCATATAGTTCAATGTTGTTTTTAGCGTGTAATATCGTTCTTCTTAGATTAGACTAACATAATCATAATAATATCATCTACTAATAATAGTAAACTGTGTTCCACCGTCTACAGGCAACCCAAGACATGTACGTTCGTATTTGAAAGAAAGGTCGTTTGATTTACGCTGGGAAAGCTGCAGTCGTTGTAGCGTTGACGCCGTACGTAGTACTGAAATTGTTTTCTGGTTATCAGCAGTTACGTGGAAGAACCACACGTGAACTTATCGCCGCAACCTTTTAGACATCTAAGCGTCATTGGCTAACAGGTCTGCTAAAGAAGAGACATGGTGCCGTTCTAAGCGGAACAGGTCCTTGTGGAACGCCGCCACGTCGAATGTACTTCGCCAAAGTTTAGGCCATCGACAGTTAGCTAGCTACCTTCAAACCCATCGAGTTAATCCACTGATTTCTCTCACTTCTGCATCTGCTACAACTAACCAGCTTATCGATTAAACCGGGTTTGTGTTGTCTATTCACTGAGTTTTTCGTTTAATGCGATCAGCATTAGCGTTTTTTTTCTGCGTCCGCATCGGTTTAACGACTGTGTCAGCCATGGCAAAGTCCCGCGAGAACGGCCACGATCCGTCTACCGGTAGGGGGCCGAAAGTGCTGCTCCGCCAAGTGCTGAATGACCCTTAATCATCAGCCGGTTAGGGAGTCGAGTTTACGACAGCTCTGTTGCATTGTCCCCTAAATGGTCCGGCAAACGTACGCAAAGTAGGGCGTCCTTTTCGAACGGTGGTCACGATAAACTTCCTCGTTATCTCCTTCTCCACCTTTTCTCCTCCTTTTTTTTAAATTTCGTTAATAATATTTATTTATAATTATATATCCCCTTCATCCCTACTTATTTATATGTATTTATATAGATGTATTGTTATAGTTAGCATTTTATGGCGTTAAGTCGTTTTGGGAGTGTGTATCAATTATCCGGTAGCAGTTTACAGGTCGGTGTCAGTGTCGGACAGACGGACATGGGCGCCTCTGCGCAAGTTGTGTCGAGCTTCCAGCAAGCTTATGCTGCAGCTGGTGGCCAACAACAGCAACCGTCAGGCAAACAGCAGCAACAAGCGCAGCAGCAGCAACAACAACAACAGCAGCCTCTTGCCACAATGGGCCATCAGCAGCAGGCGCAACAGCCGCAACATCAGCAGCCGTATTATCAGATGCTGCCTCAGCATCAGCCGAAATATCATCATCAGGCAGCGGCAGCTGCTGCAGGTGCAGCAACAGTGCAGCGCTCCGTTCATCATCAGATGACCCCGTCAGGCTATCCTCAAGCTGGTCACATGACAGCTGCACACGCTGGCCAAACACCGTTGGATCCAGCGCATATGCGTGCGTACGCCGCTCAACAGCACTCCGCCGCAGCAGCGGCAGCCGCTGCGCAGATGTACGGCCCCCAGTTCCAAAGTCCGCCGCCAGCCGGTGCAACTCATCATGGCCATACGCATTTGGCTGCGACCGGTCAGGCTGGACCAGGTTCAAGTGCCGCCGCTGCAAGTGATCACTCATATCCGTACTTCTCCCAACAACAGCAGCAACAGGATCTGTATCGCTTTCAGCAACAGCAACAACAGCAGAGTCAATATCGAGCTCATGGATATTTTCCAGCCCCCACAGCCACCCCAACGGCGGCTGGCCCTTATGGATCAGCCCAACAAAGCGGGCACTATGCCCAACATGCCATAAGTGGGCACAGCCATTACCCCGCGGCGATGCAGACGCCCCCACAGCCGGCGGCCGCTTTTTCAACTGCTGGCATATACGCGCACGCCGGTCACAACCCGCAGGCGGCAGCGCGATACAGCGCAACGATGAAGGACGCTAGTGGCCAACAGCCACCTCAGCAGCAGACCTCCTATGAGCAGAGTACGCCTCCGCCTTACGGACACGCGGCGGTCGGCCACGGCCACGGAAGTCAGCAACATACCGCCCAGCAGCAACAGCAGCAACAACCTGGGCCGTCGCGACCTGGACAGGCCTCATTGGGCACCGTCGGACCTGTCGTGTCTGGCGTGGGCAGCAGTAAGCAAGCGGGCGGCACCGCGGGGCCTCCATCATTTGGACCACCGGCTTCATCTGGGTCTAGCGGCCTATTCGGTGGTGGCGGGAATCACCCAGCAGCTGGTGGACAACGATCCACTCCCCAATACGGCGGCCATTCTGGCCAGCAACAGATGATGAATCAGGGCGGCTCCGTTGGCAGACAGGGCGCCGGTGGGAATCCGAATGGTTCTAACGCTGGCCATCAAACCCAGCAAGGTCAACGCTATCCATCGGGCAAGTCGCCAGGCTACACCCATCACTGAGACGATAATGAGAATAATGAAAACAAAACAGAAGATGAAGACCCAACTTCCTTCCATTAAGTCGTCCTCTCCTTTATTACTTCGACTAGAACTGCTGCAACTCTACCGCTACTTCGACCATTACTACAACTACTGGGTTGTCCCTTAAACACACAACAGCAACAACAACACGGGTGAAGCGATGCTCGATCAATAGGCAGTGGCTGTGTTCTGCGGCCGTACATCTTGTGCATCTGGGTAAGCTCGTGGCTTAATTGATGTACCTTTTTCCATTCTCTCAAACATAGGTGTCATGTAGACGACGGCTAGTGATCACGCTCCTGTTCCAGTATAGCTATTTATGATGACTATGATAAGGATGATGATGATAATGGTGATTATATTAATCATGCGTGAATGACTCTTACAAAAACAAACATCAAAGAAAAAAAGCAAAACAAACAAATAATTAATAAATAAACAAAAACGAATTGTCTATTTCTAACGGGCGATATAGCTGTCAGTGCTCGGGTTTGAATTATTAATAATAATAAATATTATTCAACATTCACGAGTCCGATTTACTAAAATTCAAGCCTCTTCGTTACGAATCAAAATTAACGTAAAGCAGCAAAAATGGGAACGATAAAAAACAGTAGCAAGTAAAATGAAAGCGACAGACAAATTCCTATTTGTAATCGCCCCCTACGATTCATTCATTCTGCAGTTCATATAATAACGTTTTTAGTTTTAGAAGTATACTGTAATAATTCTTCTACATATTACAGATTATAATGCTACTATTACTACTACTAATAATAATAATAAATCAGTAACTGACGCTTCTGAAAAAACGCTGTCTGATGACGTGCTTACTTGAAAAGTTAACCTTACTGATATGAGTTTGCATATGTACCTGTATGAGGAAACCTAATTACAGCGCAACAAGCTACCCATCTGTCGTCAATCTCTAACGACATCCTGTTGTCAAATTGTCTGTTTCGTTGTCAGACTCAACAACAAAGAAACAAATCAGTTGTTTATTATTAGGTGAGAGCGAATTGTTTTGATCGTTCATTGAAAATATTTACAGAACCGCGCACGAATAATGTGGATTGATTGGACTTGATTATCGGCAACGGCAGAAGGCGGTTAAATGAAGGTTCTGTTGATCGCAGAGCTGTCAGCCGAGGAGAACCCCATCCCCCTGTAACAACTCGCAATGAACAACTACAGCTCTCTCTGTAAGCAGTTTCATTCCACATCGATACTTGTACGTCTGTCTCAATCTATCCCTATATTTATACGGCGATCGCGGTGATTGTTGAGAATTAAATCGATCAAGTATTAAGAGCACCATTATGATCCAATCAATGTCAACGAACGTGTGCTGCAGCTACAGCATAAACAAAAGGGCGGGTAGAGATAATCGGGCCGAAGTTGAATCACCCCATAAGCTGACTAATATCAGGACATAAGCACAGTCATTATGTCTTTCATTCATTGGCAAGGTTTGATTGGTTAACCTTGACAAAGCTTTTGTCAGATACATCGTTAGATTATTACGTCACTACGCCAGTTATAACAAGAATAAGTCGAAGTAGTGGACCCCATAGCGTACAGAATTGCAAAGAAAAGCGCCGAAAAAATATTGGGACATAGTTACAATAAATCGAAAATGCTGTGGAACATCTATGACGATGTGAGCCTTCTTTTGCTGGTAGCTCGGCATTAATTACTACTGTAATTGTATCTCTTTTACCCCGGTCGTGATAATCTATTGGTTAAATTCTATTCCCATTAGTTTGCATTTTTCGTCGTCGGAGTCAGATAATAGCAACATTTGATAAACGAAGTATTTGTAGTGCGAATAATGATAGCAGTAACAATAATATAGTGTAGCGTCAATGCGATATTCAGATGAACATGTGTTAGTTGGTGAAAACGCACTACTGCTATAATAACTACTATGACGCAATTAGCACCCTCCTACGACTAATACTTTATCCATATGGTGATCGCAGGGCAGAGCCGACGAGTTCATTCGCCCCTATATATATATATATATATATATATATATATATATATATATATATATAGCCTTGTTATTAGAAAAGCTAGGTCGTCTGGGCTTACTAAATGGTATTGATTAAAATTATTATTACTAAAATCATATGCATAATACGATAACGATTTAGGCATCTTCGTGGCTCATTCTTCACCTTCAAATGTATGTTTAAGGGGAAATTAGGTGATGCAGGCGCTGGTGAAAACTAGAAGAGAGGCTAATGGAAACTATATAGTCGGCACAGATATTTTTCCGGCACACCGGTCGCAGATTCTTCTTCCAACGGTGGCGTCACCCCTGAGGGTGATCGACGACTGAAAATTTGAGATGCGTAATCGTTAAAGTTGAACAATACGAATTAAATACATTTAACAATGTGTCCCAGGTTGCCGTGAGATCAGCACAACGAGTAAAACATGGAAATGCATAGCGACTATTACACGCTCTGCTGGTGTCGCCAAGTTCGCTACGAGTGCACGACGACATCATACTGTGCCGCTAACAACTGCAGTTATAAGCGAGAAGAGCCGATATTATGATTTGTCGAACGACAGCAACCCGTAGTTAGCACCTCGTTTCACGCACAGATGTTGTCATTGTGGGCGCAACGCGGCAAACTTAACCGGGGACAATCAGTCAGATATGAAATGATGAGTATTGGAAGAAGGTGGTTTGTTCTAGACTGTCTAGAATTCAGGATGTATAATTCTCTTAGTCGTTTTTCACTTTCTCTAGGAGTGTGATGGAGATTTCTGGTTCTTGACGCCGAAGTCTATTCGTTCCCGAGCACTATTACCGCGACTTGTGCGTACGTGGACAACGACTTCCGCAAGGTCGTAGCCGCCTCAGATAGATTCACAAATAACAATTATCATTACAAATAATTACTCTGTACTAAAAGCGTACAATGATAGATTATGCTTTGTCATCAACAAAGACCATAACAACTCATGACAAGTGGATTAATGTACACAGCAGTCTTCACTGTGACATGAACGTTAATAGTAGTAGTGTTGATAAATGAGAAAAAAATTATGTTAGGACTCTGAAGGAAGCAGATAATGATGCAGAAGCTGCTTCGAGAGATCTTTGGAAGCAAAGATGTAGCCAACGACTTCTCAAATAGAAGAAAGTATAATAGAATAAAGCGAGCAGTATAACATCACACAAATTGGTTGATACTATCGGGGTCAATAAGAACGGAACAGCAACTGGAGTGTTGCCGTAATCATGTCGGTAGTTTTTCTACGTAAAGACACCGAGACAACATCATTAATCCTTTTACCAACAACGGACTTGCTTACCGCTGTGGCTAGCCGGCACGACACGATAATGGATGGGGCGAGATAATCAGTTGACGGTGTTTGTTTTGTGACGGAAATCGTAATAATGCTAATAATCATAAATGCCTCAAGGAATGAAGGCCAGACGCTTTTGACGTAGAAGAGCCACAACAAGCACAATCTCGGAAACACATAGAAGCTATCGCTCTGACAAAAGTATCGACCAACGAGAGACAGTTCCGAGACGATAGTTTTTAAGTACATATATATATATATATATATACCTATGCTATATCTATATTAACAAGAGCAACAAATAAACCATAAATGTATTGATGTATTATACTACCATAAGCACAGCAAGAACAATACCATCCAACGACAAAAAGCGTAAGGACAGCAACTGATAACAATGCAACTACAAAAACCAACTGAAACAAGCTGCGTGTTTCCTGGTGATATTCCCACGTATTTTGAAAAGACATTTGCGCCTGATTTTATGCGTAGTACGCGCAGGGCTGCATTGTCATTTTGAAAAAATGAGATGGATTTTGAGCAATTGTCGACAAACAATTTGCTGCTTTTAACTGACTCGTTTTCTTCGAGTAGGAATTACGACCCGACTTAGGTAGTCGCCAGATAAGACATCAGCAAGTGCCTGCCATCTGCTTGAAGGGTACACAATAATAGACCTATGACTTTTCATGGTGGGTGAAAGAAACAACTGATGATGTTGAGAAAAACGGTTTCTAGGAATGAATGATCAGATGCCCTTTGAGAGCCAGTACCGGCGGCACAAGCACAGCTTGCTAAATAGTGCACATAAGCGACGTCCTTTAGCAGACTGTGAAGCGCGACCATAAACCAACGAGGTTAAGAACACACACCAAACTGCCATCCAATATTAAATAATGCCGCATATCGGAAACGCATCGTGCAATTGCCAGCGCAGAGGACGAATTGGCAGCACTTCAATAATTGACTGTTCCATATTACCTCGTGGTGTCAGAAATAAAAGCCGGTGGTGATGAAAATCGCGTCCAAAGGACAGGTCAATCTCAAGCACCTCTGAACCGGCGATGAATCACAAAAAAAACGCGTCAGAAGGAAAAAGCAAATGTTTTTAGTAACAGATAGGAATCGTCGAATGAAAACGTGGTAATCCCAACGGAGTGTCATGCCGTGCAGTAAATGTAGATTTATTATTACCAAGTACTCTATAAAAAAAAAAGAAGCGCAATAAAAGCAACGAAAATGCCGCGAGCATCAACAAATTAAAAACGAGTTGATGATGACAACGATAACAACAATAACAACAACACCAACAACAACAAATTATCAATATAAATAAAACGGCATGACACACATTTTAAAACGCATCTATCTACAAATAATGATAGAGAGAAAAGGTCGTAGAGAAAAAGCGGACGAAAAGTTCACAAAACATTTGAAACAACAACAACAACAACAGCAACAATAAAAACAACAGCGACAGCAGCAACAACAACAACAACAACAACAACAACCACAATAACAACAGCAACAACAACAACAACAGCAGCAACAATAACAACAGCAGCAGCAGCAGCAACAATAACAACGACAATAGTAACAACAACAACAACAGCAGCAGCAGCAGCAACAGCAACAACAATAACAACAACAACACCAACAATAACAACACCTACAACAACATTAACACCAACAACAACAACCGCGAACGAAACTTCAAAAACAATTCATT
>NW_019211454.1:22725362-22739478 GCF_002443255.2 Varroa destructor
TTTGCAACGATGAGAAAGCCATCAAGAAGAAAGACGCAGCTGCCATTTGAGCGTTAAATTGGCACCCTCTAAGACAAAGTTTTTCTGTCGTTTTTTGTGTTAGAATAAATGTCATCTATGTTTATATATTTTGTAGAATAAACAATGAAAATAAGTTCCTTTGTAAGTTACTTCTGTTTTTATTTATTTTTATTTTTGAAATTAGGAAGGATTTTTTTCGTGATGATTGTGTTGGCGGCACAGGTCTAGCAGATTAAGATCTTTATAACAAGAAAATTTATGTTAGAGAGTAAATTTTAATATTATAAATAATAATGAGAATTGACTGGCTAAATCTGTGCGAGTAGCTGCGGTTAAACAGTTAAGATTAAAATATTTGTTTATATAAAAGTTTAGTTTTTAAAATAAAAAATGTTTTTTAAAAGATGGTGAAATATTTTTAAAAATTTAAATCCGTCAAATTTTAGTGTTCGATAAGGTTTCTGGTAACTTTCTAAAAAATCAGTACAAATGATCACGCAAGTGCCGGATAAGATAAAAAGGTTGCTCATTTTTAATTTATGAGCATCCGAAACCTAAAAAATGTAACGCCGTTTTCTAAAAAACAGCTGATGGCTAGCGTAAATTTTAGTCGTAGTTTAGCACTATGCTCTGCGGAAGCTATTATCTGATTTTTGTCAATGAATATGAGATCAAAACTTCCGTCGTTCTTGGCTTGCATGATATGTAATATACATAATACATATTAAGTAACACATCGTATACCAACAGTAAACCTGTGAATTATTTGGCATTAGACAGCATCTTATATACTGATTTTAACTGTATTAACCTCGAAATCTTATTATTGATATTTTAGGCGCACATCTCTATCTAATTACACAAATTACGCATTGCATATTCTTCACTTAACTGTTTGTTAGCTAATATCGTATCGTAAATTTGCACTTACAATATTCTTCACTGCGGCGCACCTCCATTTCACGCTGACGGATGTTTTCCATGGTGTGCTAAAACCAAAAATGCATTAATGTGTACCCTTTCTATCATTTTGTCTGAGCCAATATGTTCGCCGGTATCTAAAAATTAGAGTACTATAGCTGTTTATGTTAAAAAATGCGAAGGAAAAACACTTTCTTTCTGTGGGTAATTTGGGCTTATCAATATGAAATTTCACACAAAATTCATTCCGTGTATTGCTATAAACCACTGAAGAATTCGATTCGCATGCTTTTGAAAGAAGCAAGCCCCATAATATTCATGTAATTTTTTTTTTCTTGTTACCCATTTATTAGCTTCACATATTTAATCAGTATTCAGACATTAGACGGATCCAAGATTAGCTGATCAACTCTCTCCGATTAGACGAATAAATCAAATGCTTACCATGCGAACTTGCGTTAGGTCGGGCGGTTCGTCGGCCGAAGGAGCCCAAATCTTCACGTTGTGGTCAAAGCCTGAAGTAGCTAGATAGGGTGCACATGGATTTGGCTCGAGAACGTTTACGACACCTGTCACGAATATGAAATTTAATTCTTAATTAAGATTTCGTTTCTTTAAAGAACAACAGTTATGGCTTCAATAGATTTATTCCACTTACAAGTGATAGATTTGAATAATTGTCTTCGAGCTTTTATCAAACTATCGATAATATTTAAGGCTACGAGATAAAATTCAGTATAAAATAGCTCACCACCCTCGTCGCCATGCAGATAGTTTACGATGTGCGCCGTTTTCTTGTCCCACAAAAAGATATGGCCGCAGTCTGAGCCGGAGACGACGTACTCGCTTCGCAGACCAAAATAATTTACGCTCTTAACTGCAAACGTTTATGAGATACACGGTTAATTAAAACAGTACTTCAATATTTAGCTAGAGATGTGGGGCTGTAATTTTAGTAAGTCCACTGCCAGTTTATATAATTTTGCGTAAGCCATGTCATGGGTTGTTAAAGAAGGAAATGTAAGCTTGCAGTGTTTAGACTAGGCCTAATAAAGTGATCCATGATTCGCTGGCTATATTTAAAATACGATTATCTTTTGCAACACAAAATAACAACCTACGCAAAAAGTCAATCCTGAAATCAGAAGTTGAACGAACACTCTGGCTACGCAGTAGTTGATCATTGCAGATGAAATATATGCTAGTACCAGTTTGATTATTTCGATGGCCTTGGAATCGATGCAGGAAATCCTGATCCGCGTCATTGTGCGGTGGATGATTATTGAATATATAAATATCTTCATCGCTGTAAGTAGCCAATATTTCGCTCCCGTCAAAATTGTACACAGCACAGGACACTGCCAAGTTCGATGTCCGCGCACCAGCCTGAAATAATAATAAAAACAAATTGAGAACAAGAAAATTTACATTAATATTAGTAAATATCACCACCATAAACTTCATGTCTGTCGAGGTACGTGCATATTGTTCTACCTAATTAACCTGGTTTAGGCTAGACCTAACCCTAAACAAAGTTCTGTCTGTCTGTGGCCTGTTCGCTTATAGCTTCATGCTCACAAGGGTAAGACCTGTATGTAACAAACAGATACAAGATGGCCAGTGGCTTGACTTACTAAATGGTTAGGGCAGAGTTTGCGCACAGTCTCGCTTATCTTGACATTCCGACGATCGTAGACTCGCACGTAAGGATCAAGGCCAGCAATACAGAATTCAAACGGACGACACGGATTGATTGCAATACTGTACAGGCCTATAGTGTCCGGCCTGTCATCTTCGACGGTTAACTGCCGGTCAAGTTAAAATACGTACTAACTTAAGCATGCTATTCACGCATGGTTCACACAAAATTTAATAAAAGCTTGATCATTTTTATAATATTATTATTTTATATAAAATTCGTGTTCTTGAAAAATGTATAGTAATGCGAACAAAAATTGATCGCCTCTGACTGCCTTCTTATTTTTATATTCTAATAACAGCTTCGTTGGTGGTTTGTAAGATAAACAACAATGTAACGTAAATCAATGGCCACATGTGGTTATATCTAATTAAATCCCTCCATTTTCAGTTTTTACTTCATTGGTTAAAGACAAACGTTTGCAGGCCTTTTGAGGCAATTATTTTTTGTCACCGGTTTACAGAGACCTACAGAGTCATGCATAGCGCCAATACTCAAGCAGCAAAATACGAACAGGATTATTGAATTATTTGTAAAAGAAGATGCTGAAAAGGCTCGAGAAGGACGCATTAGGGGCTCGAAATAGAAGAATAAATTTCCGACCTATCTGCTGAATATGATTCGAGCACAGTCGAAGTTGACGCTAAAGACTAACCAGAGTGTTTGGATTTGGCAGTCGTAGATCAATTTCATTGACAACACCGTCTTCTCCTGTTGACATTAACGTTTCTTGCATCGAATAGTGCATGGCAACTTTATGCACCGGGCCCCGGTGATAGGCAATCTTCCTCGACGATTCCACAGCACTTCCACCGTCACAGAGCTCTGAAACATGTACATTATGCAAAATAAAACCAATACCTGTAAAGCGAATCGAATCTTTACCTGAAAAATTAGCCCTATTAACTCCATGAAACTCCGAATTCTATACAACACCTAATCGTCCATGTTTTCTTTTTGTTTTAATATATGCTTTGACAGCTTTGAACTGTGGGTAGTACTCACAAACGGACAATAATAGATCTAACGATTTTGAAACAGTCTATTTTTCAAACTAATTTAAAGCCTCGGCCACTTCTTTTTCTTGATCTATCTTAATATCCTGTCCGTTACTTCTTTGGGGGTCACCATACAGACAGCAGATGCTGTAGTAATGACTGTCTCTAATGTGGGTGTGTATCTTCTTGTAGCTAGGTGTGCAGGTGATGATGCTCATACCGTGTAACCTGACTGCGCCGTCCCGAGCCGCTGTAACAATGGCGGTGTTATTTCGATTTGGTAGAAACTTGCTCTGAAATACATTGCTTCGGTGGCCTGTTTCGAACACTAATAGCGCCCGGTTCCTAGTGAAGCGGCGTAAGCAAAAACAACAGCATAAGATAAATAGATTAATCCATATGAAAAAGTGATTTCATAGAAATTCCTGAGCCTGAAATTGAGCTATTATCCGTTTCGTCCAGTAATAGCAATCCTTTTTACATAAACCCAGCCCCGTACCTTTGCCATTCCCAGATCATACAATGAAGATCATCCGAACCGGACGCAAGCAAATGGCCCTCAGGGCAAAAGCTCACTGAATTAACACAGCCCCAATGACCATCCAATTTCGCCATTAATTCCAGACGCTCAACACTGCGAAGACTTCCTATAGAGAAAAAAAAAGAACAAAATAAACACCATTATATATAAACAGCAAAAATGACGAGGAAATTAGTATAGGTGTCTACATGTCTGTGTTTCAGATTAGGTGCTCAGTGGTATCACTTTCAGAGATCGCCATTTTACGTTTAGCATTGGGAATTTACGAAATTAACTAAGTAGATTTTTAACCTAATCTTATCATAGTAGCAGCTAGGACATACCATAGCAACGATTTCGAAAAACTCCCGGATTTCCGTAGGTTCCTCGACGGTCCATTTCAACCACAGCATTCCATTTATGGCAGGGTCGCGGGCATTTAGGCGTCGTATCATACTTGGCCTCCTCTTCAGCTGTGGTGGCTCTCCTGCGCCACCGCGGTCCTCGTATTGCACCCTAAAATTGAGACAACCTGGAGGTTACAATGGTAGAAACGTAATTGAAGAAAATTATCCCCACATATAAAGAGGTAGGCAAACTATTCTTTGAGCTTGTTTATAGTTTCCCTTAAAATTCAATATTTTCTCGGCAGTTATTACTTATTTGGATACGCAAACCCGTTTTAACAAGAACGTTAATCTGAGAGTGGCGCATTGGCCTGGTACAATTCATGCTTTTACGTCCCTCGAGACCGGAATTGTTACATCATTGTTTTTACTCTCACCTGTAATGTTGGGGGTCGCCTTGTGGCATCCTCATTCTGGTTTCGATCGTCAGGATTTAGATTGAGATTGTCATCCGAGGACCAGTCTGGAGATGGAGACGAGTCCGTTGCAAGTCTCGCTTCCAGCACAAGGCTATGATGTTCGCCCTCCGCTCGCTGCTCACCATCGCTCGTGGCATCACTTGAATTTTCTGCAGCAGCAGCGGCATCACCTGCGCCATCCTCGTTAGGAGGGCCACTTGCGCGAGGGCGATGCCTTCGCAGCCTCGCCTCTAGTCCACTTTCAGGTGGAGCTGTACGTAGGTAACAATTCACATCGGTGACGTGTGATTAAAAGAGTGCCATGCCAATAAAAAGAAAATATGTTTTTCTTCTGTAAAATGTTAATATGGCACAAATGATAGTTACTGTATTACCAAAATAAAATGGCCCAAGTGCTTCAAATATCTACGAGTTCCATGTTAAGTATGATAATCTGTTCTTCAAGTTGTATCCAAACGAGTCCTCTGTAACAGCCGTTTACCGCCTCTAAATCACAGCAAGCATAGACATCTCCGCCAATCAATTCAGAAGCAAAAGAATAAAATGTCTTTCTTTTTGTGCACCACTTACTACTATATTGGCTTGACGCACTGGAACTCCGCGATGGACTTCCGAGAGGCCTGTCGCGCACAATGACAACAGGTACAAAAAATACATCACTATTGTCATTATTATTGTTGTTATTATTATTACTATTATTATTATTGAGACATTATTCATAACAAATAAATGCTTAGAGAATGATCAGTTAATCTCACTTCTGAAGCTATGTAAACCAATCACTTACCTTTTCGTTCGTAAGACGTAAAACAAACTTTTCGATGCCATAATTTATGAATAAAAATAGAATATATCGGTCTAATTCAACTGCATCCGAGAAAAGGGACTACAAATAAATGGATGGGAGGTGAGTATACGCATATTATCTTACCTAGTAAGAAAACGGCTTGCCCGTTTTCTTAATATTGAGGAGGAGGCTGAGCCAGCGGTCGAGTTCGACGAGTCTCCTCCAGCTGTAGGCGCTTGCCCCAACTCCGTTGCTGCGGCCTCCAGTGACGAGACATCAGATGATCCTGACGAGGGGGTGTTGTACTCCTCATCCGAGTCCTGTCGGCGTTGGTTTCGACGCCGTTGTGCAGGTCGATTGACCAAGCCGTCAGAAGATTGAGGAGGAACGGTAGCAGCAGACTGTTGTTAATTAAAGGTGTCGCGTACGGCGTGCATCGATAATCAGCGGTCCGTGAAGGCATCAACCAGGCGATCAAGACAGGATCGATTACGTCACAGGGAAATGGGATGCAAACATTCAGCGTTAGTATTAGTACGTAAACTCTACCATGGATTGTTACGCTTAGGCGGATTGCTAGGAGTTCTTTTCATTAATCTAACACGCTACACAGCTATTTCTGAGGAGTATGCCTAGTTAGTATCTCCTCGAACATAAAACTCGAGGCATCCAGCTACCAGGTGTTATTGCACGTTCTTTTTTTCCGAATCCGAAGTCGTGGTTTTTCATGTGAGCTTAAAAAATAAATAACTTTGATTGTTTAATATGCAACGATCCTTAATCGCTGTAAAGAAAGCTTCTCCAAAAAGATCATCCTTCCTAACATCTACGTCAGAATCTTGAAGGAAGCTTTTTTTAACACATGGTTTCCAGAGATGTTGGTTTCATTATACCGTTCATACAGGCCAAGACTTCACACAAGAAAATATTAATGGTTTAAGGATTTTTATTATGTATCAACAAATAGATATCAACTACTCATGAATCAGTCAAAGCAATCAAATTCGGGGAAACAAAATACTGTATCTGTATTTTTTCATTACTAACCAATGTACACAATAAACAAATTTTGAAGATGAACAGTATGCGTTCCAACTAGAAAGAGATACAATATTAATTACGGATATTTCCTTAGGTTTGTCCACTATCCATGTATTGTCGTAGTACATTTTGCCACTCAAGAGAAGTCGAGCGGATTTAGGACCACATGATCAATGGAGCACTTGACGTCATCGTGCCTGGAGATCAGCCGTTCACCGAAGTGACCCTTTAACAAGAGCACTACACTATCAGTTACGAGCAGAAGTAGACCATCTTAATGAAATTACATGTCTTGCAAAACCTTCCCTAATAATTTGGAGCATAAAAAACCCGATATCACCTGACAGCGATCAGAGTTTACAGTCCCGCTAACAACATTTCCGGCACACAACTAGAAGCGTTTTTTCCAAAGATTAGGGATTTTCGGTTTCCCAGAAACGGTTTTTTCGTTTATTCATATACTCGGTTACGTAAAAATGTGTTTTATCGCTGAACGCAATTTGTAATATTCGCTGTTTTGTTTCAGCCTGCCTGACGCCCGTTAACAAATTCTTTGGAATGAGTGATCTTCGGACTTGAACGTTCGCGTTATTGAGATCTGGTAAATGTGCATTTTTTAATCTTTCTTGAAGATTTCTTGTGTAGTGGTTCTTGAGAGACAAGTTCGAGAGAAACATTTACAAGGGTTATTTAAAAATCAGTGCGATTAGGCGGCCATTCCTGCACATAATATTTGCAAAAAAAGATTTCAATAAACTATATACTAATTTCGCGTGCTTAGTGTCGAATTGGAGCGGGGCTCGAAAAATATTAGTTCTCGGTACCAATACATTTATGCTGCACACTTTTTATGACCCACAGTACCTGTAAATTATTATTAGCAATCAAATTTATATTACGCAAAGAAGACGGGCCCTAACGTACGCGCTACGTTCTATCGCTATAAATGAAGCTATTTTAATGATCGCTTCTAAACTGTTACAGTGGCTAAGCTCCACCTAGAGCACGTATCAAGCCATAAAAATAAAATTTACTTTTCGAAAATCTTGATAGATTACGAGCCTACCTTAGCATCCAGCAACTGTCGCAAACAACAAAACTAGATTTGCTACACACATTGTGAACCTCACCTACCGAATCCTTTCCCTATAACAGCGCAGTAGCGTTTTTATTTGCTAAACTTAGAGACAGGTTATGGTCTAAGTTCAAATCCGGGGGGCAGACACAGCATTTCGTACTTGCAGCTAGTTGTTTCAAGTAATGCCTAACGGCTTAAATACCGGACGTAAAACACAAAAAACGTTTTTATTTTCATTCGCGTATGAATACACCTCAGACTTTTCTACGAACCAATAGATTAGGTAAATATGCTTACTGCCTCGAACGAAGCCAAGGTTAGATATGTTCTTTTTTTTTTAAATCACCTAAGAAACGGCAATGATGAAATTTTGTGTCCATAGTATAAGTCCTATATTCAGTACCTACATTTACTACTTGTTATTCACATGCTTACTAAGAAATTCAATATCGTGTTTGGCAATATTAGCATATTAAACACCGAACGTTACACCGAACAGACGATTTCTAGATACACTAGATAGTCAGATTATTTGTTGATAGTAAAAAAGAGTAGACACAAAAACAGATTATTAGCATAAATAAAAACTCACCGAACTCTCCCCGAGTTCCATCGAAGGATTTTCTCCCGATTCCTGGGAGTTCATGATCCTTCGTCTGCTTTCCCCTGTTTAAAATTAATCAGCTCTCCGGCATGGACTGCAAAGTCGTGCAAACCTCTGGTCAGTCAAGTTTGATTTAATTAGCGTACGAAAATTCGTCGCATCATGAAAGGACTGCATGGCAAAAAAAACATTGAATATATATATGAGGCAATACTCACGGGCTTTGCTCTCCGCCTATTTTGCTATTGTTATTTTACGAGCGCAGAGCTAAAAGGTTAACTATATTTATAATAGGGGTAATAGCCAACTAGTTTTTAGTAGCTATAACTCAACAGCTGCTTCCATATTATAGTTTAAACAAAATTTTTCACGCAATACTCGTTAAGCGCGCTTGCTCACAATATTCACAGAAATATATATTCGTATATTTACATACGTTGATTCATCTGCACGGGTTGTACTGATAGCCACCTTAGTCATTGTAAACGGTAGTTTGGCGTTGTCGGATAATGGTTGATGTCGGTTTACGACCAATCTAATTAACGTTACGTAAACATTTGCCGAGTCCACTTTCCAAATAGAATCTCTACCTGGCCACAAAAAATCAGAGAATGTACGTACGCTTCGAACCGTACAAATTTTTTAGATTCCTTAGACTTAAATAAAAAGATTGATGGGTGTGTATATACAGGGCGGGACGATCAAATTCGGACAAATTTTAGTTGGCTGTTTACCGCGCCAGGAACGCGTTCATCCATTACCTCGGTACCAGAAGAAATAAGTTTTTTTCTAGAAAAAAATAACAACCTTATTATGGCGGTAACAGTGTGTCGTTTGAGGAATTTGAGCGAAGTTTACTGACATCAATCAACTTCGTTTAACGTACGGTTGTTATTAATATATTTTATGAAAAAATATTATATTTATATACATTTTATAAAAATTATATTAAAGTGCAAGAATATTTTGAAAACAAAATAGTGATTGAGGTTCCGCTTTAAATCGGGACCAATAATGGTTATAGTAAGTAAACATGATGATCGTCATAGATGACCCCTATAGCACATGCAGAAAAAAAAATCGTAAAAACTGCTGCTTTTAATTAGAAGCAGCTTTAAAAACAACTTAAATATTTGCATGCCTCATCATGCACACATGCACACGCACAGAGACATACATATAAATGCGCAGAATGCAGACTTGCTCGAAACTGATATGAAGGTAGAGATAGCATTGTCTGGGAGATGTGCCGATGTGATGACGATAAACTCACTAGTGTCAGAGTCGGAACGTCTCATTAGCAGTATTTTCGAATAAATTTTTATTGTTAGGTTTCGGTTGTTTATGCTACGTGGAGCTACGGGTTTCGAACTGCACCAGACGTACCCCTCCATCAGCGGCTTGAAGTTTTAAAGCAGCAGTAAGACCTTCGCTCAATAGCAGTTAGATCAGAACAGCGAGTGAGTGGCACAGTCGATTCAAGAAATGTCGGTTTTATTAAAAACTAAGGTGCGACATGATTTTTCTAAAGTGCTGACTTTTATTGTGCAAGAATAGTTAATTATGTCAAGCTTATCCATAAAAATACTTAAAACCGTTAGTGTTATTTTCGGGATTATTCTGTTTTCAGCGAATATATATATATATATGTGTGTGCGTGTGTGCGCCAGTTTATCGTAAACATTACAGGGCAAATCTAATAGAAAACATTGTGCTTTTCAAAACACATCGTACGTGAACTAGATGTTAAGCGATGTAAAGGTAAAAATTTTTTAACTCGTCAAAAGTAAAAAGTCCCAAGGCTTTATATCGTACCGTTTTCTACTGAATACAATAAACTGTATATAAAATCCCCTTAGCACTGTGTGCCGAAATTAAATATAAGTGAAAAAGAATTGGCCCAAAGTAAACCCAGTGTGCATACTCAACGTAGCATACGACCAGATGCAAACGCAAAAAAAGTGTACAAAATAAAAATTTTGATTGATAATAAAAGCTAACTGTTAGATTCAAGCTTAGGAATAATCTTATGAAGTTGACGAATTATTCCAAGCGATCAGCTTTGTGTAAGAAAGATCTTGGATATCGCTAATAACTAGTATGAGCCATAAATTAATGACTCGTGCCATGTAACACATAGTAAACACGATTACTAAATGGTCATACTGAAAACTTTTAGATTTTTCAAGAACAACTTTTTGAATTCGGTTAACCGTGCCTGTTGCCTTTAATTTTTCCAGGAGAGTCGAACCTTAAACACCTTCACGAGTAAGTATAAATTCCACATATGATCCACGTAGTGATTTCGTTTTGGAATTTTGTCCCCCGGGATATTTTTTTTCATGCTGAGCTGAAAAATTCCCTTTACCATCTTAGCTCTCTAAACTATAATCACAGATCTATGAAATACTGAAACCTGTTTTAAAAAACGAATGAGTCAAGATCAGATCCGGAATGATACTATACTTTGGTATAAAAATCAAATCTAGATTACTGTTACGGAAAAATTGAAATAAAATTTTTTGGAAGAAACCCAAAAGCCTGGAGTTAAATTCCATCAGTGCGTATTAAATTATGAGCGACATCCAACTGCGCTCGGGTAACTGAAAGGTACGTCTTTATATTTTTGTTCTTGTTTCACCTGCGCTTCTATTAGAATTGATCGAAACAACCAAGCAATGCGGCTCGGGTTCCCCTAAGGCTTTTTTGACACCGACAGTCGAAATATATTTGAGATAAATAAAAGCCATGATAATTCTTTTATTAACCTCACCTACGGACATAATCATTGCTAAATGACGTAGGCATTACGCATATTTAGACGCTCTCCTACCCGCTCAGCATGCATCCACTTTTGCGGTCATATGCATAACAACAGAACAACACATTAACGAAGGCCGCAAGCGAAGGCTGCTTTAGGTGAAAAACCTTGCAGGGTGCGCAGTAAGTATTTATCGTGAGTCGCTGACAATAATCTCACTATCAGTGGCTTTGCTACCGTTTCCTTTATTGGGGTACTGACATCCTAGTTATGGTTGCACGCCAACATTATTGTGATAACTAAAAGCGACACCGGTGAGCACAGCAGCAAATAGTTACAACAACAACGTTTGATGCGATAGGTAAAAGGTGGATTATTTGCAGAAAACAGAACGTAAATAAAAGACTAGAACTAACGGCGTATATATACTATATCATTATAAATTGGGACAAAATTGATGACGCTTTTTATCGGCTGCCTCTTACTGGAAACATATTTTGATGAAGTTCTTCCGTGTGCATGAAAACTATCTCTTACGGAATTCAATGCAATTGACGCTTGCTTCAAGATTTCCTTCATTCGGGGTCCAGATTTATAAAAGCTTGCGTCAAAGCATCCCTACATTTAATTCGAAACTATAAAGGTGCCCCATGGCTTCAAGTCAAGCCTGCAAAGCGAACAAAGAATTTTCTTCAGAACATGCTCATATGTCCAGCCAATTGGCCCTGTTCTAATTTGTTCACTTATCAGCAGATGCGTCATCTTGTTAAAAGACGTTAATTTTATAGTCGACATCCACTGTTTTTACCCAGCTTTTGAAGTATCTAAATAAATTTCTTTATAGGATACTCCTATCTAAATAGGATGCTTCTTTCTGAAAGAAATATAGTTATGTGATATATTCTTCACAGGTCATATACTGAACGTGGATACTGATTGGAAGATGTTCTGTGTCGTAGGCAATGCAGTGATCGACTGATTTTCGCATTCATGCTAAATATTTTCTCATTGATGAAGAATTGAAGACTGCTGTTAAGTTCTCGGGAGAAGCTAGAGACGAATGACACCGATCAAGTTTGTTAGCTTTATTGTCCATATTCAGCTTCTGCTTGATTTCGATAGCATAAGACGAATTGCATTATTTATTTATATCATAAACGGCAACAAAAGACGAAGTTTTTTCCTCGTTAGAGAAACAACAGTTTACTGCAACCGATAATTCAAAGCTTGAATGAATAATAGGTGTTATTGGAATTATATTACCGTTAAATTATAGAAATGAATACAATTCGTGTCAAACGCAAACAGAGCGAAGCTATTTAAATAAAAAGATCAGAAAAAAATTAACGTTTAGGTTATCCATAGCAAAACGTCTTCATAAAACACATTCAGGACTTCATCAGATTAGGTATGATAATGGCAACAACGAATACATTCCCGACTATACTCCGCCATTGTCTTGTTTTGCTTAGGAAGTTGAAAAGCTTCTCTGCTTCATTAGCTAATACACCAGACGAATGTATTAGGTAAAGAGTTCTTCCTTAAAGTCGATTTACGTAAACATTGTAGCAGCAGCACCACTTAGCCTAACTTACTAGCAGCTGTGTTTGAGCTCTTTGGAAAGCTAAATGCGTCGTGAGTTCACGGTCAACAGGACGCGAGGGTCTTCTCGGCTTTTAAGTCTTAATGACTTGTCGGTTCTTTTCAATATGTCCATTTTAAATCTATATATATAAATATATATATGGTTGAGAAACTGGTAATTTTTTTGTACGGAGGACGGAGGAGGCATGCAATGAAACGCTAAAATGTAGTATATATATATATATATATATATATATATCATATATTTTCTACTACACTATACATATACACTATATATTCCAGTATCTTACAGAAATCGCACACGAACACACGCCGAACCGCGTTATGTGGTAATGACATGCGATAACACTTTGCATATAGAATGGATAGTAACTGCTTAACAAAGATCGTAAGCGTGATAGTACAATATTCTAGTTACCTTAAAATTCGACGATGGACGGTTTATTTCTCGTTCACTTTATCCACGATGTTTTCCGGTGCCGACTTCCCCTAATAGAGAGGCCTGGGCTGCCCTACCGCGCTATCTACCGAAAGCCCAGACTGGGCTTAACCACTCACCACATTTTTTAGCCACTTGGGAAGGAATACTAATCACTGGTTATCTGATCCGTGGCAGATGGACACGCTTATCGATCCTCTACGTCTGTCTCATATTCAGTAACATGCATACAAACTGAATGCGTGTTAGATTGCGTTACTGCAATGAATTCCAACTAGGGGAACCACGTATGTACAAGTCTTATTTCCTGCGGATATACAATGTTCATGAAAGCCCTGTCCAACTTGCAGTGTGATTTACACTGGAAACAGTTCACTATGACGAAGTTGATGACTATGACGAAACCGTTGACAATGACCACAATCACCTTTGGCGACGATACAAATTAAACTCCTCGTTACTATTTTTTCGATTTGTTACAGTTTTCTGCCTCGATGATAACACAGGCATGCATGCGCATGGCATATCTGGAGCATCATGAACCCGAATTATCGCCAATGTCCACAATGAGCCCCGCTCCTAGTGTGGTTGCTCAAAACAAGTAGCCCAGCACACACAGCAACGTTGATACAGTAGTAGCCGTGGCCATACAGCCGAGGGCATCGACATAAACAATAACCGGACGAACAAGCTAGTAACCAGCTGAGCTAAACGCGTCTGAAAATCGCCACGGCCAGTGGACGATATGCTCGCTTGTGTGTCTACGTGTGTATACGCGTGTGTGTGTGTCTATCTGCGTCTATGCAATAATATATA
>NW_019211454.1:22739578-22950197 GCF_002443255.2 Varroa destructor
TATAGGTAGATAGACGGCGGTAGCAATTTAGTCAGTAAGCAATAAGCTATATTATATTCCAAACTGACCAGCCTGCTAAGCCGTCGCTATCCATGGAGAAAGAAGCTCGTACACAGACACAGGCTAAAGGCCAGACAACTGTAAGCCTTGGCTAGATGCAGAGCCCGATCAACAATCGAAAGAGGGGACCGAATGGCGAGCAGCAGCGCCAATCACTGTTTGTATCAAAGGGCGGCATAATAACCATTGCTGATGGTTAAATCGAGCAAAGTTTGCGAGAAAATAAGCAGCTGTGCTTTGAATAAGCCCGCGTATTCCTGTTGATATCAGTGGAGTATTTGTTTGGTTGGTTCACTTTTCTCTGTGGGTAGACAGTGGCGAAGGATTCAGGAAAAACGTTCATTCAACAGCTACACCTATTGACACCGTTATCCTGCTGTTTCATGGATAAGTCCAGCAGCAAGACTTCTCCTGGCAGTCATTGTAGCAGTATCTAAAAGTAATTTCAAAGATTTCTTTACATAGAAGGATAGCTGATTCTCTAGAAATAACGCAAAAGGTATTTATTTCACTCTACGAAATGACGATTAACTCTTGTGTATTATTTATTTTAGTACCTCGACGCCCTACATTAAATCCTAATATGCAGTCATACGTAACGTGAATGTGAATGGAAAGTTTTTATAAAATCTGCAACGCTGCTTGTACTCGTTTGGTATAGTTGTATCATTTATTGTTACTTTTCACTATCGCAAGTGTCTACCTGTATATATGTAAACACTATATTAGAAAAGTGAAACGTCTGTATCAGACAATATTACAATAAAATTTTATATCTTCGCTTATCATGAAAACTTCTGATAATATCTGCTGCCACAATTGGTGTACTTTGAAACGTTACGTACGATGCTTCACGGCAATAAAGTTGTTCGATTGTGATTCATAATCATACTAATTATAGATAAATAATGTAAGTGAAATAATGTAATTATAGATAAATAAGAAAGTATTTAACTTGAATACATTTTAATATTTAGAATTGAATTTATCATCAAAGTTCCAAAGTGTTGCTCGACTTGTAACATGCGGGATCATATCAGAGAGATAACAGCCTGTGTCATAGACTCTGCTCTCAATAAATGATGTAGTCGGTTTTGTTAAAAAACCTACTTGAGTCGTGCAAACGTAGTCTACCTATATATAGAATAATGAAAGTGTATGACGAAAAATGGAGAAGATATGGAATGCCAAACATCTGCTTTTCAATTTAATTTAGATATAATATAGATTTAAAGGAAAAAATGTATTAACTAAATAAATCTAGTTGCCGTTTTCTGAAGCTGTACTAATCAGCTACGTTCCGCAAAAATCCGACATGAACAACATCTGAATCTCGTCCTTTATGTTTTATATATTGCTGACCATTGGTTTAATGATAATGCTAGATGTAAAGAGCTAATATATTTCAACTCCTACGTCCGGTGCTGGCACCGAGCATTATTTACAACTCATTGCAAAAAAAACAATTTTTAAATATTTTGTGATATTTTGATTACTACTTTTTTGCTGATTTGTACTTCAGCATACATATACTGAGATAACGAGTTATGATACGCACTGTCTAAATCTAGCTGGTTATATAAATAAACGGTCAAATTGCATGACTCCATTTTTATATTATGTGATTACCAATAATTATATTTTGCATTGTAAGTGTTGTACAGTTTGGCTTATCGCTGAGCGGATCGACTAAAATGCGCGATAGCAAGGATGACGATCTAGTTTGTTCAGTTGATTTCTTTTTTTTTTTTAAACTACTGCGCAATGTCAACTTATATATATCAGAACCTCATCTGCAAGGATGGGCCTCTCTGTACTCTGCACATTACTTAAAAAAAAACAAGGTCGTCACCGCTCTAATAATAAAAACATGGCTCTTCGAAAAATCGGTGGAGTTAAGTTGCACTGGCTTATTCGAAATATTCCCTAAAGCTACAATATTGTGTAGTGGAAAAATTGTCGTGCTGAAACGAATATTTCGGTGAACTTCTTGCTCGTAGCATCACACCGTACAGTGTCATGCAGCTCAAAATAGCGAAAGCTGATAACCTCTCGTACCATACTGACCAAAGAACTAGGGTCCATATTAAATATGATAATACCATAAATATTTCCGGTGATTTAAAACTGCCGCATACCAACTGGGAGACGCTAGGAAACCAGAAGTAAATGCAGAAAAATTCAATGAAACAATATTCTTGAACGTTCGTGATAACTGTTTACAGCGGATCCCAGCCAACAATCTATGAACACGATATTCATTCCTGACATTGTTGTTGTAACGACCGAAAAGATGCAGACAGCATGCACGAAACTTACGCCTATTAATTTACCAGCTAATTGACAAACACGCTTATATACATCTATAGATATATGTATATTGATAACAAATAAAATGTGATTAGCCAAGGGCTAAAAAAAAGGATTAATAAAGCGATTAGGAGATAACCAGTAATCAGAGAACAATGAACTGTCTGCAAAGCCATGAACCAAAGGCAATTCACTATTGCATTTTTATAAATAAATATCGTACAATTCTTCTTTTATAATTACTTTCAGTTTGTTTGCAAATAAATAACTTGGTGTGAATTGCTGAGTTTGCTCAGGAGTCACAAAGCTTAGTGGGCCCCGAGCTATCTTAGCATTCAAGATGGAATGTTAACGACGAGTGATTGCCAAAATGCACGAACACGTAACGGTTTTCTCAAATCTACAAATCCGTCGAACGGCGAACTGCTGTGACCCAATCAAATAAATATCCTAGTGCTCTCTGAAAATCTCGTTCGGTTTACTGTCCATGTTACAGATGTTAGTATGCTATATTGTATAATATTCTTTTATATTTGTCCGAATCTAATAAGATGCATAACGGAATTCAGTCATACCTACCGGAAAGACTCGGAGTCTCAGTCTGTATACCCATTTGACGGGTTTTTATTTAAGTAATGTTTCAAACAGTTATAGTATGCTTGATTATACACGAAGAGATCAAAGAATGAGCTTTCCGACAACAAATAGGTATTAGTGACTCTTGCTATATGCTGCGAAGTGCTGGAAAACATGATCTGTGCAGTACGCCAGCGAGCAGAGATACTCAGTTCTCCTACAGATCGGGACGGAGCACTGCTCTACGGCTGTTCAGAACAATCCAAGTAGGCAAAATTTATGCACATATGTCAGCATTACAACGTAGTTATGCTTTGACTTTGTCTTCAATGTTCAAATGAGTCACCTATTACTAGCTTTTTAAAATCCCTCCCCACTTGCCGATGATCAAACCAAATGGACTTGAAATCTTCTCACTAACCGTGCCTTTCATCAGTCTCATCTGTGTAGGTAAAAACACATGCGGATGACGTGGCAGTATACGCAAGACAGGATCTGAATAACACTGTAAAGGTTACTGATGCTGGAAGATTTCCTGGACAACTTCTACAAGCACGACACTAAAACAGACAACTGAAAAGTGTACCGCCGGGCTATACTTGGGGCATGCTAATCCGTATTCCGTGTACCACAACAGGAGGACGTGTAAATGACCTGTTTTCATGAAGAGTGCATCGCGCGCTGCGTAAGTAATCTCGAAATAAGATGTAAGAATAAGTTGCGTCATTATATGCATCATTCTAATTTAATAGTTAAAGCGGTATGATCATGTACTGTATTCTGAAGATGTATATACTCGATCTGTCAAATTTATGGCAGATTTTTATACCAAGAGCCGTTATATATTTGCAATCATTTCTCTGTTTTTTAACATCCAAATTGCACAATAGAATCGATAAGTCTGGCTAGTAGCCCTAGATATAACGATGTTTATACTAAACGTTGCTTTTTCGAATGTCGTGAAGTTTGGTCTCATCAAAAACGGCTTATCAGAGGCCGTGGATATGTAAAACTTAAAATTCATTCGGCGCGTAGGACGAAAATGTAGTATAATAATAATGTAGGATAAAAGTGTGGTAATATTTTTCTCAGAACTTCACGATTGATAATCATGTCTTTAAGAACTTTAACCGGACTTTAAATAGCTAAAACAAAAAGGATACATAATGTGCTTACATACAAAGCTCTAGTAATTGGGTAGCTAATCTAAATTTGCACTTATAATGACCCTAGTAAAAAAATGTTGACCTGAAATTTCATCTAGGGTTACTATGGAATGGGTGATCATGGTTGATGTCTCCTTCTGCTAGCCATTTTCATGAGGTACAATCTTCCTGTTCGTAGGCTTTCGAATCTCAAATTTACAACACATCGTTGCAATAACTGTCGAATTACGAGCGACGTACTAATGTAGGGCTTCGTTGACGAATATATACCGGAAAAAATAAATTTACTCAAAACTATTCAATAAACGTAATACGGATCATTGCCTAAATGTTTGGTGGTACAAACATAAAAGATTCACAGAATTCAGATAGCACCGACGGGTTTCAAACTCTGCATTTATTTCTTCAGATACACTCTTGCTTTTCTTAGTGGATGAACGATTTTTTTCCAGACAGTTTCAATTATTTCAAAACAAATTATATATTCACGTAAATGAAACGTATAATAGTACCAGTCACGAAGACGAGAACTGTTGTATGTTTTTGAACAGCAACTAATGCATCAGCAAATTACTGTATTATAACTATCGTTGGCCATAGCGCTTTTCAATAGATGCTTAGTGTCTGAATTTTTAATTTCTAAATAACCAAAGCGTTACGAACAATATTTTAAATAGTTGTGGTAACTATTTACCATTACTTTCAAATGTTTTATCTTGACCAAATTACCCATTCTTACTCGTGTAAGCCTTTTTTCTTCAAAGAACCCTTCAGTGATTTGATCGAAACACATGCGCAGAAGCGTACCAGAATGTTTCATTTTACTCTTATGAAAAGGTTCAGGGTGTACCATATAAAACCGATTAGGCATACTTAAGTTGCATCGTTTTTGCTAATTCGAAACCTACTTATAGTGAACTAACGCTTTGGTCGAGACTGTTGGTGCCGAATAAGTTGACTTAAGAAAATACATGGCTGGCAGTTCACTTAACACGTGCATGGAGATTCGCGTACACAAATACGCGTAAGCATGTAGGCGCACAGGTACGTACAAAATCATACCCAGCGCGGTGCTGAATGAATAGATAAGGTTTACTTGTATACGCTTTAGTTGCTATAAAAAAATAGAGATTTAATTTCTATGAGGAACCGATATGAAAGTGACAGACCTGCTATACTATTTCAGTTCAACATCTGAATTGTTGGATTAGCCCAGATTGGGCTATGCTCGAAACATGGTTTTTTCACTCGACTCATAGCAGACGTTTTGTTGAAATACAAACAGGATTGTTTTTAGAGGAAAAGACAAAACACAGTAGGTAAAATACACATATCGGAATTTTCGAATACATTAAAATAAAAGGGAGCACTATTTTTTTCGAATCCCTAAGTTATGGTAAAGCAGTTCAACAGAGTAAACGCATCCCTTCTAGAATAAGAACAACTCCAGAGAAAGCTCAAAAGCAGCACTATATGAATTTATTTTCGTCTTACGATTCATCTTGTATACTGGAGCCCAGACAAAGGCTCAATTGACTTCATTTGCGTCAAAGCAGAGTTGTAACAGTGACCTTTCTCTTTAGAGATTAGATTTTAAAAATGGGAAATTATTTCACGTTTTTACGGTTTTGGTATATCTGATTTAGCCATTTACTGGTATAATAATAGTACGCCGCTTGTTCAGAGAAACCGTGATGAAATGTTCCATTTTTCACGCTTACAATTTCTTAATAGTAGTGAGGTGCGACCTTCATCTCAGTCTCTCTGAATAAACCCGTGGTTTCTCGTTTTGGAAAATTGGTAGACTGATGGTTACTTTCACAATTCTGCGCAGTTCTATATTACTTGATCTAAGAGGCATCGTTATCATACGAAATTATAAGACATCAAGCAAGGTAAGGTACTGTCTGTTTCGGTTCCGTCAGTGGAACAACTGGATATCTTGATACCTCTGGAAGAAAGGTAATACATACATCGACATAGGTTACTGATACGGTAGTACTATTATATTAACTATAATTAATTCTGGTATAGCAGTTCTATTATCTCTTATTTATCAAATACTATCATCATCGAGAAGGTACTTAAAAAAACATGGTAAAAAGTCATTTCTGAAAAGTGAGTGGCATATCAGGGATGCTTTTTACTATAAATGGGTTTCCTGCTCAAATGATTCAATCATATTTATCATTTTTACAGAAGTTCATTAGGCTTCTGGTCGCTGTTTTGGTGCTAACTTTTGCAAAAACAAAAGTATAAACGAGTGCGTGACAGCTAGAAAAAGGCGGAAAAATAAGATGAAGTGATGAGTCTGCCGCATATCAAGCCTGCATTTATAGTTTCCCAAAAACAAGTTACATTTTAAACACGGTACCGTTTTAGGCTCATATGGTATCCAATATGCTGTAGCATTCCAGCATACTTCCAGCACAACCATTGTTTGTGCTTGAAACTCCTTCTGTAAGAATATGGACGTCCAGACAAAGAAACGCGTCTTAAATTAGATATTATCTCCTATCTCTCGTTTAATCCAATTTTTCTATGAATGATTGGGTTGCAATATAGAAAGTGCAATACTTTTTTTTCACATTGCATTTTTCTTTAAGTAAACGAAAAAGAATTAATAATAATAATAGGCGAATAAAAAACTATTGCTTACCCTTAAAGTGTTGAAAAATCAAAGATCTTAGAAAAATTCAAATAGGTAGTAGGAAATGTAAAACAGGTTACAAATTTTTAGCCAGCCAGTAACACATATAGGTTTTCACGTCGAGAATGTAAAAAAAATGCCCATTTTGTGTTTAGTTCTGAATAAAAAATAGAAGTGAGGGTAAATACCAAATTTGAAGTACCTACTACTCTCTTTGAAGAGCAAAGATAACACAGTTTTGACTTTTTTCATAATTGCTGGTCGTGATTTTTTAACTTACCTGCACTAAATTCGTAATCAATAGGAACTGAAAAGCGCATATAATGTTGAGATGTGTTAAAAGTGATTATCGACAACAAATATGTTCAGTAGTAATTCATGTTTAGGGTCAATTAAATGCGTTTGGCAATTTGGACCACCAGGAAGTCCCCTGCGGAAATGCCAAGACTGCAACCCAATGTAGATTTTACAGATACTGTAAAAGTATTAACCTGTTGAGTAAGTTATAGATTTTTCGTATACGCCACGCAAATAACAAGCGTAAAATGCTCTAGACATAACAAATGCCACTATAGACCAAGACTACTAAAGGCAATAAAATACACTTTTTTAACACATATAAGGTGCTCTTCTTACCGCCCTTAATGCTCTAATTTTATAGTCAGTATGTATAACTTCTAGTTCAGGCACGGCTAGCGTAAAATCTACATACATTATTATAGGTCCGACGTTAAGCGTTAGTCCATATTATTTACTTCCGGCATAACTCTAGGCCTCTGGTCGGAGACAGACTTCAGCTAGCAGCAATGTTTTTTGCACCCTAAGTGCATCCACACTGCAACTATTTTTTGCTTACATTCTAATCGTAACATTCAATTATTGCTACTAGCCCTACTGCGTCCAAGTAGCGTTCATGTATCTCGGTTGCGTATATGCGCTACACAGCGTCTTTTCTAGAAAGCTGTCCCCAGTTCTACAACGACCCTTTTGCCCTTGTTTTCGTAAGGATCGGTATTTAATGGTTTCGTATAATATGTGGCCGCTTGCTCCCGCACGGCACACTTCTATTCTCTTTACGGTACATTTTTGGCCTCTCTTGCCAAGCTTCTTTCCATTGACACTAGTGCTTTGCGACCGAGCCCATTTTACCGTCTATGACTTTTAGCGCCGGCGACCACTTTAACCACGACCTGGCGCCTCTGCCGGCACTAAAGACTGTTCCGGAGGTCCGCCTCCAACTATGATCATGGGCTCGTCGATCTAACGGCTACCTTTTGATCCTTGGTTAGTTGAGCAATTATCAGGATTGTGGCCTCGGTTGCTTGCATAGGCTTAGTCGGGACGGCGCCCCGTTGGTCGAAGACTAAATATATTCTCTGCAGGCAGCCAATATATATATATAAATGGGAAATTGAATAAGACCAAGTAAAAGTTTCACAAGTTATCGAGTTCGATCGAAGATACCTCTGCATCCGAACTAAATATCTGCGTGCAGTGTTTTTATGTGAAGTGCGTCGTTCTTTTTCCTAATGGTAACACATATGAGACACTCTCGCTAGAAAAGCGTTTTAAACTGCCACGTAAATGTCGTGAGCGCTAGTATTGGATTCCCCTACCCTTGACTGCAACCTGATTTCAGCAACTGCTGCTTTGATTTGTTCAGAATGCACTTTCACATTACTCTTGTCGCACCCGGGCCGTAAGCCTCTAATTGGAGCACTGTATCCTCGAATAGAGTAATGCTCGTGTTCGGTGTTGATTCGCCCTTTGGCATAATGCCACACGTCTTTGATTGATTATAGATCAGGTTAGTTTTCAGGTCGTAGAACCTTGCTGCCATTAGTTATAAACACTTCAGAGACATATTTCGCCATATGGCATGGTAACTTGTCCAAGTTCTTGTCCAAGAACGGTTTTCATACCCGCGACAGCATTTTCGTTTGAATTACTTAACAGAATTGTCGTTTTTCCATAGTTCTGTTTACTTCAAATATAGAGCTCCTGCATCGTGGTTCGAAATTACGGTTCACACCACAACCTTTTAAATCTTTTGCGGGAACATCTATGGGCATGTTACTACTGAAAATATTAAAATGCGATTCATCTGAAAACAGAATATTTTCTCTTTGCTGTTTTTTTTTTAATTTTCTATTTTTATTGATGACAGGGGTACATTATGCTTCACCTTCTGGACTGCATTATGAATCGCACACTTTGATATTTCGATTCACTAAGCAGCTTTTCTTCGAGATCTCCTATGTTATATGAATTGTCGTTATCAGAGTTTGCTTTACCGTGAGGCCTTCCTGTGATCTCATTATCGAGCCAAATATAATCGGAGAAGCACGAAACTAATTTTATAAACAATAAAATCAGTAATCGCAACAGCATCATTGTTATTGAGAGTAACGACAATTTCTGTAATACATCTCGAATCACTCATGGCTCCCCATGAGCGGAAGAAGACAGAATCGGATAACGGAATCGTGCGTAGTGGCTCAAAGGTTCGTACATGCGTTGGACTATACGTTTTACTAAGCGTACCTTTCACACCTGCAATTTAAGATGCTACTTTAGCGGCAGTATCATCACAGGCGCAGAGAGAGGCAGCTCTCACATAAAAACACTTGCAGATATTTAGTTCACGTACGAAAGCATCTTCGGTCAAACTCAACAATGTGTGAAATTTTTAGGTAGCCTTTTCCTCCCAACAGTCACAATGAATCTTCCTACACTTAACAAACAGCTTCAGTAGGCTTATGTTTCTGTTTATTCTAAGTATTTTCATTTTTGTGGAACATAATCCCGACTGAATAGCTGTCGCACAGATGCAAAACCTTGTAATCTTAAAATGCCTATTGCGAATGTAACTAAACACTTGAGTCCGTCGCATCAATAAATACATACCTTATTAGAAAGTAGATGAAAGCAACAGAAGTTTAAAGTGATACTATAGAACGGGCACCTCTAATCCGAATTAAACATCAAAAGGTGAGCTGTTACTGGACCTAAGACAGGATTATAGGAACTTAACAGTAATTTATGCGACTAAATAGGTCTGGCTTGAGGAAAAGCAAACTTCTAGCCGTATTTCTAAGCATCTGCTTATTTTGGATTTAACTACAAACCGCATTGCTGAGAAGCTTAGGGGCTGTTTTGCAAAGCTCGGTAACATAGGTGGTGAGTGGGCGGTTTTTCTTGAACTTTTCCAACTTGACATCTAGTACTTCCGTGCACTGAAAAAGATTCACAACATTACATAACTTGTTCCAACTTACTTGAAACGACAATATTGTAACCTAATCTCTAACAATTTAATTTATGTATACACATTTTGCAAAGGGTCAATACTTCTGGGAGGTTACTAACGATTAAAAGACGTAACTGTGTTTCTATGACCTCCAACGAAAAACGTCAGTAAGTTTCCTTAACCATACTTGACAAATGGTTGTGATAGAAGCTTAGAGGGCCAGTCATAAATCGAGCTTTCGAGGCATATATATATATTGCTTTAGTAGATGAACGTTAAGTTAGAGATTACTGCGGCTCTTTTTAAGAGAGAGTTTAGCTGAGCCTAGGGATCCCGGAATAAGCTGGCATCATCCGAACAAACGATAACAATCAAAGTAAATAAAAGAATGGAAATTAAATTCGAATATACATCTACTGTGTTTTCATATACTTTAGGCGGCAGAAGGGTAACGATGCAATCGTATAGAACATTAATCGCCTCTGGCTTGATATCTGAAAACGATTTACACGATACGAAAATCAACACAGAAAGATTATTAAACACAGAAATTTAGAAACAATGATCATTTCCTTTGACCAAAAATAATTTGAACACTCCTTTTAGAAAATCTTACTGGCAAGTTTGAAGTTCTCGATTTGAATTTAGGTTGAGAGTTTAAATGAACTCTAGTTCCCGTAAGCGACGACCTACTTATATTTTTTAGATGAAGTTTGCGCTACAATTAATCTTTATAGGGTGACACTTATTCAGGCGTCGCGAGGCGAATCAACAAAGCGAATATTGTACATTACAAAATCAATTATCTGTACCTATAATTGTTATGCAATCATCGAAAAGCTATTCAAACCTAATAAGCTATAATTATCAGACGAAAACGTCACAGTAGTCAGCCTATCTTTTTGCCTTATAACCCTTATACAGTGAGTCGTACCTTATTTAATATTCAATATAATAACTGTATAGAACATGAGTCTAAGGTCAGGCAATACAAAATCGTTTATCGCAACTTGGGTCTTTCTTACGACATAAATAGAAATTGTTCGGAGAAACGCTGTTCCTAGTCCTAAGGCTGAATCGTGAAGGCGTTTGCTGTTCACCAATGAAGCTAGGAGCTGTTTCCTATCCGGTAGTGTTCACCACAGTTTTAATTTGCTAATTACATTATAACAAACGTAATGGTAATCATATTTAGCCAACGCAACTTCTTACACGTATCAGTTGCTCTACGATGTGTTAATAATATATGTCCTATTTCCACTACATAATATCAAAATACCATTTTACTTTCTTGTAGATCCTTTGTCAAGTGGATTTTTTGAACGTGGCCTAACTGCGCGACGTGTTGGCCTGTATAACCTAAGGTGAATACTGATATCCTGTGTTGTCTGTGCTCACGATAACATATTACTCATCCAGCGATTTTATCGATGTTTGATTCCACTGTTCGTTCTTTGCTATTTTCCGGCTACCTGCGGCCGCCCATCCAGTGAGCTAGCGAAAGCGACGTCCTAATGGTCGTTTATGATGTAAAATACTTACAAGTACAGGCTGCCAATCAGCTAATAGTTTTCACACATTTCGAAAAGAGCTTTTGTTTCCATTCCGGAAAATTGAAATTTTGAGAACTTCGCCTCTTTTTACAGTTTCCTGTTATATGGAAACGAATACGTGCAAATATTTAGAGCAAACTGAACAACTTATAATAGCAAAATACTACAGGAAAGATGATTTAATGAACCTCTGGCTTCTTAACTCGTTCTAGTGCACTCCAACAGCTAGCGTTTGTTAGGTCCCTTTTTTTCTATTATTAGAATACAGTTTCTAGTTATTTGTGTTTACAGGTTTCTGCAATGGTCGTTTTTCTTAGATAGTTATGGATTGATGAAAAGCGAACGCGATACATAATTTAGGCTGGTCCGATAGATAGTTGCACACGCCTTCGCTCTAGTTTTTCTATAGCGACATGAAATCAAATGGTATAAATATAATATATAACACCAATAATATAACAAAAAAATACTAAAAAACGAGTTTCAATAGAACGGTTACATATAATCACACATAAGCTAATAGTACTTACCGCAAAGAAAGAACGGCACGAACGATTCATTTTTGTTTGAGTTTACCGCCATAAAAGCAAAACTCGTCGATGCCACAAAGAGTAGAAGTTTAATTAAAGGGTTCATGACGTACAATAGATATTTTGTAAATACCTCTTTTGATTAAAGTTGGAAGCTAGTTTCGATCGTTTGATAATCACATCACTTACGTAAAAAATTAAATATAAACGCAAAGTTCGCAGTCTGAGCAGACGTACTGTTGTAAAAAAGGAAGCATAACAAGCAACGTTAACTCACCGATATTTGACTTTTAATTAGTAATGCAAATATTATATTGCCGCAGTGACGGACACTTTGATATAAAAATAGGCGAGCATCGAAACTGCGGATATGAATATCCATTGGATAAGTTGCTAATTAAAGTATATATAGGTGTTTCAATTGCATTGCAAGTGTAACTGGACCAGATGAAGCTCAGAATGAATTGTATTATTAGTTAAGGCTCGAAAGGAACAAAAATTGTGTCCAAATACCAGTGTCGTCGTAGCACAGTATTGGAAATTTCCAATCAAGTTTGCTCTGCTCTTCTAAGAAATTGGGGGAAGAATACTTTTTTTTTTTCATATATTTATAAGCCAAGTTCAGCTTGTTGGCAAGATGATAATAAAAAATTGTCTGTTTAGTGTAAATGTGCTTAATAGACTAGTTGATTGCTTTCACGTCAGTCGGGGTGTATTTAGATAAAAACCTAGCGATGTTAGAAGCTAGATAGATAATTGGGCAGCTGCGATTATTCTTAGTTCTACTATAAAAACAAAGCGCGAGAAAACAAAGTCGTTGTCGATTTTCAACTAAGCGCGCTAAAATTGCGTATGACACATATGGGTCATTCTCTAGTTGATCTATTTTCAGATTGAAACCCTCAAGAAAAGTCTATTCTAAACAAATCAGATCTTGCTCACAGTTACAGATTATATTTAAAACAACAATTTCTCAAAACTGTAGTTATTCACAAGCATATCATTAGTAGTTTCTTCAATTTAGCACAATTGTGTGTTCATTGAAATGCACGAAACGGGCGTTGATAACGCATGTCCAAGACAAACATACACACAGCCAGATGCATGTATCAAAGTATTCGATTTCGACAGTGATACTTAGTGGCCATTGCATCGCACTGGCGACGAACGCTTTTGGGATTTTCGACTCTTTTGATGTATATATATATATATATATATACTCAAGAATAGCCGGGACTAGATGGCACAGATTTTGCTCTCTCTCCGTTGATATAAGACTGTCTTCCTTTTTGTGATGCTTGCCCGAAAGAGCGTTTCCTTTGCGAGAAAGAAGTGCGCCTGGCTGGACCTGAATTTTCAAGAAAGCTGCTAAAAAAGAAAGGTAGACAAGGAAGCTCTGTGTTTACCAGCTCCAGCAGTTCAAAACGCTTTACAAGTACCGGCTTGCTAAAACTTAACACGAACGTAAATTCGGCACATTAATCAAATAACATCGCCAATACGATCAGATCTCGTCGCATCGGTGTGTACCTAAATATTGACAAAGAAGGTTAGTGAAAAAACAGCACAGTTTTAAAAATCCGAATAGTTTTAAATCTATACAAAAGTCTCATAAATAGAGTCAACTCAGAAGCATTTTGTCGTATTAGTCGATTTTATCAAACGGCGTGCGAGCTCAGATTTGCTAACATTTTCAACTGAGTGCTTGAAGCATTGAACTAGGATCCTTCTATTTGCGAGGTAGTATTCTGAGCGTAGAAAGTATGAATTTGGTACGTAATATTGGAAAATGTAAAATATGCCTTCTTTGACTTATTGTACTCGTGTGACCATAAATTTCCTGCACCATTAAACACGAGCCGCAAGTAGCCGGGGCAAGCGCTTTCTACGTCAGTGCCACGTTCGCTCTTCCCAGGATACAGGATTGCATCCTTAATAGTTGACATTGTAGCAATTTTATCGTGCGTCGATGTACATTAGAAATTGATGTAAGTGGGTTTGCGGCTCAAATTCAAAATGTAATGAAACTGTTTTTACTGCAAACGTCTGCTGGAGGGTTTCTGTTCCAGCAGCACAGGCGTTTGTTAAGTTCTATTATTACATATATACGAATTTGGGTCGCGGAGAACACTATTGTAGTTCTAGGTAAGTCTAAATGTCATAAATAACCTATATGGATGCTCAGCTTTTCGGTTTTTGCTAATTAGACATGGAAAACTAGTAACGATACTGGCCACGGTCCCTGGATAGCCAAAGGCTGAGGTGAATCTTATAGATATAGGTTTATTAGCGGGCAGCACGGGTATGTATCGAGATACTGTGCATGAAAAATGCTGCCCGGACATTTAGACATGCTATTCTATTTTTGAACCCAAACTGCTGCCGTAGAGTGACACGTATAACTTAGTCGTTATCACAACACTTTGCTAGGGTGTCATCGCTGCCACTTCATGAGTATGTGGGCCAAGAGTCTGTTTATAACGATCCCAGTCCTCAAGCTTATTTTCCTATTGGCGTTGTCAATAAACATTGAGGGAGCTGGCGCTTTTCGGTGCTACGTGTGCAACTCGAACAACGATGTATCCTGCTCGTTGTCGCCGCCACCAAAGGTATCATTATTGTTATTGATAATAATGCATCTTATACAATGAATGAAAAATGTTCTCATTAATAAAAGTGCTGTTAGCACCATTGTCAGCTGGTTCCTACATATAGTCTTCACTATTTTTAGGCAAATCTTTTTCTGATTTTCTTGAAGAACTCTGGTACTCTTAAAGAAAAAATCCTTTACTCCCTAAAAATATAATGAAGGCAGATGCCTGCCTTCTAATGAGAAGTTCAAGTAAGTATGAAGTATCAATTGAACATCGTTTGGATGAAATATGTTTCAGAACCTTATACAAGACTGTAACCAGCTACAAAACGTAGACAACAAAACGTACAGCCTCTGTCGCCTGATGGTAAGTTCCTGTTCCTCGGCTTTATATAAATGGCCCAATGTAAAGTATGTGGAAGTTACGCGGAGAGCAAAGAGCTTCATGCTGGAAGCAAACTTATGTGTTTGCATCGTCACTACAATTGCAATGAAGTATGATTTCAATATAATTAGTATTAAATATCTCTATGCATATGTGCTGCTCAAACTGTTAGTCGCAACAAGAGTACAGATGCATAGTCTATTGGTTGCGATGCAGTGTCGAGCTCGCGTAAACAGCAACGGAGAGAATCGAGCTGACGAACAGTTCATGACGCATCCGTTTCTTTAAATCGGGTATTCCATTTGTAGTTGAGCTATACAATCTGTGACACATAGATTTTGTGCGAGTTTCTCTCTTGGAGACGCCAAATGCTTCACTTGCTGCAGATAGTGGATTGTTATTCGCCACACACAGCTCTACACAAATGTCTGCCGTAGCAAAAGGAGCTTGCAGGACCCTGTAGTGACAATACGCTTTGCTTTGACAGTACTACTTAGCCCGATAGTCTGTTAGTAGCTCGAAGTAAGTTCAACGTATTCAACGTAATTGTTAGAATATCACAGACGCGGTGTTTAGATGTGCTCGTTTAACTAGCGTCTCAAATACGAGTAAACTTTCTCCCGAAAATCGAATTCGAGCCAATCTAATTGCGTAGGCGTCGCTCAAATCGCCATTACCTGTGAAGAAAGTAGCGCTTTATTATGAACTGAAAAGGATGGTCGTCCAAGCTGTTCGATTGGACCTAGCATTTAGGTCTCAGCTTCAAACGTGCTTACTGCGCTCGTTCCTATCAGAAAGCACATGTCCACAATGAGAATCTTCTAAACTTTTTCCCGGAGGGCGATCAAATTTATTCGGTGCCACATAGACAAGGTATAGCTACATAATTTTATCTCACATTTATTAACCACTACTGCCTTCCTGTAGGAGTCATTAGCCAAACAGTTGTCCACTAATTTTCAGGTTGTTGAGGTGGAGGAACGAAGAACTGTTGATCGCCGTTGTGGGTGGATTCAACATCATGACAGAGACAGCTGCGTAAACGAGCGTAAGTAGCGAAGTTGCAAATAGGAATTCGCGAGAAAATTCATTAAGACTGATCTTTTTAGACATCTGCTTGACATTTCTGCCGATAATCCTCGGCTTTAATTGAGTCACACCATAACGATTTACGATTATAGATAATAATAATTAGATTTCTTTAAAGATATTTTTATGATAATTACTATAGCATGGTAATATGCACTTTAGCTGTTTCCAGCATTTTCTTTTTGAACATCAGCTTCAGTTTTGTGTTGTCCCGCTCCAGCTTTTTAGGTGCAGGTTTGGATATATATAGGCGTTTTACATGTTCAAGACACATTCGCCATTTCGATCGATTGCTTAGGCAGCAGATAATGATGCTCCAAACTATATTTGTGTTTTTTTTCAAATAAAGGCTTCATTCAGATAGATGCATCGGAGTAAAAGCTATTATTATGTAACTGGAAATGGTTTTTTTGACAGAACTCAAAAAGATCAATTTCACCCAGCCCAGTGCCAAAATGATGCCACAGGAATCCGTGAAGCGACAAAGATAGGTTCAGGTCCTTGCCACCGTTGGAAAGTAAATGGACCGGCGTTATTATTTCTAACATACAGCGTGTTATTTGTCCGTGCACTAAGTCATTTCGTAAAGAGTTTCTCCTAAAGAAGCCAGCACCTGCCATATTGTCCAAACTCACGGACATCGTAATTCAGCAAATATCGTTGATAACGAGGACACAGTTAAACAAAACAGTGTTTAAAGTATCCACTTTGACGTAAAGTACTCCGTTTGTCAGCGCCTATTAATTACTTCATATTATTCTGGCATTGTGATTGTGGTTTTGGTGGCGATACCTATAGCATTCGTAACAAACAAAACGACTCCAAGGAGATTTACCTTATTTCGGCTAAGATTTGAGTGTTTTGTTGAACGTTTCAATTTTAGCCCGTGTCGATATAAAGGCGATTAACTGTGAGTGCCGCACAGAGGAGTGTAATGCAGGTTTTTCGAAGAGCGCCGATGCTCTTGTGTTACTCGGATGTACTACTGCCGTCTATCTTGTGGCGTCGATCTTTAAGCGATTCTGAATTTTTTTTCTCTATTGACTGCGGGGAATGTTAACAGCAACTTACGGCATCTTACATAAATGCTCAACTTGAATAAAACAATGCCAATAAGTTATAGCTTCAAAAATTACTGAGAAATTGATAGAAAACCCTCTTGTATTTGGGTGCGTTTATAAAAATAAACATCAAGCAAATAGGTAAAAGTACCCTGTCGTAGTTGTCTACTTATCCATATATACGACATTAGTTCAAATATTTAACCTAAATGTACAGCCCCGTTAAGAGCGTCGTGATGGCGGACTATGAGGTACTAATCTACTCGGTTGTATTTGCCCATAGAGGGATGGCGCCGTTAGTAATCTTCAGTCTGCATACAGTTGTTTTACGTTAGAATTAGTAGAAACTCCCTAAGCACTTGCAAGAATAGATCGTGCACCCAATCCTGGTGCGAGCACTGATTACACACTAAGACAATCCAGATAACTGGGAACTCCCTACTTCCCCAAAAAATCTTAATTAATTGTAAATGAGCCTATAACTCTCCTTAACTGCGCATAAAATGACATTTAAATACTATAAAATTTGTGTTCACAATAAAAGTCAATATTAAACAAATATTCCAATGTTGCAATATTGTGGTTTGGAAAAAAATAGCTGGTCGACGTGGGAGGATGTTTCGTGCAATATCCAATATATCTATGCCTGAAACTAAAGGTGTATGTATGGAGCATTCTAATAAATACAAAATTTTTAATGTACATATTCGGTTAGTTGGTAACAAAGTCACTATTATGTTATGAGCGAGCGATACGTTCAACCTGGAGCAGACGACCTAGCTCTGTTTGTCAACAAATCACAACCGCAATCGAGCAGTAAGCCAGTGCTGTCACCTAGACATTTCTTTAGTGGAGTTTAATGAAACGCAACTGTTTCTATTAACAAATCAGTTCTTTTCACACCTACTCACCATTTAATTGAACAAGGCCAAACAAAGACCTTCGACGCAAGCTATTACTATAGTGAATGTGACACCCAGGCCGCCCCCTACGCTACGTCGAGTGGCCGCAGTAACGGCTTCGGCTGTTCAGTTACGACTCGTTCTTATAGCTCCATAGGTTCTTAATGTGAGACTATGTCAGAATTCGAGTACAACGATAACCTCGTGCCTTGTACGGGAAACGACTATGATTCGTCGTTCGAAAGCGATACATATAAATTGCACAAGTCAAACAGAAATATTAAGGTTACTGATGAGTTCCAACAACCCGTTCACGGTTTTACTGCATCATCGAGTGCACATGCAGGCCACGATCAAATAAAAGGACACAAGAGCCAGTTTTGTAGCGAACAATCGCGAGCCGAAAAACGGCGTGAAAGGTACGCCATCCTCGCGCTCGACGCCTACAGTCGTCATAAGAAACTCGTCAATGACTATTTGCTTTGCTACAAAGGACAGACTGCCCACTTAAAGCGTGACATATGTAGAGATAAAAATGATGGCGACGTTTTACGAGAGAATCATCGCTTTCTGTGGGACGATGAGTGTACAACTTCAGATCTTACATGGGGCCAAAGACTAGCCAAGAAATACTATGACAAGTTATTTAAAGAGTACTGTGTAACGGATTTACGATTCTACAAGAAAAACAAGATCGCCTTCCGGTGGCGTACCGAACAGGAAGTCGTCGTTGGAAAAGGACAATTTAGTTGTGGCGAAAAGAATTGCATAAACGATGCTGACCTCCGGAGTTGGGAGGTTAATTTTGCCTATGTGGAGCAAAATGAACGGAAGAATGCGCTCGTTAAAATTCGCCTTTGTCCTGACTGTTCCTATAAACTGAATTACCGAACACAACGGAAGGAAGTGACGAAGAAGCGGAAACGCAAGATTGAACAACAGCTAAGTAAAATGAGAAAGATAGAAAAAAAAGGAAATAAGAAGCGTCGGCAAAGCAAACCGAAAAAAATAAAAAAAAAGCAAAGTCGGTCGCTTAGGGACGAGGACTCGTCTTCAGATAGCTCAGGTGGATTTCCATCTGAAGACGAAAAAGCTAACCTTGACAATGTTAAGGTTATCGAAGAAAAACATGTAGATAATGACAATCCATGGGCAAAGCCAGTTCAAATTCAGGAAGAATCGAATTTAGACGACGAGTTTGACTTATTTCTGGATGAAATGTTTTTGTAAATAAATAAACTCGTTATGTAATATAAAGAGTATTCGCTGTCATTTACTGTTTAAAATAATGTTTATTTACAGTTTTCAGCAAGTAACGTAATTTATCTTTCTTCTTTACTGCCATGGATATATAAAGCTCTGTTGGACTCGAAACAATAATCAAGTGTTGATATACTTCAACACACACTTGTTTGTCACTTTTTTGTAACACGATTTCGATATTTAGATGTAAAATAATAAGAGGTTTCTAGCTGTGCTTTCGCGTTCCTTCGGTAATGCGGGCAAGCAAAACGCAGTCATTATAATATACAATAAGCCCTGTGATGTTTACAATTTCGAACTCATTGGCAACGCTACCACTGTTTAACTACAATTGAATATAATTTTCATTGACCCAGAATTTATTTACTTAAAAATTAATTGATACACGATGTATTAGGATGAGTTAGGCAGAGCTAAGTGAGTTGGCAAGTGATCTGTGTTGTTTGAAATAAAATGGTTTTAAAAGCACTGTTTTGATTACGGAATACTTTGGACTAATCAATTAACAAGCTTTACGGCAGATACGCTGTATACTTACATCGACTTCAATCAATTTGTTTTTTCAATCAACAAATCAATTTACTAAATGTTCCAAAAAAAGTAGATTCGAAAAATAATTTCGACAAAACGCTATAATGGCATCAAAGTTTATTTTAGCATTTCATCACAGTATAACCAAATAACTTCTACCAATTTATGGGTTGTTTCTGGATCTTAGTTCTAAGAACTTCATCCGTGGAGTTAGGTAGTTTTTACAACCGTCCACTACTGCACTTTCGCGTTATGCGTCCGTTGTTAGTACGACCACGTTTATCTTTTTTCCTTCATAATATAACAGAAAGCGTAGAATAGCGATAGCGATACAATAGTACAATACCAGTCATAACACATATGTTACGTTACAGCCTGTTGTTCTAACTTCTTTTATGACTTGACTAGCTAAGCACAAGTCGCCGAAGTTGACTGGTGCATGATGCTTAGGAATATGTATTTCTCAGGAGCACATGGTTTAACACTAATAGCTTGTTTATTTAAACGAAATCTGTTTCTATTGGTTGAATACAATTTTGCCGCTTTGCTTATTTTCAAACAACATAGTGTTTATGATACTGTTGGCAAAAACGATAGCGGTAGTAGGGCAAACGAAGAAATCTGTTTTAAAATGCATAATCAACCCAGAGTGGAGTACCCAACAGATCAAAAGAATGGCAAATTGGATATCTTGATTCATTCATTTGAAACAACAATAAAGCTTTTGAAGACTTTGAGATATTCTTCTATTTTTAATCAGCCTAAAGCTTATAAAACTGTACAGACGGTTTTGCGGCCGTCAATAGGAAAGTATGAATATTCACCTTTAGTTTAAAGGTTGGAACTGAGAGGTAGAAGTGCTTCTTAGGCGATGGAGGTAGACCGCAATGGAGTCTTGCTGCGAATCATGCAACATATTGTTGTAAACAGAACGCTTGGTACATACTAACAATTCAAGATCTTATTATTATTTTGTATTGTTTAGTTGGATTTTGGCCGACGCCTGAGAGATTAATCCCATATGCGTAGGTATTTAAAAATCAACCGTAGTTAGATGACAAGACAGTGCGGGCTGAAGCTATAGCAGTTTAAGTTGTATCTACCTATTCACATACACAATAACTAACTTGAGTTACTTCAGGTTTATTTAAATAATATTAAAACAGTCGGTGATGACATCGACATTGACCGGTTAAGGGTTCGAGGGTCTAAATTATAGCGTTTAGCAACAGTGTGTACAATGAAAGTAATTAGTACCTGGTAAAGGTCTGTAGACGACAATGTATCAGCCGCTTGGTATGTCCTCAGGATGCCAAGGTTAGACGCTGTATTGCAGCATCTATTAGGAATGCGGGAACAGCGTGACAGATCGCACAACGCCGCGTAGTAACCCCTAACATGAATACTCGTTGATTCAGTTTGGCCTTCTTTTTTCAACTGTTTTTTTTCGCTTGATTAATATAGTTGATTTCAATGTTTTCTAGTGTTTCTTTTGTGTCTGATATAGGCGCTTATAACGTTGTGTTATTTTTGTCGACAAATGGAAAAATCGATCCTCCAAAAATCGAATATGGTCATCCAGCAGTTCAGGCGGATCATTGACATTTAAATTGCACAAGTTAAAAATGGGTAAGGGAATCAACTCTGTCGTTGCCAAGGCATATCTATTAGGAGCAGGCTGAATTATGTTTAAAATATTACTAATTCCAGCCTTCTAGGTGAAATGACGATGAAAACTATGTTGAGTACATTATTTGAACTATTTGAATATGTATACAATTGTTTTCATCCATTAAAAAGATATTTTTGCTTAGAAAGAATTTTGGACGTCAGTATTACTTTATAGGATGTTTAAAGGATGTCTTCCTCCCGTACAATGTCTAAAGAGTCATTCAGTATTACCACAAGCTACTACACATGCTTCACCGGATTTTGTAAGCACAGTTTCGATGGTAAGAGGAGTATGGTTAGCAAAAAACCTTTCTTGGAAAAAAATTGGATTAGGTATGTTATTGAAAACTGCCTAAGTATAGTTAATAGGACTTATATGTCAATCGCTTTTCGTGTGTATAGCAAATTATCCATATGAATATTTCTTATCTCACACCTACAGCGAAAACTACCACAGAAGTGAATTTAGGAGCGCAAGTCGTTTAATTATCTCTCCTGGCTTCGGTTCATTTGGACCAATCACTATGACGGTAAACTCTTCTAGCTCTGGCGGGTTCTTCACAGCGTGGCCGAAAACACACAGCTACATGCGAAAATAAAGTTCCGTCCGAAGACACGCCTGGCAACTGGAGTTACGAATTTGGAACCGCAAATGTTCCAACCTCAAGCAGTTTGCTATACCCGCATATATTAACCGAAATACCGATTCCTGTTAAAGTGGATTTTTTCAGCGATCATTCGTCTACTTTGCTATGCAGCAACAGCGAAAACACCATCCGAAAACCTATCTGGCATCAGTGTCCACTTGTAAAATAGAACACTCGTGCGAGATTTTTATCATCATTTCTTAAACTAAAATGACCGTCGTATTTAGAAGTGCGAACAACCGTTTGGGACGCTAAAGACCGTAAAGCACCATCAATTTTTATGACATATACATATGTATTGATTCAATTATGGTTTAATTTACATATATAAAGTGCGACTTATATAATTCAAGCTTAGAACATGTATTGACGCACTACTTATGGTGTCGAAGTTGTTCGCTGAGAAGCGATCGAGCATCACGTAGTATCGAAACACTTCCAGATTAGGATTCTTAGGGTGAACATCAGTCGGACCCAGCACAAGTTCTACGTACGAGAACAGGTCATATTCAAACCAAGACATGATATTGGAGGGATATAGTTGGTTCATTACTTTTTTCATATAGGCTCTAACTGTTCTTTCAATTGAGCTATATATATATATAGCTCGAATGGAAGGTCTTTATTAAATGTATACGTTTTCCTAATTATTACAATTGTGGTCAATGCATTGCTGATAACAATAGGCTATTGATTCGCAAGTTTCAACAAATATTCGGTGTTCTCGCACATTCGCTATCAACTCTAACTGTTTAAATCTTTGGTGTCGTCGGCTTAGTAACGTAGACTTCAACCTTAAGATGTCCTCACCAGAATAACTCTGCTGGCGTTAGGTGTAGGGAACATTCGAGATGTTTTTCTTACCAAGTAAGTGTTCGCCTAGATCACCATCCCGTTTGGAAGATTTTTATTAAAATATACTGTATATATATTAAAATATACACGATGGTAGTGTGCAGATGGTCTGCTTTGATGGGAATAAAATTCATCATATCCATTATTAAAGTTCTCCAAGCTATTTTCTCCGTATTTCGGTTTGTTCTAAAAATATATGCATATTTCCTTTTGTGTTTACCTTTTCGTTGCCTGATGGCATTTTTATTAGGGTTTACTTCAATACATAGTATCTACAGGTCACTATTGGATCGCACGCCTCCTGAAGCATTTATTTTAAACTCATTCATTATTCCTATTTACGGGTGGTAAAACTAGAATAACTAGCTGGTGGATTTGGTCAAGCTGAAATTAAAATCGCCTTAATTTTCGAAGACATTGTGCCTTACTTAACTAAAAATTGCTACTAGATGCCCGTACAAGCTCTTAAAGCCAACATGAACTAGTGTGCGCGTAGCCATAGTTAGATTTGTTCTCAAATATACTCAAACTCTTATACTATTATGAATTCAATAGCTTTACTACTTGTTTCATTCCTGCAGACATTGCTCGAATTTCATTCAGTTGTAGTACAAATACGAATGTATGCATTTCATTTGAAAGAATGAGCAGGACCGTGAGGGGGCGAAATGGTCTATGTGAACTGCTAAAGTAATCATTTACCTGCGAAATATTAGTTGAATACGTTTGTTAATACTGCCAATCTACGGTAAATTTGTTTAAGATTTAGATACTTTAAAAAAGGAAATGATTCATTTTTGATGAGTCACGATTCAATTTTAGATTACATATAATTTGTTTGTGAACTGAGCTGATAGCTAAATAGAACAATCGAACGGAGACCTACTCCTGCGTTTTTCCTGTTGGCATAAATTGATTGATTCGGCATTTGCGAGAAACGATCAGAGTTCGTAATATCAGCCATTGTTAAATGCAGTTGATACAAAGGATTGGTTCACTGTTGACGCTACGAAGGCTATTCACACAAATTAACTTGCCTGTATTAGGCGATCAGAATGTATCTGAACTTATGCAACAAGTTTTTTTGGCAAGTTTTGGCAAACTTTATTCATTGTACAAAAGTAAACATGTACGATACCGTTTGAGTATTTGTCATGTTGGCGAACACAGCTACGAAAATCGGCTCTGTGCCTATGCATCGAGAAACTCCCGTTGGAGAGCACACAATCGAGTGTGTCTTTCATGCGTGTTAATGTTAGGAGTTATCGGCCGCGCTGTTGAGGACCATTCGAATAGTCGTCGAAAGCCTGCGCGTTACCGGGGTACAACTGTCGGATATAATCTATCACAATTAGCGTGAAAAAAATATACATTAGGGCACACTGCAGCCATATACCGGGAACGTTCGTAGTGGACTGTATTTTGTTGACATAAAGCTACATCCCTTCAGATGAAAACATTGTTACATCGTAAACAATATTTATTATAGCAATTTTGTCCTTGATCATTCTGAGGTGTTCCTTGATGTTTTCATAAAGATTGCAGCGCAGCCTAAAAATGGCCGGTTGAGCAATTGGTACAATTTGTAAAAACAACTTCTCACTTTGGTTAGTGATTTTATTGTTAAATTTTGCGAGCATTAATCTCTACATAGTGAAAACATTGCCGAAGCATGATAAGTTTTTTCGTATAATTATGAGCGACTCATGAAGGAAATGTCTCTAGAAGAACTTTCTGGGGATCAGTGGCGGCTTGATAACTTCCCGCTTCGTCCTTTGTGACATACGTACATAACTGCCCGATTGTACTCATGCTAGACATTTCTTGAAGCACCTGGGTTAAGCTAAAGCGCACACTGACATACACTGAATGGCTATGCAGTGAACGGAATGTTTTTAATAGTGCAATTAACTTACCACGACTTCTTAAAGTGTAGCCCATAAATGAGACGCTCCTCAATGTGTCTCGTATATATATGTTCTACGGCTGTTCTCGAAAAAGCCAATGTTTTTAATTATTAAATCTAAAAAATATAGCAAATACAGATATTTACGTAAACCTTTTTACTGCTGATACTCAAAATGCAAATCTAGAAAACGCATCGTGTTGTCTATGTAGAAGTAATGCAAACATCCCGAGGTTCACTAATGTCATGTTTGAACTGCATATAGCATAATCGGGTATTCGAAAATCCTTGGTTATGGCAACTCTTGATCAATCTATTGATTTCCTATTTTCAACCTACATTATTTTAAAAAGGAATATCTAATAGAACAAATCCGTGTGCGTCTGCTAGGTTAAGTTTTTTCTATTTACGCAGGTCATTGAATGCTTCATCTTGTTGGCAATAGGGAGTACAGAATGTTTAGGAAATATCGTCTACATACATACATAAAATGTTGTTAAATTGATAACAAACCAAGAAATTTGACATACATGTACATTATTTTTAAATTAGAAAAAACTACTATGAGTTATTGCATCGCGCACGAGATATCGAAAAGGAGGCTTCTGAACTTCGAGGATTAAGCTTGTCCTGGAACGCAAATAACGCTACATATATAGAAAGATTAATACTAATTAGGGAACTTAAGGTTTGGCTACGCTTCTTATAAGTTTTATCTGAAACGTCAAATATTTTTTTCACTATTGCATTATTTTTAAGATAACATTTTTTTTTCAATGTAGAAAGATAGGGAATATCATATTCGAAAGTTTTAGTCAAAAAAGTCGTGCAAAGCTGACGGACACAAAAGCTTCCTTACTTCACCGAACAAAGTTAGTGATGAAATAACACGTCAGAGGTGTTAAACTAGTAAGTACTAGTACATGTGTTCTTGCTCAATGAGGATTACTGATTTGATTACGTCTGTTCTAAGTAAGAGGCCTGAGCTACTATTTAGCTTCCCTAGCGGAGCTATGAGATTGGATGGCAGTGCGGTTCCGAGCGAGAATAATTATCCGTTCCGATGTAGAATCTTATGGTTAGAACTAAATTTTGCTCAAGTATAGGTTGTCGCAATATATTACAATACATTACAAATGATGGATTGTGATTAGCCCGACGGAAGATAACATTCCTTTCAAAGGTAGAAATGTTTCCAGGTGCGACGCAGAAATTCCGTGTCGAATGTCAGGATATTATTACTGTTACCAAAAAGCGAGGACAGAGTTTGTATAACCGGTCTTCAGTAACGAGACAACGCCTTAAGCACAGCTAAGCAATAACATGATACTACGGGGTAGCCAAACGATCGCTGCAGGATGGACAAGATTATTCTAATAAGTTACTCTTCATTACTTTTTTGGGCTATACGAAAAAAATCCTGAAACCGATGTGCTGTGTAAAAAAATGAATACGTCTTTGTAACAGCTATAAAGCCACGTCGACCCAACTTATTCGTAAGCAACATCGGGCTAATGTCGACGAGATTTGTTAATTAGATTACAACATGGAAGATGCAAGAAAATGATATCGAAAAAATAAGTAAAGAAAACTTCAATTTGGTCCAGTTGCCGGTTCTTTGAGTCCAGCTATCTCTATTCTTGTCTACACAACATAGATCAGTAAAGCAAGATTACTTTTTTTAAAATTTGTTACACTTTAAGAAAGTAACTTTTGATGACAATTAACACATTCGTTTTTTATAGAAAACAGAAAAGATCGAGCACCCGCGTGATTCCAGGGCACACTGAAAGCCTTTTTTTTTTTTGTGTTTTTCGATAATAATATAGATATGGTTTGGCAACTAAACTGGTTGCAGAATTCTGCGAATCATAAGAATGTATGTGTTTAAGCGTGACAAAAACCATTCTTTTCATACGGTTTCTTTGAAAAAATGCGCTTCCAAGACTTATCATGGAGTAAAGCCGGTTAGAAATACAGGTTTTAGGAAAAAAACAAGAAAAATGTTGCCGAGTTTATATTTATACAAGATCTGCATGCTAGATACGCGTAATAATGAAGCTTAGATAAAATAGATTTAGGTAGATTAGTTATATTTATAGGGCAAAAGACTCACCAAAGAGCGTCTGTGCACCAGTGATTAGTAGACTGTTTTTTCGGCCTGCGCCCTATTATTAATTAGAGGACTGTTATGGACAATCACACTTTTAGATAGTACTGTCAAAGCATCTTGTTGTTTAAACATTCACTGTTTTATTCCAGCTGGAGCTCAGCTGCTACTATGAATTACTCTTCTATAAGTGATATTTTTTGTGCTCGATTTGCCCGAATTCAGCAGCACTTAACATTTAAAATAGAAAAAGTGTATGCTTCTACGGACTGTGAAATTACACATAGGTGAGATATCAGTGGCACTGATCAGCTAACGTCTACCTACCCATTTATGGAAAACAGAATTTTTCCTATACGTACGCTTTTCGAAATATTATAATCTAATACAATTGTAGACATTTATGGTGATTTTAATTTTATACTGCTATGCTATGGAGTGTTCTATTTTTTCTACCTTATGAAGCAGCCGAAAAAGAAGCTGCCTAATGCTATCTAATGTTTCTATTTTTACAGACCACGATGTGTATAGTCAACAAAAAATTTGTTCGCGTCCTTTGGCTCTGTTCATTTAACGCAGTTTAGCTACCTCACAGCGTTTAGCCGTCGCCAACACTGGCTATTAAGAGAGTAATAATAGATGGTTGAAATTGTTTCAGTGTCCCCCGTGGGCCTTGATCAATTCATGCCTAACGCCCCGGCTACATATTTGTACCATCTGAAGGGCAACAAGCACGAACGGCAAGGAGATAATTTGTTGTTTGTTATCGATACGGTCGTTAATGGTGGCACTGGTTGACGTTCGTGCGCAACTGTGGACGCAGCGACGGACGAGGTCAGCAACGTGACGCAACCTTTGCCGTAGAAGAACAAAATACTGCATTATATTATAACAACATCTCGCTGGTTTATGGCAGCTGGAGAAGCTTCTTTGCTGAAAATGTCGAAAAACACTTTAATCCGATCAATTCATAAGAGATAGATTGCTAGATATATGTGCGTCGAGTTCGTGTGTACCTGGCCCATATGGTAATACAGTACGATACGTTCATGTTTCGTATATTGAAAAGAGGTATAGAAAAACAACTGTAATCACTCAAATCTACATCTTATTATCTGCATCTATTGCAATTGGTAGTACGGTTATTTCTTCATTACAGTACGCTGATTTATCGACGTATACAAATATATTTTTTGTTTAAGAAAGTACATATAATAGAAAAGAGCTCAGTGCGACATATTTTTTGCAACATTCATGATTAATAGGCTAGTGCTTTAAAACTACTTTGAACATCGAACACTGACAAAGGATGTTTTTCAAGAAGCAAAAAGTCATCGACTTACTTACGGAAAAAATGAAGAAAAGTAGTACACTTTAACACAAGTTTATGGTAGTATACAGCCGCTTATCCTATAAGACGAATAAGCGGCCGTTGGCAATGATTTCTTCTACGGTGTCACAGACAAGCAACAAGAACAACAACTAGCTAGGGAGATCAGGTTGGATAACGTTGTCCGCTTACCTCAATTAGACGAGGCATTTGCAAAGGTACCTTTTCTTTTAAATGCTAAAAAAGAACCTTCTAATGGTAGCTCTGCCTCAAGCTTAGATTCATAGAGGTAGACCCCTCTTTCTGTTTGAAAATGTATATCGCTAGAAACAGTAGATCAATTTAATGCTGTCCTGACAATGCTAATTCTGTAAAAATATTTATATGCATCAAATAAAACACCAGCAACTTGCGAAAGGAAGTAGAAAATATTATGATTTCTGTGAAGATTGGAAATTATACGATGGCCTATGAAAATGTAATAAATAAAACATGCATTAAACTAACGAAATGATAGATAGTAGGGTACGCAATGTCAGTTCTTGTCAAAACCTCATATTTGAGCCATTTTGTCGAAACAGACGCATCATTTAGAATAGCAATATGTAAGAATTATGGTCACGTAAACCTGTACATCATCCGTCACTGGATGCCTATATATATGTATGCTAGCCTATATGTTAGCTGCTTAAGTACTATAAAACAAATGTGGAACGTTCTCGTTTTCTGTATTAAATTGTCCAGTCAACGCAAGTTTGGACTACAATAGACTACTAGAAAGAACACGATTTAATAATATGACCATTAATGGTAATTGCGGCACTAATACCATTGCAACATTACACGCATCCAATTCAGGTAAGTGCTTTATTGGCCGAGGTGGATAACATGGACATTGAATTGAACTCCCTAGGCGGACGCAACCTGACGGCTTTAACTATTAGATGTCCGCATCTGAAGCTCAATAAACCCACCGGAATCTAGGTGTTGATTGGTGGTCGAAGTGAGAGAGGCAACACTGACCCTGCATTGACGGCCGATTAGACTCGAGCCCTTTCTTTTCGACATTACCAACGACGTTTTTAGCTGATCCCCCTTCACCTCACATTGGCCTCTCTTGCCGACTAGGCCACTCGACCAAATGTCTACTTCAGTGCATGGACCGCCGCATAAATGGGTGCCTGTCTGGATCTCCATGATGTTACGAGTCAACCAATGAGCCTCTCTTACTCCCAAGCAACGATAAGGACGAGTGAGCACAACTGAGACCCAGTTGACTTTCTACAGCACAAGTTCAAATTAGGGCTTGACTACTGATCTCCTCGGTAAGGCAAATATTTAGTTGTTAGTGTGAATTGTCGCAGCAACGCACAGACTTCGCCACTCCGTTAGGCGGTAACACGTTGACGCAGACGTTCACTCACTACAGGAATGGTGCGGGAAAATAAAGTTGAGCGACAACTTTGCCTTGTCGCTTCGAGAGGGAAGCTGAAAAAGAGGGAGAATCGGCGTTGAGAAATGAGGTTGTTTGAGAAAGGCTGAATTCAGTGGGCAAGCCAAGGCAAGCCTACCGGTGTGATTGCCAGCTAACTCCTAGGCTACAGCTATTACATACATTTGCCGATAAGAAGGCTGTAGGCGGTGGCAGAAACACCAAGCTAGCTAGCCAGTTATCTGATCCTTTCCTCTATTCCAGTAGCGAGACAGTAGAGAATATGGTCAAATAGGCACCCCCGGCCTCGGCCCTCGCGACGCCTCTACCGCCAGATCTATGTACCAGATGCCAATGCTGAATTCGCGTCGATGGCTTGCTTTTGTGCAAGGAAAGGCTCTAAATCTAATACTCAACCTTGTGATGGCAAGCATAGCATGGGCAGACAAGAAAGCATAGGTGGGCTTCTGCCTCCTTGGCGCTATCAGCGTCGCTCATCTTATAGGCCTTAGCCCCTCGGTGGAACCTACACATAACAACGATAGGCGTTAATTGGCACCCAAGGGGCTCCTCGCCAGAAAGACCCCATGCCGCGTGTGATCGGTCAGTGGGTGGTTCTCATCGAAGGCTTGCTTGGTTAATCCTTCGAATTGGAGAAAGACGACGATAGATAGAAGACGTTTCCCTGGGCTAACACTGCGTGTCGTTCCTGTATCGTACCCAAATACAACCTCTAACTATGTGCCTCTCGCCACTACCCTCTCCCGTACATTCGCACCTTGAGTTTCCTCTGACCCTCTCTGCTCATCAACAGATGAGCAAGCAGCCAACCAAGCGGATAGGCGGATGGGCTATTGGGCGAACGGCAAGCCAACTTCGATATCCGTTGTCGATCTCTTCTTAGCAAATGCCAACATTGCTTTCGTATCGTAAGTAAAGGGTCTGCAGAACCGTCTAAGCTGGTGAAAGATACTGCTATAGACATATATTGTATCTGTACATTGATCTGAACAAACCTGCCTTTGATTTTAAATGCCTTTCGTACGTGCCACTATGCAGCCAAATAAAAAAAAACTTGCATATAAGTTAGTAGATTTGAAACAGTAGGAAAAATCAAATCCCAGTTACTACTGATTAATCTCTTATAAGCGACCGAACGCACTTTTGCAGGTTCAGCATATCGCCGCCATAGTGGAGCAGGAAGGAAGTTTTATTATGTTACTTTGTAGTTCTCTTTCTATGAATGCAAGGCATCATATGTTTAATGGCTATAATTGGCTAATTTCTCACATACTAGTATCATCATAAGTGTATCCTAGAAGAAAAATGCGACTTTATAATTTAGCGAAGAAAGTCTACCTGACCATCTAAAGTAAGAAAAAATATAGGTTGCGGAATGTAGATGATGGTCCATAGCGCCGGCTGTTAGCGCTCTAAGCGTTTTCAAAAATACGTACATATATATTGTTAAACTGAATCTGAATTTACAAGTGGCACGAGAGCGCGAAACTTGTTTTTCGTTCGCTTTTTGATGCTCTGTTTAATCTGATTTTCCTCTCCGATTGGTCGTTATTACTAGGAGCTGTGTAGCCGTCGACCGCGTTATCACTGACTGATTGGCGTGTCAGAGAAAAAGATACTTCTGCCAAAATAACAGACGCTTATAATACTCAGGCAATAGTAAAGTGCAACACTGGACATCTGTTTATGCAGTAGTTCGAATTAAACGAACAGTAACCGTAATCACTGTTCCGATGATGATTTAGGCTCTACCGTATTATGCAGCAGCGACAGGGATAGGCTTGAATAAGGCTGCCTGCGTTAGATCAGCATATACTTTTGTATAGGGTATTTAGTATTTTGATCGCTTTTGTTTACTAGGCCAAAGCTCCTAGAATAGATACGGGGACCATGACAAACAGTTGGGGACTTGGTATGCATGCATACATAGCGTGTACTTCGAAAGAGTCAATCAAAGTACTCTTTCCGACACTTCGTAACAACGATTATCTCCATTTTCGTGAAGAACAGAGGCACGCTTAGTCCAAGTTCTATAATTTTCTCCTGTTAGACAAAATATAGATTCCTCAATTGTTCAAATTAAATAAAGTGCCGCAACGATCATGAGAACAGCTCGGATACAAAACGTTACCTACCTAGGGGCATCATATATGGAACTCTGAAAGGCGTTGGAGAACTAGATTATTTACACAGGCCTGGTATCAAAATAGGATATAGCAAAAAAGCCCTTGATGTTTCTTTCAATTACATTTTGTACTCTTCCAATTCGTTACATATCGATAAAACATATCAAAAGCGGTTTACCCTCAAGTTGCACTAGTTTTGTTCAATACAAAAAAGGAGAAGATTTGCTAAATACATAGGATGTGACGAATAGCTTGTAGTTTTCACTCGTCTACATATTCTCTAAGCCTTCAGTCACTCTATTCATGTTTATCGTTGAATCCTTTCTCGGAAGCCTCTGTTTGTCGAGCATTCGTGGTCACACACTGCATCGAGAACAAGCACCAGCCAACATCAGGGCAATGACGGTTCAGGCTGTCAATGTTCCACAAGAGTATGCGTATCAGTTATAAAATTCTTCCATTCTGTTTTATAAGCTGTTCGCTATTGCACTGAATGAACTGTAATTTATTTGAGATACGCAGAGAAGATATAAGGGGAGAAGAAAAAAATTACGTTGATGTAATTTATACGTTTGAATCTTCCAAGTTCTGCTGTTCCTAGATGATGTTTGATGCACTGACGGGTATCTTTGGATGTCGAATGGACAATTCCATTAGGGCGAGTAATTCATTGCTGATAAATTAGGACGCCCCTTTCGATGAACCGGTTTTCCGAGGTATAGAATGATGAGAGCTTATTGGAAAGGTCCGTGAAGTAATAGCGTGATTGGGTAGCGCTCGTTTTCTCGAGTGTGGTCCCCAGTAGACGGGAGGCAGACCTCTTCTGTTTTATACGACACATTCGGGTGACGTACAGGAGTTCCTCCATTATGCTATGTGTTAAACACAAATCTATTTACTTTGTGCAACTGCGAAATTGAGATTCGAAAGATGTGTTTTATTTAAATTACATAATAAACACACGTAAATTGGTTATTAGAGAGCATTGTGCTTTACAGAAGTGTAGAATGTGAGCGAGTTCAGAAGCAAAGCCTTTGATATCGTGTCCAAGGTTGTAAGGTAGGATACGATGTTTGTTTGTGTCATTAATATGGCTTGGAAATTATCCCGTTTTTATATTGAACCATTTTCAGAGTGGTCGAATTAATTAATATGCGCAGCATTAGACAGGGGAAAAATTTCATCCTGGCGGAAGGACCCACTCGACGCACCAAAACCGAAAACGACGAGCCAAATTGTTTGCTACCAATATTGTTAGTAGTTATTTGTATTATTTTATTGTATACTGTATTATTAATAGTTGACAAATACTTCGGAACGCTTTTGAATAGCTTATATCAGAAACTGTTTAACATAAGCCGCTAAAATTCAGCGAAAACATTCAAGTCCCTGTGTAGAAAACAGCGAACCTCCATCGTTGACGTTTTATTTATATTAATTACTAAGTACTCTTGTTCAAAAACAGGTTCCTCTCTATCTAACACGGTTGTTTTTCAACTTATTCGTGTTTAACTTTAGTTCCTAACCGGAGAGTGTTTGTCCTGGTAGTGTTGAAATAAATTAGTCTCCAAGGCAAAACATTACAGTGTTTATTTGACGGACTCATACACTTAACGTATTTGATGCCGAAAAAAACAATTGATAATCTAGCAGTAGGGCTACTTTCGTGAACATGATTGACGGATATGACGCAACTGGCTTTTACTAGAGCTTAATAGTTCAAAGGAACGGAGCTGCGTGGAGAAGACAAATGATTTTAATTGTCTTCAAAGCAGCCATGATAACACCAACGAAAATTTAAAAGCTTCATTGATTTCAATTGCGAAAACTGCATTTATAAGCAAAATGTATTATTTTTATATTCCTTATTATCGACTCGACGAGTTGAGTACTTCAGTAATTTTTTCTTTGATGCCCCGGAAGCCTTCTCGAATTCTTTGGTTAGCTTCTTCAGCGCCCTGCTTGATTGTGGCTTCGACTTGAGCGCCGATTTGGGTCAGCTGTGTCTTCACCCGTAGAACAAACGGAGTAACGTAATTATCAGCAACAGTTAGATCACCAACATAGAATACATTCATATTAGAGTAGCTCAGGTGGAAACTCCTTTTATTTACCTACAGATTATTTTTCAGCGAGACTAAAGTTTTTAGCAATTACATTTAAGCTAAAACCTTGATGGTTATCCGCAAGGGACCTTTAGAATATATAACGGAAATTATTATAGGGATATGGTAGAAACGATAAAAAATATGTTTAAAAAAATTAATGAGCCAAGTTTCAATAGACATTGAGAACCTCTGGCATTTCTGTCGTTATTGCTAGACAAACAATTGTCACCAGATTAAGCCTGTTCTGAAAAGGTTTATTTAAATGGTACACCACCACGGCAAAGCTTATTTACCTGGGCCGAGTGTGGAGCTTAACCCTGATGGTTATGCCGAGACCATTACCATCTAAATCTCAATTCCTCTCCTATACTTCACTTCAGACCAGCCAAGATCATCTTTTAATAGTAGTACGGATTAGGAGTGGTGGCGTATGCTATAGGCTCAAGAGCGAATAAATTGATTTGTGCCGGCGCCAATGCATTGCCTTATGAAAGCATGGCAAGAGCGCACCGTCAAAACCAAGTTGTTAAGAGACTAATGAAGTTGAGAACAAAGTGGTCGGTAAGAGAAAAACGTAGTGCTCGAGAGAGTCAGTCTTCTCCGACCAATAACAAAATCAGCGTGTAATCATTTGGTGGCTGCATTACAATGGAGTGGACGATTTAGTACGTCGTCTGATATAATTGAGCCTTGAAGCTCTCTAGCATATTTCGGGCAGAAACGAAAAACCTGAACGGCGATTAATCAAAGAAATTTATCGAGGAAATAGAGCTTTCTTTCTTTGGAGGGAAAGGAAGAAGAGTCTTTTGGGTAGGTTTGCCGGAAAGTCCAGAGATATAAGGGAGTTTTATATGACCTCGAGGCGGATGTTACTAACACGAAAAGTCGTTTTTATTTGTGCGGGTAAAGAGGGTCGTTTTGGACATTGTAGAGCTCGATTACGACCCCCCGGTGTTTCTCTAGGCCGTTAAAAATTTATCGGTAACTATCTCGCATCTATTTGCTCCAATGGCAGCTATCAGGCATTTCTAGGCTAATAAACTAGCCGACCGAAACATTTTCGTTTTTAACTCTCTGCGGTGTTACCTGATTTTGCGTTTACTATCGATGCTGAAGAATAAACGCATAAAGGGGCCTCTATTTGACCTAAGGATCTAAATGTATCTTGCCCGGCAAACCCTCGAAATCATATGATAGGAAGCTCGTTGAAATCTTTTCGGTTTTTGCAAGCGCGCACACTCAAGGCCCCGTCTTTCTGGCACGGCCTTTTGAGGCTCCTTCACGGGCTAATCAGCTTTTTGTTTATTTATGTAGGAATATTTTGGCTGGCCAAAAGATTCCAGGATCTTCACCGCATATCACAGCCAGGTTGGACTGTAGAACGGCGAGCCTCATAACTACTGCTTGCTTGGATTGCGAGAACGATGAATAATAGCTACTATAGAGAATCAAAAAATATTGGGGTAAGCATGAGGGTGTGCCCGTTGTGTGGGTCGACTGAAATAGAATGAATTTAGGTAGCTGTTACAAAAATGGTCTTTCGCTATATCGGGCTAATTCTAGAGGTTGATAGACTGTTTTGTAAGGTCGACGACAATACCAATAGCGGCGCTCTGCAGCATATTATACCATTACATCTTCTTCCAAAAAATCAGGGATTAACGGATATCCGTGTCCCTGTTGAAATGTACCAATACCTTGTCCATATGCGTCCGCAAACGTTGAACGACTCCGGCGACTGTTCCCTCTGATGAAGTAGAGCCGTCGGTGTGCATAACGGGTAATATAGCGTCAGTTCTCCTCATACCTAAGTTCATCGCACCGTGAAAGTTAAGGGTTCCTCCGGTAAAGCGTTGCAGGTTACTAAATCATACGTAGCAACTTGGAAACAAATTCATAATCCAGCTATGTTCCAAGTAGAAATATAGAAAGCTTTTTATTTGTCTAAACAATCTTATTATTATCTGATATCATACAAACAGCTTTTAAACCCTCAAAATATAATGCTATATACTGTACCTAAATCTGCATCGGCAGCAGGTCCAACACGAGAATTCGCCGCAGAATCGGTTTCTGCTACAGACGCAGGTAGCACATACTTGGATACTATTGAGTGACTGAATAATACGATGATGATGAGAAGGTCAACAGGGATCTTATGGTAGATTATAGCTTTTGACATTTCTGCTGATTTTCCTGCCATAGAGATATCAGTATCATAGGATCGAGTATGTTATTTATTATATACATCAAGCACTTTTTACGCTAGTTATGTAACCCAATCTATAACATTTATCAGCGTTCGAGTTACAGATTTAACGTAAAAATAACATAAATCCAATTAAGTAAGTTGTCCATATCAGGCTCGATGCATTGAATGACTCCTTCTTCTAAGAAATTTCATGTGTTAGCTACTTACCGACGTAAATATATCTGCTTTTAGCAACACCTTGTTTCATGGCCATGTGCGATTACAGAAAAAAAACTTTACATGTACGAGTACACGGATACGGGGAAAGGGTTGGGTTGGGTTAGGTTGGTATAACGTGTTGCGTCTTTGTAAGAGCGCTATCATATAAGTTTTCTTACGTGTGTGTCACCGGAACTCACCGTTTACGCTGTACTCGAATCCTATATGAAACTATGTAAAATGTGTGTTCGTAAAGGAAACTTTATTTTGAGAAAAAGGTACCTCATTTAATTTGCAGTGTTATTATAAACGTATATAGTTATATGAATGGGTATTCCTAGAATACGTTGGGAAGTCGTAACAGCCTTAGCGGAGTGATCTTTCTTTCTTACACTACAGATCCGGATAGAGCAGCTCCACTTGATTGCAGGCCACCGCACTGTTTCACGCTACTATATCCGTTGTGTATCTAACAAAGTTGAAGACATCTGAGGTGATCTACGTATGAAACCGGCGAGACCGTAGAAGAACTTCGTTTCGAATCGAGACGCAGCCTCGTGGAGTAATGCTTAACGGCAAGACTCTAAACGCAAAACTCGAAATATCTACTTGCACAGCGTGGCTTGCATCACACGCCAGACTATATGCAGGAACTCGTAAGTCCCGTAAACGTAGCAGGCTCGATCCAAGTGCAAACACTGAAATGAGGGTTATTGAATCGAATTTATCCTTCTAACGCTCTCCATAAACTATACAAATGCAAATAGATACGCCTAGAGCATTATTAGTTCAGCCATATGTGTGAAAGCACTCTTACCGCAAATAATATAGTGTTAAATGTGAACGTTGAATTGCGTCCACCATAAAGTTTCTCGTAATCTCAGTACACGATTTAGGCAATCGCTTTGGTGGTTCAGTTGATAGAGTAATCAAGGTATAAAATCATTGTCATTTCTTTTCGTGATCTCTATTTAGCGTTCGATCGATTTTTCACGTCAGAACAGGGCGCTTTGACAATCTGCAATAGAATACGAAGGATATACCCAGCTGAGAGAAAGGGAGCTAGCTGATCGGCGGATTTTGACATATCTACTCTCTGTGACTAATGCTAACGCCAACAACCTCTATTCAATAGTCAATAGTAATTTGCCCCTGTCTCTATAATAGAAACGCAGGCGTAAATTTTGTATAAGGGCTCTAATGCAAGGCTTACATTAAGAGATAAAAAAAGTTCACCTATTTGCCACTATGCTTGTGAGATTATTAAAGGCCGTCAATCCAAACGGTATCAATGAACAATGATTTTTGCGAAAACGGAAGATGTTTGACAAAACGTTTCTCCGAAAAGGTTACATTTGAACCAATTTCATCAGATATGTGTCTCTTCCAACAGACTGATTGTCATGTTCCTTTAGCCTCGAAAGCTACGCGTGCCTTGTAACTAACTATCTGTAGGCCAAGACTAAAGGACAGACGAGCTGTTCAATCAGGATAAAATATCGATAGTGAGCTATCTGTAATAGCGTGAGATGAGACGAAACAATAGTTTAGGGCAAGTCTCACCGTATCAGAAACTGTTGAGGTTCTGCCAGTAATATTTTATTCGGTAACAAGGTAATAGTAAGTTGAAAATTATTCAATGTATTTTATGTTTCTGCTACGCAAATCAGCGATCTTTGAGTTATATTTCGTAGCCTTTAATAATATTGCGCCGATACTATCCAATCATTGCTCCAAAGGGGAATCATTCATTTAAACTCGATCAGTTTGCTTGACCCGTTGTGTAATATGGCGTATTGCCACAAGCTTGCAGATACTCCAGCGGGTTTCAGATTGCCTTTACAGGTCCGATTCTCTACCACTGGTTCTTTTAGTTTTGATGTGTGCGAGGCCGACTGATTTATAAACCTTAAATTTGTAAATTTAGCCACTTTGATCTTCAAAAGAGCAAAAAACGTTTTAACCTCAGTTGCTGTTTTTCTGCAATAATTCTCGGCGGCATGTACTACTTTTCCTAGGGTTCTTCACTAACTACCGCGCTGGATAGGACAACTAGATGCATATACAATCAGAAACAGTAAATAGTTGATAATTTAAACGGGTGCTTGCGGCGAAGAGTCATCCTTACGCTACGTTCAAAACGGAACCAATCCCTAGTGGGCCTAGAATTTACCCACGCAAATTGCAAACTATGTTAGAAAACGCCGGGCACAATTCCATACATTAACGTGTATACACTAAATAATTCTAACTTAAATTCGGTCCATGATAACTGTCCCTGACTGAAGCAGAAACCTCTTCATTTCCGTTTTACTTCTTTATAAAGTCGAGCCAGGTCTGAGGACTGGATGGCCGAACCTTGACCGACATGCTATGCAGGCATGAAGAAAATCGCTACTTCAAATCCCGCCAGCGCAAAATAGCTACATAACTTAAGTAAGCGAGAGAAGTTATTGTTAGCGTGAGAAGAAATTGTGCCACTTACTCTTATGGTTATATTAAAAGATATTTAAAAAGGCAATGAGACAACAGATAGCTGCGTCGCCCTGAAGTAACTACTCATAATTTAGTAAATAAAATATTCTCTTAATCTGAAAACATTATTATAACAGCTGGCCTTTATTTAAAATGAATCACAATACGACATCTCACACACAAGTGATAATTTTTTTCAAACGTTTTCACTCACTCTAAACAACATATAAATTACGGATATATTTATAATAAAAAAACAAACTTGGAAACTTAAACATAGAGGCCCGTGCATACGTACTCACAGCCATAGTATCCGTGTTCAGTACGAAGGTTCATGAGATGGCGATGAGGATGATAATGAGTTTAAAAGTTCCCAGTAAAACTATTGGCATCTTTGTATGCATCGGGTCATTTACTTTATAATGACATTACAAGCGGCAGCTGAACGAATATCCTATCTCGATATGAACAATAGTGATACGTTTAGCTAGCTAGCTAGCGTCCGTTAAAACGGTGACATTTTACAGTATATACAGGATACAAACGTGTTTCTAGCCGTCACATGGTTAAGATTCTTCTATTCTATTGCTGTATCTGATGAAGTCTAAAAGCAGTGCTTGTAATATATGAACTTATATGAATGATTTGATCAATGCTAACTTACGCACTACAGATTTCAACTCGAGTGAATTCAGAACGAAGTTGCACCGTCCAATGACAAACGTCGTCAAGCAGTTTTCACATATAGCACTTTATATTCATTATGTAACTGAAATACGTTAGAACTGCGCATTGTCTATAACGTTTCACTAACAAGCTTTGTCCGCGATGGGGATGCCGTGAGCAACAGCTCCAGTGTTAAGTAATGGTGCATCGAAGATTGAGCCAAGAATCTCGAGAATCGGTGCTCCATGCTCAACAAGAGGCTCTTCCGCTACCGGTTCGGCGGTATTCTCGATAACATGCCCTGTTGCAACCGGTGTTTCTTTGATGACGGGCCTTGTGGCAGGCACAGCGATTTCGGCGTCAGCGATTGGAGGACCTTCTTTTATAATGGGGACGGCTGCCTCAGAATTGACGATCGGAATATCTGGCTTCGCAACAGGCTTCTTTAAAAAGACTGGTTTAAGGACAATAGGTGATGGATGCAGTACAAAATGCTTCTTGACGATAACGGGCATCGGACGACGGCTAAAACTGATTTGATAGTTATGTACACCAAAATGATGACCCGGATTCTTAACGAACTTCTTGTAAATATAATGACCCTTGTACTGAGGTTCAGGTTTTTTAATGACTATTTGAGAACCGGTAAGAGCTGGAGCAGTGGGCTTTTCTGCGACTATAGGCGCGGGAGGGGCATGTACAATGGGAGCAGTGTTGACAGCGGGTTCAGCGTGTACACTAGGGGCAATTGGCTTTCCCACGGGGAGGAGCCCAGGAGCAACTGGCAAAACCGGTGCAATAGGATAAATAGGGGCAACTGGATCTTCAGAAACGATCGGAAGCGGGAACTCCTGATGATGTTTCAAATAGACGTTCTTGACAATAACTTTTTCGCTGAAAAGTCGTAACGATACAAGTAAATTTAGATAAGTTATATGACCTTCTTCTTTGCTGTGCAAAATCCGAACGACTCTATATAGAGATAGACGGAAAAAAAATTCTACCGTCATTTGTAAAATAAATGACATGTAACATAAGGAGCCAAGGTTCGTACTGAAGTCGATATTTATATCGTTGTTGTTTTCGAATTGCAGGCAAATTAGTCCCCATTGAATTCAAGTAAATGTTACGGAAAAGCTAGCCTCCACTTACTGGTCTCCATGTTTATGTCCTAGCCCAATTCCATGCCCACTAGGCCAACCGTTAGTATGCGCCTGCAACCCGTGTCCATGGGATTTGAGGAGAGAACCAGCGACATAACCGCCACCTGCTCCCATGGCTCCCGCGCCTCCAGTAAGTGCACCGCGTACAGCTAACCTATGCTTTATCCTTGCATCAACGGAAACCCATGGACTAACGAAAAGGGCTGCTAGAGCAAGCACGGCGAACGACTGCATATTTACTCTTATATTGCGCTGTTGCTAGTCGCTGATAGGTCAACATACACGTTCTAGGCCCAACACATTTAGTACACCACACACGCTCAAATGCTAGACACTCTCACTTCTAGTCGCTTGCAGTTACACACATATGATGACGATTGTGCTGATTCTAGCGGTGAAGTTTACTGTTCCACTGCCTATTTTTGACTCATCCTAAGCGGAAGCAGGACAAGAGCCTAAGAAGAGTCCTTCGGCAGTACTGTCAGCTGTGATGTCGGTGATGGTCACTGTCGACATTTTACCTATTTGGAGTTTGATTATATAACGGATTTTTTCTTGCTCTCTCGGATAGCTGTTATTCCATCTCCGAGGTAAGGGCACGATTATAAACAAAGGGGTGCTTTGCTATGAATATGACTGAGGTGCAAGAGCGATAATATTACAGATAGCGGGTCAATAGGTAACGAAATGAGACAAGAAAATTTTCGTGCCGGGCCCCCATTACGAGTCGTTCACTTTTTCGTACTTGTTCTGCGTTATTGCCAAAGCGTAGCATTGCATAAGGGTAGCGCATCAGGGCGGTGATCCGGCAATGCTCTTGTAACTTTACCTTTGAGGGAGTGTTATCTGCTCATTACAAGGTTGGGCGGAGTCTTGATGAGGAGAACTGTAAATGATGTGATGATTGAGCCATTGCAGTACTATCCTATCCGCGTAAATAAGCTAATTGTTACTAGTACTCAGATAGTATTATTCAGTCTATGCGCATCACAAGTGCGAGAAATACACCACGTTTTATAATCTGTTCCTAATCGACGCGTTCAAAGCAACTGTTGCTTGTCTGGGATCGTGGTTTTATTCATTGATCCGTATGTGACCTTGTCGTCGAGGCAAGATATACTATTATATGCATTATGGGTCAACCCAGCAAGCATTAAACACAGATGACTCTTCCGATGCCCGTGAATTGTCGTCTTCTTGTTCTTCACTTTGGCTTCGCAAAACGTTATTACCGTCGCGGACCGCATTGTCCAGAACGGCGATAGCGCACGGTTTCGATTGAGCAGTGTAATAATTATAATCGTATGGGGGCTGCATAACGACAACTACAGGGGTAGCGGCTACGGTGAGCGTTGCCATTGTCATGAATATGTGATACAAGCAAATGGCGCCCAGCTGTGCGCGAACGAAGTGATTCTACAGCTACACGAATGTGACCCAAATAAAAACGCAATTGTCGAGCGAAAGGTAAGATGTCGCGGTAAAGATGATCACAAGGACCGATCAAATGTCCCCAAATAGCACATGATTCCGATGAAGCGTGCGAGTCAGCGTACTGACGTGAAGGTGGACTCAACAGATAACGAAGCTGGGCTTCATAAACGCTGCAAAGCAACGGTCCTTTCAGGTCCCCATGAAATTAGTGTTTACGGGAGACGTATTGATGCTATTGGCGATAAATAGCTTCACTGATTACGGCCACGTAGCCGTATCTACAATTGCGTTACGTAGCAAGAGATGGACACGCTCGACTATTATACTGTCTATGTACCGTCTAATCACGCAACTAAATTGCTGAAACCGATAAAGCTACGGGTGAATAGAAAGTTTCGTCATCCTGCTACTACTAATTTCACTACGAATTCTGTGCATAGAATATAAAGCGTATGTTTCATCTGAGCAGACATTACGTTACTAGCAAGACACGCTACAAAACTCAGGACGATCTGAGGTACATTGATCGATTCGAAATGCGTTTCTCGCAAGCTACGACCAGCGTGACACAAAATCTGCTTCCTGGTAAAACTATCACCACTTTTTGTTCGACCTGCGATGTAATGGGGACCCACTCGTAAGCCTGCTATATTTTATGTTTAAAATATAATTTTACAGCATAATGTTCCTCATTACATGTAACGGCGATCAACAATACACCGAGGGACCGATCGAGGGTCCACATTACTCTGTTTGGACCTTTTCATTCATCTTTCGTTGTTATTACAAAGCTTTTGAATTATTTGGCGAAACTTTGCAATTTAATTTGCATCCGTATGTTATTACACGGTGAACGTACTTTGTGTTTGATCTACTTTCAGTGTAACAGTTCGGTAACTTGTTGATGAATACGGGAGCATACGTAAGGTTAATTATTAAGTGATTATTTTGTCAAAAATTGTGTTTTATCTAGTAATGGCCAAAGGACTGCGTCGGCGTTACGAGTTAGCATCTACGGCTCGCTGGGTCATGTATGCCTTAGGTCTCGCTCTTCATCTTCACGAGTTAGACTATTACAAACGAGCACCACGGATATGAGTGTCGACTTTTATTAGTTGACCTGCGTAGCCTCTAAACGGCGAAGCACAGTCTCAGACGTAATCGTATAAGTAAGAAGATCTCTTCCAGTGAACCAGTAAGAAAGATCGGCAGCTGTCACGAATATTTCTGTTAGAAATTAAGCATTGATCGATGGACGCCGCATAAGCTCTAACTTAGCTCTCCAGAGGACCCCCTCCAACATACCCAATGTTAACTCGGCCTGTGCCGCCTTCACTCCCGAGATTAACATTTTCTATTTCTCAGGCCTTCGAGGTAGAACTCAGTTTTTAGGTAGGAACGGTGCGATCGACTAAGTCACTGTTCGACAAGCGTAATCGTTGAAGCACGAGCTTTCACAGACTTCCTGAACGCAGTTTGTATATAGACCACACAATTTTAGATCTGACGGATTTCAGAGGGCAAATATGGTGCCTAACACGTGGAGCAACCCTATGAGACACTGGCAAACTCACACGTTTCCAGCAATAACTTCCGTCGTAGGTATTGTTCTTTTTTTTTTTTTTTTTTACTTGGCATATGTGTATCAAGTAGAATGGCGTACTTCAAACAAGGATGGAACAACGAAAATCCGCAGGAATTTTACAACAAACTTTTTCTCTATTTCTTGTTTCGAAATGCGTGTCAGTGTCAAATGCAGATCTACAAAAAACGTTTTACGGTAGCCGACCTCTACAGACGATCAGTGTTCGGGAGGCGTGGTACATAGCATCGAGACAGCCTACTACGTGAAATTATAGAGCAGTCTCGCAAGAAAAATTCGAGCCACAGAAGGATCACTGCAACGTAATTCCATACGCGAATAAACAAGTATTCATATCTAACGGAGTTTGATTTTCAGTCGAGACTTTCATTTGAGAGTTGAAAAAGAAGAACTGAGTTCTACATTTTGAATTTTCCCGCCGGATCTTATCGCTTCTACGTCAGATTTTACCCCTAAGTAGCTAGAGAAGCAACAAGAGTGGGTCATTGAATCCGCAGCCGATCGTAGTCGATTTCCGTTCGCGAAGACAATGTTCATTCGCATGATATGACTTGTTAGGCTAACTAATAATAAGAACAGCACCGATACGAGCAGAGATACTCCCGTTCTGCGTGTAGCCGACTCAGACGAAAATAGCTATCAGTACCACAGTATAAGCTTCGCAGCTATTATCAACAAGCTCCAGACATGTGGAGTAGAATTTGACTGGGTTGTGTCTCTTAAGGGATAGCCATTAGTGAAATTACTATAAATACGAGCTAGACTATAGCCATCGCACAGCTCTAATGGTTTCGTCGAGGGAGAAAAATTTTCATATCAACACCTACTTAAGGCGTCAAACGCTAGCGATCTGTACTTTGTTCACTGCACCTAGTGTTTGTCGACTTCATAGGTGAGCTTTGAAAGGCGAACTGGAAGAATGAAAAGCCCAGATGCAATATATAGCTCCAAGTGATGATATCATGTCGTTCGAGATAACCTTTTTTCCGCTCTGTGCCATGTAATCTGTCAAATAAACACTTAAACGTATGTAATAGTAAGTTTCTTTGTCGTAACATGTGTTCCAGGTCCTATACTATTCAATATTTTTAATTTATCTAATTTTATTTATTTAATCTACAGTTGCATAGTGAGTTGTTGATCATCCCACGCTTGACGTCCCATAACTCTAGTTTTCACATAGTCGGGAATATGCAGAGAGAGTCCTTCACAGAGATATCATATTAATGAAACGAAAATTTTATATATATATGTTTACCTATACTTGTTGATTTTGATTCTCTTTGTTCAGTGACGGAAAGTACCTCCAGTGCTCAATATATTAATCACAGTTAAAAAATATAGCGCATTACGGCCAGATCAATGTTTGAAGTTAGGCAAATATAAGTCATATATGTTGAACGTATTTTTAGCTATTTAGGTAATACAAAGTGCTTGATCTAGCCTTGAAGTCCATAAGTGTAGACGCTGTTACCGATATTCGGGCTAACTCATCTATGAATCAGAATTCTAATTGAAAGGCAGGCTTTCTTATGGAAAAAAAAAATAGTAATTGAGGAAGGCCTACAAAACAAACAATACATTGAATCGTGAGATATATATATAGATAATTTTTCATATAAACCGCAGTGAACTATGTGCCGTCAGTACTCCAGATGCAAGCGAAGATTACATAAGATTGTTACGTACTGACTTCAGTTGGAGCTCCCCAGACTTCGCACCGCTATACATAGCTGCCGCTCTACCATAAATTGTTATTCTTATCCAGTATGTCAATTTTTACTTTCGTCTCTCAAACGCATCATTACGATTAATGAAAATTGGGTCAAATCGGGTTATTCGACCTATTTCTATGGCTCTGCCAATCCGAAACGATGCCGAGCCGAAAGTTGATCGTCGAAACGAACCGATGAATTACTGGTTTGTCCCAAGCTAAAATCGATACCTAATTATACAGCGTTGTAATTATATCATCCATTTTATCGTATGATCAAGCTAAATAAACTAATGAAATTACGATGTTTTTACTGCAGGCGCATTCACCCTCCTTCAAAGCTGAAGGTAGCCCTCGAAAGGTTGCTTTGCTACGACGTTCATAAGATTTATGCACGGAAAAGTGGTGGCTAGGAGAAGAGGTAAAGTAACTGGAGTCTAATACATTACTGATGGCCCAAATAGTCCGGTACTCAAGCTCAGCTAGAACGTTACCCTATGAATGTGTTCAACTAAATTAGTGCAGCTAACCAAATAAACACCGGTTTATTTGGTTAGCTGCACCATCACCGACTACTGGATAGCCGTCAATGCCTAAAGTTCATTAAGAACATCTTACTTCACCAGAAACATTATTTGCTCTTTGCGTCGTACAATAGATTGCCACATGAATAAGCAATGGCGTCATTGTTAGTATAGCCACTTGTGCTGCTGATATAGTTCGTATTAATTATCCTCGTCATTACATCAGGCCCCGCCTGTTTTCCAGTTCGCCAAAGTAGTTATCGTAGATTTGTCTTTTACTCAGCGACGCAGTATGTTCTGTAGATAACCACAGCGTCAGCTGTTCTGGGAATGTCGACAAAGGCAATTTCGGTGCACAATTACGTGCTTCGAATCCTCCGCCGGCGTTGCGCGTCTGCGTGTGCTTACTGCATCTTTGCTGTCATTGAGGTGTCGTTGTTGAAATAGTCGCGGGGTTCTGACCAGCGGTTGGTCCTTCAGCGCGATGGCCGTTGCGTCAGATAACGAACCGAAACGCGACAAGGCGATTTTTTTTTCCATCATAGCTCGCTTACAGTTGTTCGCTGCCTGTCTATGGTTGGTTACAGTTTGGCGAACGGCCCACAGCGGTCATCAGAAAATTATGGCGTCATGTTATTACTTATCCATTATCAAACATACAAGCCAAGAACGCTCGCCTGCTAGCTACTAAACCGGTACAATATTATTAACCTGCTATGAGGGATCTCACTTTCGGCTTAGGCTTTTCTTAACCACTGTATTTATTACGTTAGAATATTTGCTATGAGAAAAAAAGGTTCTTCTACGACTTAGATGTAGTAAAACTGATGATTTCTGCTCCCGCACTTCGACAAACTTGGTCTAATCTCTTCGATTTGCCCACGAAAGCATGGACAAGTGACAAATGCTGGCGTTCCACGACCATATATATGTACATAGTTCCATGTTCAAGTAAGTGTCATACATATTCTGTTAGCTACACAAAAGCCGCCACAGCTGTTTACCCACATAATTATGTGAAGTAACCACAAACGATTGATCTTTACTCGACATACAAAAACTGTGTAATTATGAGCCAAATAAGGAGTTAGTAATATTTATGCATAAAAGTATTGCAACGATCAAATCAAATACTTCACACTTCTGCAAAATCACATCAGAGTCATCTTTTCAACTGGCTTCACTCAAGAACTTTCGAGACAGCAATCAACACTTTCTCTGAAACTATTTTAGGTTTGGGCCTAAACCTAGCATTACACCTGATAATCTGACTGATCTCTCATCAGATAGTCGTCATGAGCGGAGGACTATTTCGATCCACCATAATATTAGCAGAATATCTTCACGCGATGAAGTGACTTAAAGTATGACATCAACGTGACAGACAGCCTGCCTTGATTCTTTCCGTCGACGCGTAGCACTTTCTGCGTATTAGTGAACTATAATTACATTAGCCTATAAGCTTCGTCAATGGGAATAGAAAATTAATTTTCGGTCTCACGTTCAGGTCAGCCGTAATGTGACCGTAATTGCTAGGAACACACTGTATTTCTAAAGACGTGTATAACGGTACAAACTGAAAAATTATCCAAATGCAACATCTACCAGTTCTACTAACAGCTAAAAGATCGTGTAGACCATATATATATATATGTATGTAAGTTCACTCTATGGCGAACTGGGTCTAGATAAGTGTAGATATATTAAGTTATAAATACACGGAACATTAGATTTAATTAACAAGACTGTGGCAGTTGTTTGTGGGGATACGCTAAATGCTTATGATGAAACGTTTCACAGTTTAGAACGTAGTTTATTTTGCATCAAAGCTTTCTATAGAAATGACCACTCTATTATGGTGACACTACACATGGGTCGTACAGTGGACGACCAATACTGCTTATTGACGAGAATAATATTAAGGTGATTGAACAGGAAATTCGTAGTTAATCTGAGATCAGGAACGGTCAAAACATCGTTGCGATACCGAGCACGGTCCAGTTACCTCAGTGTGACGTCGTGTCCTTCAACTTGACGTGCAAAAAAGCAGTTCGCAACGCGTTTGAAGACGAGGCATGGGCTAACAACTTCTTGGACTGAACTGCGTCATTTGATTTTCTCTGATGAAGTTCATTCTTAGTTAAATGACCATGTAAACTAATAAGATTGCCATATCTGGGGTTCAAGAGAACTTAAGACTGTGTCTCGAGCCATAACTGGGGTCGCAAAGAGCCGCTATGTGGTGCGCTTTATAGAGCAAAGCTGTCATTGGGCCCTCTTCCTTTGAACATGACGACGAATCATCATCGACAACAACAACAGTCGGTACTGAGCTCTGCCTTGAGATACTGCAAGCCTTCCTATAAATTGAAATAAGCACATTGGATGCGAAAAATTTCAACAAGAAAGGAGAAACTTGCCGCACGGTACGGAAAACAATGAATCTGCTGAAAACCATGTTCTCGGGCACGCTGATATCAATGCGTTTCAATGCTGACACCACCACCACCACCACTGTGATTTAAATCTTCTTGATCTGTCGGACTAAGCGAATAGTGGGACTAGTAGTTCAAGGTACTTCTTAAAGTAACGCTACGCTTCTATAGTGATAGAAAATTAAAAGCGCAAACCAATATCTACTTAAGCGTAGAACATGCGCGAAATATGCACTGTGATCAACTAAAGGTTTGCGTCAGCCAAATTATTGTCTGCCGTTTGAATTCAGCTGAAGGCCTGGTGGTAACGGCGCTGCCATTGATCGTCATGCTTCCGACGAATCAAGCTTAGTAAATTATGTTCTTTCAAATGGTCGTGGATCCGTGCTGTCCGTTGTTTCGGGTCCTTTACTATATTACTACAATATAACGGATGCCGGAGGCGCCCCCTTGGCGCGTAACATATCCATGGCTTCAATATCATTCTATGGCCGTATTTGCTAGAACTCACCTTCAAATCAACTTGCTCACCATAGAACAGAACCCAGATCTGGTGTCCAAAAGGTCCAGCAGAAAGCTAGCAGACGACAGATTTCCCTCACTCGTGGCTGGGCCTCTTTGCGGTCCTGATTATACACCCAGCTATTCTATAGATTTTGTATATAAATGGACTACACTGCTCACCAGGGGCAACCACAATACCGAAATTTCATCAAAAAAGTGGACGTTGTAGAAAAACAGGAGACGTCGTCCGTATACTAAATAGGAGCTCTCACCGACAAAAGGAGTTTTTAAGTTCGCTTTTCGCCACTGCAAGAATTTGAGAGCAGGATGAGAGTCTTGTTTGCTGTTACCGTTATGCTGATGGCTATGCTGATAGGTTCGGCCTCAGCACTGATTAAGGAAAAACTTTTGATTAGAGGAGCAGCTGCGGGAGCTGCCGGTGCAGTTGGTGCCGCTGGAGGATTTCTAGCCGGATCTGCCCTTCCGGGACTTCTACACCACCGCTCGTAAGTCCGGCAATCGTATGTGACAAAACCGCTTACTTTGTCTACCGCGAGGGTGATGTAAAAATTACACACTGTAGCAGCAACTAGCAACATCGAACTGGCAATCGCTAGGAGTTTTTATATTCTTTTTCATGCTGAAACTGGTCTTTGGCTGTCCGTGTTTCACACAAAGCAGCTTTTTTCTTTACATGAAAATGTGAACATATTGAATACAGGAACATGATTATTGCTTGGCTATTATCGCGGGAAAGAATTCAGGTTTGTCTTAATCGAATGTGTCGATTTGTTTAGAGAAACAAAAACATTTTCAAAAAGCAACAAAGATGTATTTTCGACAAATTAGATACTTATAGCAAAATATCTAAGTACACTGTCGTTTGCTTTTGGTGTTGCTTACAGCGCTCCAGTGCACCACGTAAAACACGTTAAACATATACATATCCATCCGGAACCTTCTATCAAGGTCATCCATGAGCCCATCAAGGTCGTGCATGCCCCCGTCGAACACGGATGGAATCAGGAATGGTAGATAGTTGATTTGTCGCTGCTTCGCTATGCGTACGCTGAACGTGTTGCCATCAGTTGCGACCTGTGTTTCCAATCGTAATTGTAGCTTTCCTTGTCTGGTTTTGCCAATTCTCCACATACGCAAAGCCACTGGCCAGCTCTTGTACATGTCGATCAAACGTAACCTGTATAGTTCGTTTTGTTGTCTGTGTTAAATGTTCCAAATTGGGAAGAGCAAGAAGGACGTTGTCATGCTGTACATAGTAACGAGTAATTGAAAACGGTTTGTATGTGAGTAAATTTGTACATACTTGTTTATAACTCCACAGTCCAATATAATGGACGTTTTTTTTTGTTATGTCCTTTCGTGTTTTCAAATCTGTCTGACTAGAAGTTGTCAATAAAATGCGTGCTTATACCATAATATCATTGTATAATAATTCGGACCAGTACATTTAAAATTATCCTTTCATGGCGTCGTTTCAGCCTGAAAGAAAGCTGTGAAATATGGTCGTATAGGACACAGAAATATTCACAGAAGGCTTTTACGATACGCGTAATTTGTGGCACGTTTATCGTAGAGGATATCGCATTTTTATTACTTATTATTACTTAGATACTTAGATCCGAGCCCAAGCGTTGTCGTAAAGCTATATGTTGCTTTTTTTCCTGATACTTTGTCGTATCAATTTTCCTAACAGCTTCGTAATGAAACTTATGCAAAAAAAGGCCCATAACATATTATACAATCATTGGTGATATTTATTTTCGTTTAAAATTTGCCTCTAAAATCTGCTTGGAAAAAGTTAGCTTGGTGTTTCATGCAGAAAGGCACGATTGACCTGTAATATTTCAAAATGAGATTTGCTTGATCCCGTAGACTGCTATCGAACTTCTAAAAATCTCACCCTTGCGACCTGGCTATTGTTTAAATCTAAACAAGCAAATCACCGGACAGTTTACGATAGAGAAGTTTAAAGTTATCGTCAAGTTTACAAATTTCAGTTATTTATGGGAAAACTGCTGCATATAGTATGCAGATTGACTAGTTGTGTCCGGTGATTTTCTAAACAATTCTACATTAAAGGACGAACGACGAAATGCCTTTATTTATAAAGATATGAGTTAGACACATGCGCAGACCATGTAAAAGCGACGTTGTATTTAATTACAAGCAATTAATTAATTATTTATTTTCAATTGCGAGTACTTTGCCTGGCTGACGACCAAAAACAGACTTTCGATCAGAGTTGATTATAACGATACTGGTATCACGGTCGAAATCGACAGATCGCTGTTTATCCTCGACCACTTTATAGGGCCTTGAAAGGATTACGTTAACTAGGTGCTATAGACATTATATATGTTCGATCTCAACGGTGTTTTTATCCTATAATTTATAGAGGAATCATGTTCATTAATTAAAGTGGCGGTCTCGTAAAGCAGTGGCTACGTAACTTTTGTACGACATCCAACTCTCGAGTCAATCTATGTTTATAATGCTACGATGCGTTCAAAACTATATCGGAAAATATCGGTTGAAGCTGCATGCGGCGTCTGGAGATCCTTTCTAGATTGAAGTTCCTCTCTGAAACGAACGTAATCATTTGTAAGGGCGGCATTTTGTCTAGTTAACACATGACTAAGTGCGTACCTGTACATAAATAAGTCAGATCATTGAATAGGTATCTACAAAGTCGTACTGCACTATCAAAACATACGTCGTCAATATGCAATATAATACGAATGTACATTATAAAGCCGATAATGATGCTTCTGATAGGGACGACAAAAAAATAATGTGCATATGCCTCCGGCAGAGATAACGACTACGAATACACGAAATATCGATCCTTTCCATAAGGTATTGACGACTAAAAATCGTGCACGATGCACGTGGATCAACAAACATACACAAACAAACAAGTTGACATCATTTTCTAACATTCGAATAGGGCGCTTGCTTTGATTGAAAGCTTAGATTTTACCCCAAGTATATGTGTTTCCTCGAAATTGGCAAAGAGTCAGTTCGACAAATAGTCTATTTCCACCCCTAAACGTAGCCTCCATATATCCATACGCATAAGGTTCAGGGCTCTGACCGAAGCAGCGGCCGTGTCCTTCGTCCCTATATCGATGTCCACGTGCGTGATGCCTACGCACGTGCAAGTGATTGTGCTGGTAAAGGTAACAGCGAGAACAATATTATCTAAAATAGTTTAATTTTCTCTAATGATGAAAGCGTTTCAAACCTAAAAATACAATGCCGTAAAGCAGAAGCGTACAGAAGCAGCATTAGACATATTACATTATAACATACATTGCTAGGGAAGGTATGTATCAATATCTGTTCATTGAACATTGCAAATAGAGCCTATACATAAAGGCGAACAGTGAGCGCTCTAGAACGTTTAAACGCCACTGATGTTGAACTACCTTTTTTTCATTTAATAAGGATAAAGGAGCGGTAGAACAGCTGAAATTTCAATACCTGTATAGTTGCGTTTTTCAGAGGCTAACGTTGCCGGTCAATAGCACCATAAGAAAAACCAAATCTTTCAATAAATATGGTGACATGACTTGAAACAGTCGTGTATTTAGGTCTAGTTTTGCGTATTTTTCTGTAAAAGGCAAATCAGGCATGCTTTGTAAGTAGGCATTGCAAAGCCCTTGCTCAGTGTTCGCTGCTAGCTAGATCCGCTCCCTCCGCCCGCTTTTCTGCCTCTTTGAGCGATTTAAATCCACAGCGCCTGGAGGTACATTCAGAGGAAGCATCTATATTTGAGATCATATGGAAATTTATTCTAGAACCTACCTATGGTGACCATACCCGGAGTATATAGGACGATGATGAATAAGTTCTGGTAGAGCTGACCCTGCTCGAAAACCTACGGCACCTCCAATGGCCCTCGCAGCACCTGCTGTTGCGCTTTCTCGTAATGAATTTCTCCATGGACAAGGCGATCAGATAGCAGCATAGAATAATGAAAATTATCAAACGAACGCGCATTTTGTCTAGTAATCGAGAACTCCTTGACGAAAACAAATCACCTGTTTACGCCGCTTGACAACAATTGAGTAACTGTTATTCAGAGGTTGTCGCACTGCTCGACAGACTCCAAATGCCTATCAACCCGATGTCTTCCACACTCCTTGTTTATCGTCCGTAGTATGATTTTTTATATATATATATATATGTATGTGTTGCGTGTGTATGCATCAGAATGCGAGGGATTATGCTTGCACGGCTGGCATTATTTTGTCTCTCGATCGAGCTCTTTCTGATGCTTTGACGTTATCTAAATCAGAACACTCTGTTTATTAATTGTATGTAGGTGGAAGGAAGGAGAAGGGGCGGAGGGGGGGCTAAAAGGGCACAAACTAATCGAAGTGACGAACAGACTAGCGCAAATAGGCTACTTCTATAGCAGTCAGCGGAATCTTAACCCACCATCTTCTGCTATCCTGCAAAATCCTGAAGTCTACACTGAGTCTTCACGCCCGTTTGAATGTTAAACGTGCAACTGCAAAGAGCTGAGACCGATCGCTGATGCTGATGAACTTTCCAGAATGTGTTCCGTAGTCGGTCGTTTTCTTGGCTTCCATTGTTGGCGTCTTTACTGTTAGTGTGGCGTATCGTCACCCTGGGGATCCGGCGACGCCACCCATTATCGATCTTTTGTTCTTATTAAAAATGAATCGTTTGTACTATTACACGTTAGCCATACGGTAGAATAACAGCAACGTATTTGCCTTCGGAACCTGTGTATTACTCTGTACCTTGCTACGGTGCAACATATATGTACATATGTATAAATGTTCTTTGTATAATGTATGAGTGATGTTTATGTTCCCTGTATTATTATTATACCCTATAGCTGGTTAAGCGATCCCAATTGTTCAGTATACGTGGCAAGTGGTAGCGTTGATGTTTTCCTAACTGGCGCGTTCGTGCCTGACGTAAGTGCCATACATTATTTCATTTAATTGCCACAGAGCCCAGCGTAGAAGTCCGCAACGCTCAAGATCAGTGGGATCTGAAGAGGCACAGGTAATAATGCCCTACAAAACAATGACCTTCAAAAAGGTTTTTGTTAATGAAAAAACAAGTAATCCGCTAAGCCGTCAAGAAATTCAGCGTACATTTAAGTGCATCTATGCATCAGTGATTTCTGTAGGCGTGTAATTGTACCAAAGTAATGAAAAAGAACGTTATCTAATGCGGGGCATATATAACATGGGGTATTGGTCAACATTGTTCTACGCTAGTAAAGATTCGTAGAAATACATAACTAAAAAATCACTGTCTAAATTAAATTGAGTTGATGTATGGTTGTTAGATTAGAATTTTTTTTTTCCAAAAACTATATAGTGCGATCAATTTTTGTTTTGCAGGGTACACACGATACTACCGATTTTTCTCTCACTGACAATAAGACTAATCTTTGCGAAGAAAAATTAACTGTCGATTACCAGGTCCGTAGTGACATGCATCTCTCAGTTTTTCGTTCACGTTTTTAATTGGTTAGTACACGTTTCGCCAGTAAATTTGTCGTCATCAGACGTAGGTCGCTTAAATTCTGATTGAATATACTTTGGAAACTTAATGTTGAGATTGCTCATTCTAACACCATTCTCAGAAATTTTTTCTTGCAATTTTGAGGTAGATCTTTGTCAAAATGAGATGTACGATGTCACCCTTTATAGACACTTTAAAGGCCCTCAACAATAATGTCCACATAATGGATTTAATATGGATTACAGATGGTTACAGCTATAAAGACCTGCTCGGAACTATACGGTTAACTACATCGAGGGCTATGCGTGGTTGGAAGCAATGCGCCCCTCGAACACTTCCAAACCCACTATCCGGGACGATCGAATAGCCTATGCCGCCACCTAGAACCAACCGACTCTTAGGTCTCGGGACAAACATCGACAGCACCTTGATGTGCACTAAGTGATAACTCCTTTCGTCAGGTTTCGGCCGAACATTCGATCATCTCCAACGAGCCTCCTTTTTAGAGTCCTGTATGCATAGCTTTTGTGGACCTATCCGGGTAGGTGTGCCTCAAAATATACTAGACCGTCTCAAAATCATGCTGCGGGGGAGCGAAGTGACCACAAGTGAGAATGTAGCAACGATAGTTCGCTCCAAGCGAAGAACAGGCCTTGTCCAAGGCAATAATCTCAGTGCAACTCCATTTTTTGTCGTAGTTACCGACCTGTCCGATGAGATCGAAGACCCGCTGATGAACCTTCTCTTATACGCAGACGGTTGTATTCTGTATGCCAGTAGCCGACATCACCTCTGACAACCCTTACTTATCATCAAGTACTATACAACAGGTCTGAAGTTCGAAGTTAACTTGCGGAAGATCATGGCGATGAAGTTCCGCCGAGAATATCGTTTGCCTTGGCGGATTCGCCTTGAGTGAAAGTATAATTCCGTACATTGATTTCTTCACTTATTTAGGAATTACGGTAATTCGCAGGGAAAGCTCTTTCAGCGGACACGTATTGTAAAAAATAGGGCAGTAGGCAGAACGACCGACGTATTTTACTCAGTACTGCTTCTATTTGCTCTCAAGTAAAACCTGGGGTGCCCTCCTGAGCCGACTCCTGGGTCTTCATGCTTTTGCGAGAAACAAACAGACCTAGCCCTGTTCTACGATATGGCACTATTCGTAGAGAGTCTAAGGCGAAAATTCTGACTTGAAAGAAATGGAAGTACCGTCAGTTCGTGCAAAGGAACAAAGCGAGAATGGCCGTCTACCCGGAGTTCTACCGGTTATAAGCTACGATCAACTCCGCTTGAGAGAACAGTGACGAAACCGAAACAGTCTAGATGCCGTGACTCTGTACGCCATTTCACCACACTATCTGCCAGCCACCTTGCTATTACGTCTCAGAGGCGACTTTCGTTGCTGATATTGCCAAGAATCCTGCACCTTATTTCACATAGTACGTTTTCTCTTAAGTAATTATGAGGCATAGGTAATGAAGAATGCCCGTTTCGATATGACGCTTGTATGATTATGGTTACGTTTTATGTCTAATGTTTGTACTAGGTTTGTCAGTGTAAAATTCGATTTTTTTAAGAAAATCAGAATAGTAAAAATGAAGTTTACATAAACTTCTCTTCCGTTCAATCCGTTCCGTTCAATCGACGCATAGTTGTTACCTATTTCTAATTTCTTGCCATTCCAATAATAGCTTATCTATTCCGTTGCGGTAAAGGTGTCGGATACTAGAGTGTATGGTCTCGACATATTGCGAACTAAACCATTTCCCTATCAAAAGGTTATCGAGAAAAAAAAACAGCGATGCCTGGTGGGTACGAAAAATGATCGAAAACATCCAACTGTAGTTGCTGCATTTTTGCCACTGTGATTTTTACAGTGCTAGGTTCAGCGTTGTCGTGCAATAAACCTTGGCGGTTTTAATTTGAGGCCAGGTTCCGGTCGTTGTATTCGCAAAAACTCTAAAAAAATACTTTGTTTACAATCGTTGAACGTATAGCTTTGTAATAATTAATAGAACCAGGGCTTATTACATAGGCCGAGATGAAGCAGCTCTCTGGTCGGAGTTTTGAATACTTCGTCATTTGCCGTTGCATAGGGTTTTCCACGAACCTCATGTTCCAGTTTAAAATATTCCTCCTGAAATTTCCTAAGCATCGCTTCACAATGCTACAAATAACAGGTCATTGGTCGAACACAAAATTTATACGGCAAGCCATTTTCGCCGTTGTAATTTTAAGATGGAGCTTATAACTGTAAGGTACTTGATTTTTCTGACTTTCATGGTTCACTGCAAGTCGTCGGTTAAAATCCTTAACCGAGTAAATATTCGTAGACTCAAAAGACAAATGCAGGAGGTACTGGAGGTGCATTTTGAAGATAAAAAAAGATATTGTGGGGAGTCGCGTCGCCATAAAATAACGTTACCCCATAAAATGTGACACCAAAAATTTTCGCAGTTCCTATTCAACAATGACCTCACACTTTCCATACACCATGTAGAACACATTTAATCATCTGTTTGAATGAATAATACTAATATTTGATTAACCGGTAAAGAAAAAAACGTTATTACTGTCTATATCCTAAAATTTCTATAACGGATCTAGATGGTCGTTCTCATTCGTCCATCTTGCTGCAAAGGTTTTTAATGCTGTTTCGACTTTTTGTTAGCACCTTTTTTGCTTCCTTGGAGCTAATTTAGTGCTAAATAGTGTTATGTAATTAAATTCTATTGCTTTACCAGCTAGATGATAACACTCTCTTCCGATGCACCTTATCGACTCTGGCGGCCAGTCATCAGCTTCACTGAGACCCGTTCCTGCAGAAGAACGGGAGGCGAAGAGTGCCACACGCAGATTGATAATCCCGCAAGGGTGCGCCATCGTACGTTTTGCCACCTTACTGCATTCGCTCGAATGCTACTTTCTATTCAATTCTTGCCCCAAAAAAAACTACCACATTTGCCCATAGTCAAGCTACATATCTATTAAGTATTAATCTCAACCTTCGATACGCGAATGGATTGGATACAATCAATCAATTGAATATGTGTTACGTGTATTTCAGTCATCAGGACGATTGTATGGGAGCCACGGTTGTGTAAAATGAAAAAAGAGTAGCGAGTTTTAAGTGAGAAATGTTGAAAACCTTGCTACGCCCACAAATGCTATGATCTTAAGGTAACAACAGTCAAAGAACGCACCGACCGCTGGCGAATGAAACAGGTGTGCGTTGGTCGGGTTGAATTCGACGAGAATTTTCGTCGAAAGTCTTCCCCAGAAGAGCGCGTTGAAGTAGATGTAGAATATGAGCCGGTCGAAAGTAGTATATAAGAGTACTGTTTATATCAACAATGTGCGTCAAGTAAATCTATAGGAAAACTGTCCCTTTAGTTAACTTGAAATTACCATTTTAGTTAGTTTATAGTAGGTGAATTGATTCCAGGTATTGACTAATTCATAAACATTATCTGATCTCAGTTGTTATTTTGCCAAGCAAGATAATAACTCGAACGGTAGTCAGTATTAGCGGGAGTAAGCATGACCATGTAGGACACCTGTGTCGCCTAACTAGAATGGCTTATTTTCCAACGGGCCTTCATAAATGAACAGAACGTAAATACTTCGAAAAAAACATATAAGAAAGCGATTCCGATGGAGTTTAAATAGTGTTCAATATGTATAACTTCTAAAGCTTCTGACGATACCCTCAGTGTTTCTCTATCTATCGCCGGTAAAATGCACACCTCGCGGTAGCCATAAAGTAAGTGTATACCGCTCTTATCTATGATGAGTTAGTCGGTATTGTTGTTATTGGGCAGCTGATCAATGGCGCATTCTCGTGACGTATTTGCTTTAAGGATACGATGTAGTTTATGTTCGAACCCGGGCACAAATACACTTCGTTTTGTACAGGAAGCCAGCCGTCTTATGAGATGCCAAACGGCGATACCTGACCTAAAACTCGAAACATGGAGATGACTGGCGGCTTAGTGCGGCTCAAAAGAGTCCCGAGCTCTCGGAAATCTTTGCAATCTGTTTCTAAGTTTTGTCTTTTCGGAGCGGATACATCACGATTTAATCTAGCTGTCTACATCAAGCATCGTAATAAGGCATACGCGATGTAGTGGGTGGCCATGCCCATTAACATTTGCTATTTCAGGCCAACAACTTGTATTCCCGGATAATCATGCTTTTCAAGAAATACCCTTCATCATAGGTGCCTGAGTGGTATTTGATCTTGAGTCAACGAAGTAATACTATCACGTTTTTGCCTCGCAAGCATCCGGAACTAGCATCGAAAATTTCTGTTGCGTCTTATGAGGTCGATGGGCGAATATGGTTTTGGCCTTTACTTTATATATGTAGAAGTGCTGGATCCCTAAACTGAATTGGAAGGATTGAATCGAATTTTGCGTCATAGTTGATAGTTTCAATTAAAGCCGACGGAATTGGCAAGAGGAGACATGAAGCTTCCGACGGGACATGGAAGTTTAGCTTTACCATCATAATAACTTTCTCCTGGATTATAATTGAGGTCCTTCGCCACAAACAAGATGAAACCAATAGCCCTTAAGATTTTAAAATTGTTCATATAAGATATGTTTAGATGAGCTTAGATTGAAACCTAACGTCCGAACGTTTGTGGGAAGCACATACGTGTAGACCTAAAGTATCGATCTAATTTGAGCGCGACATAGAGCTTGAAGCTGCTTATCCTATATAAAATGATGGGATTAAATTAAGCAAGGTCCAAGAAAGTAGGCTTCCATGATGTGAACCACGCCTGGTCGCAGGCATTTCCGAAGACTGAGGATCTTAAACATCTATGTGATCTCTCAATTATTGTCGTGTAGGTTTAGCAAAGGTTAGAAGGTGATTTTTCACGTATATATATATATATATATATATACAAACGTATGTTTTTTAGACAGTTTAATCTGATTCATATCAGACACTAACAGATTACCAATCATTAGCCGATATGACAAAAAACAAGCCATTAAGTCGACACCCCAAATTATTATGTGGTGTTTATATAGCAAATATACTGCAAAGGTGGCCACGTTGAAAACACTCAGCGATCTTGGATATATAGCATCTACGGTACGCAACCTTGTGAAATCTACCAATGGTGGCCTTTCTTTGGTAGTGGAAAATATATTAGTCTATTAGAAGACGATGTATTTCCATAGAAGCGGTTAAGGGAACTGCGACAACAGCGCTTACTTAGCCCGGATTCAAGAAAACGATGGCCTTTGAACTGTATACAGAATAAAGATGCAAATAGAAACTTTTCAATGTTAACATTAATTCACATACAATTATTCATGCCCAAAAATGCACACCAATGCACATTAACTAACGATATAAAGCGCTCTTTTTTTTATAGCGATTATAATACGGTCAGAAGAAAAAAGATATTCTCAGCGTATGTGCTGATATAAGCTCATACATGCATGCGTGCGTGCATGCATGCACACTCTGAAAAGGGATTCAGGGCATTTAGAGCGGTTATGAACGAACGGACGAAGGGATAATCCACCGAACGCGAAGGCATATGAAAAAGGTAAAATACGCACACTAATGAACCTGATAGGTTAGGTCAAATGAAGATGGCATGGTTCGACAATCTATTTCCTATTTTATATCGTGTCTTTATCTGTATCCGTGGAAGTACTATGAACCGCGGTAAACAAAGTGCAAATGCCAAATTTACGATTCTCGATGGAATACGAGCCAATAGATATCGTCGGCTGTCAATATGTACAGGCAGAAACGTAAGCTTATACATAATACGAACTTTTTGGATGACTGGTACGTAATAACTTAACCAGTATTTGCATTCATATGTGAATCACACGAACCGGTGTGGTTCGTGAACGATACAATGATATTTCGATCCTTGTCTATAAACAGGGAAACCTTTACAGCCCGTCACCACGTATAATTACTAACGAGATATCGAAATAGAGGTTAAAAAAATTAGGATCTCTGGGCCGCTCAAATAAAACACTTCCTCAATTTAAAAATGAATGTTCGGCATCAATGGTAGCGATCATCTATACGCTGTTTTAGAAAGATAGCAGAGCGCAGGGTGAGAAACGGCGCTCCTTCAGGACGTGAAAGCTAGCTGCGTCGTCCGGCTCGCCTGCAAAAGTCAAGGACAAACGAAGGCTGAAAGGTCTAGGCCTTTTGCCTTTTTTTGGTCTTATTAGGTCGTATAACAGTAAAGTCGTAAATATATTACATTTACAGCTACTCGAAAGCTATATCAAAGAGTGCAGAAAACTGCTTTTCTTCACTAAGAAAGCAGATTGTCTTCATTGTAAGTATCTCCAACCGCTATTTGCAACCACTCTCTAACCACTATTCTTCCGCCTGCAGAATCCACACGTGACTCATTGGTACAAAAAGTAAATTAATGAATTTCTTATGGCAGAAATTTAAGCTTAAAAATTTCGGTTTGTAACTGAAAAAAAAAACGCAGTGTTTACCGGAGTCAAAAGTGGAAACTTGAAACACAAAGCTTTTAAACTTAACATGTCTTTTCATTCATAGCGAATGTTCTATTTTGAATTGTTTGAGTTTATAAACTCTATATATATGCTACTGTTATGTCGTAAACATTAATAGGTGTAATATCGTTTCCCGGAAATTAGCGTTAGTTTGTTATTAATTAGTTGCGCGTACAATCCAAACGGGCATGGGAACAGTAAATAAATAATGATCTTTAAACCAAGAGAACGATATTTTTAGTAGGCCGACATTTAGGATGCTATCATTAGGACAGGGTTCCCTGATACCTATGGGTGTTTAGTTATACGCATTAGGAAGCCGAAATATTACACAGTGTGTTCCTTCTGATTAGTTAGAGGTTCGGCTGGACAAGTCAAAGCCTCAAATTAATGTCGATATGGACATTTCAGGTCTGGGTTTAAAAATTATAAAAGAACACAGAACGGCAATGATGATAATGGAACCTAAGGGCGACCCTAGTGAAGAGCTCTTTAACTGCACCGACAGTACTATCTATCCTAAGGGCAGCCTTTTGGATGCGGAGCTTCTTTGTCAGAAGTTTCCTTCACGAGTCGGCCATCAAGGTCACCAAACGAAGTGCCACGACAAAGGCATATGCGATGCTCAGATACACGCATAAAGTGATTTTTCTACCATAATACGTTTTAACTTGATTAAAGTGCAAGTTGTACAATTTCGAATTCCCTAATGCACATAGAGTGATCTTGAAAAAAAAATAACTTACTGTAGTTTTAAAACCTAAGGTTTTCTAAATAGAACTTCGTTGTAGAATATAGGACATAGTTAGACATGCATAGATAAATTAAGAGTAAAAGTAAAGGTAAGAGGAAAAGAAAGAGTACTAACAAAAGCTTTGTGTGACTCCTTTAAAAACGGATGTCCTACGCGACGGATGATTTGATGTGCGTTTTAACTTGAGTAGGTTCTGAACATGATGAATAAACATTGGGCTCGTGGAAAGCTAAAACTCAACTCCTAGCTCGCATACGCCAGTTATCGGGTTCTGGATGTACGTACCCTGAAGGTAGAACAAACTGGTAAGTAAAGATGCAGTCCTGGATACAAAAGGTCTTCATTAGAGGCTCGATGACGCCGACATGCGTCAGTGAAACATTGTCCCAAAAAAGACATTAACTCACGCGGTATTTTTTACACTACTTTATAGCGAACGTTGCATATATAACAAATATACATCAATCAATGTATAATGCCGAATAAACTAGTTAATATTAACATTGCTTGCTATACGTTGCAGGCGAGTATCATGAAGCGGATAAAGGAAACAATCGCATTTGATTGAAATAAAAATTAAATGCTATAAAACCCAGCTAAATATCAACTGGTAGAGTAACACTCACTGATCAGTGACTAAATCTGATAGGAAAATTGTCATATATAGACAATACTACGATCATATTATAGGCGGCACGTTATAGGCAATACTGCGGGCGGCTACCTACGTACTGTCGGGATCAATACCAGTTTTTAATAGGAAAATTTAATCTCGTATTAAACGTGTCTAAATCTAACGTTGAATCCTAAATAATGCTAAACAACCTTCCGTTCAATGATAGCGGGGCTATTGTTGAAGATTTCCGATCAAATTAGAGTGTGGCTTAGACTAAAGGATCTGGCCTTTATTAGGGCCTCGCAGTAGCGTAGAGTGACAGTAGATGGTATCATACAACTCACTTATCGTGTTGGATAGCGTCATTTCTATACACAGTTGTAGTATTTCCAATAGCATAGGTCATCGAATTTCGGTGGAATTTTTCGTTCAGAGCATCTCAGTAATATCTATTGCCCATTCCATATTGATGTGAACGTCATCTTACAAAATGAAAGTACTACGTCTTTCGTAGAGATTCATTGAAAATGTTGAAGAACATTGGTGCAAATACTTTTATATTAATTTAGCGTATATGCTGCAGAAGTATAGCTAATAAGTGTGGGAACGTCATCCTAAGACAATTCCTGATCCGGAGGCCGTAACCGCGTAGGAAGTTGTTTACTAGGTATTCGGGTACCCACCCATACGATTAAACGGCGTAGTGGCCATTATAATACCCAAGGTACAATCGGTCGGGGTCGTAAGCGTAACTGAAACGATCACGCGTCTTCTGAGTGTTCCCATTATAAAATTCAGATATTTCCTGAGTTGTGGATAGATATGCTGTAGCCATTCTTTAATTGCTCAGACAGGTGCGCTATATTTCTATTCCTACTTATCAAATAAAAACCTAGTTAAACCCAAATAAAATGCAAGCAAGATAATTGGCTCTAGACAATACTACTAAAAGTATATTCTAACTAAATTATAATAAAAATAAACTTGTGATAGGGTTCATTGATTCACCGTTTAATGAATTTTTACTGTATTCTTCTTCTTATGGAGTGTACCATGTTCCTGCAAAGGTATTCTTTCAATAAAGATATTAGTTAGGAGATTAATCGAGGATTATAGGGAACTGAAGGGTATATCTGTCTAAGATACACTCTGAATATTGAATAGCGATAGGAGCTTATGGCAGTGAAAACCGTCCAAGCTTTTCAATGAGCTCGTTTACTCCATTCCTACGGTACTCGATGCTTGTAAGGCTGACAGTGAATCGTGACAACAGACATCATTACAAGTCAAACATCAGAGATTCTCTAAAAAGTTACGCATGCATCTATTTTCACTTGAGGATGAATGAACTATATGGATTATATACTTACGGATATTGTCCATAGTCGTATCCTACTTAACCTTAACTTGGATGTCCATATCCGCGACCGCCGAAGGACCAGTCATGCACAGTTGATCCCCTTCAGTAATCACCGGCATATCCAAGTGCGCCGGCTGCAACTGTCACTCTGTCACTAACCTGTACATCTATCAGAGCCACGTAACGGACCTTTTACGAAGGACAACGCGTCTTTGCCGTTCGGTGAATGGCGCTTGAGAAAATTAGTACAAGCTCTTCTATACAAAGATGCGAGCAGTTGATAAGGATAGAAAGCCCATGTAGAAAGCACGAAACAAACGAAAATCTTACACGACTAAAGACATAAGCGAAGCATATGGACATCACTCCGACAGATACACGGATAGACAGAGACAAACAGAAAAATCAGGAAAAACGTTGATGATTAAAGCACTTAGTGAGGTGAACGCTTGCAACGCTCACTTATACATAGATCCATATATATATATATATATATATATATATATATATATATATATCGACACAGTATAGAGCCACGCATACACTATAACTAAAAAAGAGATAGAGACATATCCTGTACGTCTTTCTTTCTATCTGTACGTGTGTGTGTTTGCCTGCCCGCTACGAGAGTACAGGGCACGACGACGCACGACCCGCCCTGACTTCACCGAAAGTCAGCAAGGAGTAAAAGTCACAGGAATCCAAGAAACCCGAAACAATATCCCAATGTTCTACAAGTAAACTTCAGTGCCTCAACGTAATTCATTGCCTACTCAGCTTGTATCTGCTATTGGCTTCTATGATTGCCGTTTGAACCTAAGTGGAAGTTTTGTGAAATGGTGTCAGTTCGGTACAAAATCACATAGAATATAATTGTCGTCATTGCGTGAAGTCAAGGGGTGTTAGTGACATATTTTAGTGTATATACACTGTAATAATAATAGAAGAATAACAGCCAACTTTGCTTCTGCCATAGCCAACACTGCGGACTCAGAATTGAGAAAACATATAAGGCGTCTTGCTCAGCAACATCGGTGACAAGTAGAAATGATTCCGTTATCTAACGCTTCCATCGATCTGACGATGGATTTACTGCTGTGGCCGCTGGCCACAGTTCCTATCGTCTGTCGTTGCAAAATTGTCAAACTCATAAATGTTCCGCTCATTCGTAAAATAAGAGTGTTTTTTAAATAATTTTAAATACATTCCTATTGATATAGCTGCAGGCTTATCTATTTTGCCGTAGTCAGCGAAAGGCACTTAGAATATGGTACGTAGGTGTACAGGTAAAAAGAAAAACTCGTGCCATTTCCTTAGTCATCTACCTACGTCATGAAAATACCCTTTGATGTCGCACACACACTTTGATGTTGAATTCGTAACCACAATCGCGAGCGTCTGTGGTTACCAATTCAAAGTCCTGGAGCTTAGCTCAGTCGTTCAATAGGCCAAGTGTTGTAGAAAAATACTAGTTTAAATGCTAGGATTTGGCCTTCCCAAGGCGGATAACGTATCAAAGGTCTCAAGGTCACGTCTGCAGTCTGCGTGATGTTGGTAATTAACGCATTCGTAAAGACCTCAACTTGACTTATAGACAAAAAATAAACGAACATAATCTATTCTACTCAGTAAATTCCATTGTCATCAGCTGTATTTACCGAGTTCGCGCCGAACTGCACCAGATCTACTTGCAGTACATTTCATAAGAAACCGATGCTTTTGGCTAAATGCGCGCCAATTTCAATTTCGCCAAACATTATCAAGAAGAAATTTTACTTCAGGAACAGAATCATGAAATAGACGTATACGTAGATTTATTTTTTCACGATAACGTAACTTTAAATGGCGTCAATTAGATTTTAAATGTGATATAGTTAGAATATATAATAAATAGTGGTATAGAGAGAACCGTAAGGAAATCGAAGAATACTACCAATTTGTTGTGTAACTATCATCATTAACTGCATGAGTTTAGTTCAACTTAGGCCAGGATTTCGTAATGCGAGCTCGCGTCAATGTTATGATTATTCGTACCCTTTTCCCATGTCAACAGGGATTTCAGTGTGAAGGTTGTTATTGTAAGCGTTGATGATGCCATGCCATGACATGAGATTTTTGAATAGTTCAGCACTTCAAAGACACAACGTTGCCGATATTCTGAATAGGTTTTCACGTGCGCTTTCATTTTTGTACTTAAAAAACACCCTTTTGAATATGGCTGTTCATTCTTCAAAGGTGTGTTACCTTCTAGTCTCGTTATAAAACAGAAAGAAGAAGTTTGCTTCAATCAACAAACGTCGGTAGCAAGACCCCGGGATGTGATGAGCCTCGCGATTTATCAGGGATCTACATACGTACTTTCAAAAAAGTGCTTTTTGCTGTGTTACCATTCCTAATCAAATTGTAGAACATTGTCAAACATTTCTGCCCAATCTGAATCTTTCCCCAACAGAAAATCATTTTAAGTAAATTGAACAGATTGTGATACGTCGCCTCGTTGAAAACGTAACTAACTTCTGCAAAGCAAGGAATAGACCTAGCACGTTTGAATAGGTGATCTAGGGTGTCAAAATCTTTAAATCGTCCAAGTGATCGTACAGAGAAATATGCCAGCAAGAGTGCTTTCAGTTCAGGTGCGTTTAACATGTGGCAGATATAGAGATGTAAAATCTGCATTGGATCTTTCTTTCAACCGTCGACTGCGTCTATAAGGTATAAGTACCGTATTATCAATATAAAATGTGTTCCTCGCTGACTCTTTATCGTCATAATGAAAATTATAATGATATGACTCCTCTGTATCGAACGACGCGGCGCATTGTGAGCACTCAATCCAGCTTCCTTTCCTGTGGGCCTATAAATGACAGGGGTCTGCCCTGAAGTTTACTACTTCATTTGTCAAATAGTTATTCACGAATTAATGTCTGCTTGTTCGCACTCATTTTTCCTCTGGAAATGACGGTTATCACAATGCTAGCTCCTATGTGTCTGGCTGTGTTTCACTTGCCAGCAGAATATGCAGCGTTCCTCTGTAAGGCAACTGGAACACGAGCCCCCTGTCACCCCCTTAGCTTTCGCCTGCTCTCTAAGTCAGAGTCGTCTCTAAATTGTTATTCCGGACGCGCTCGCAGCTATTATGTTATAATTGCAGCACGCCATAGACGATTCCTGACACAAGTCGGCTTTCCCTCCTACCCGCACAGCTGTCACTGCTGTTACATTGTAATCACTACCCGACACAGCCGGATCAGTTACGCATTACTGAGCGAAAATAACCATAAAACGAGGGTGGCGCCGCCCTGGTGGTAAGCGTTTTGTAGACGACTCGTTGCAGATGTCGAGCGAACGCTGCATGCAGGTGTACGAACCTGTTCGGAATAGATAGCGACGAAGATTGTAGACACTGGTGTTTGTTGTTGTTGATGATGGTGGTGATAATGTTACTGGCTTCCTTGGTAATTAGAGGCAGATGTATAAACATCTGCGTGCCGCTCACTAACTCACAACTTCAACTACGAGAACGTGCAAGTAGCAACAATAAACAACACTAGTGAAAAAAAAGTGATATCATGATAAGGCGTAATATCTATTGTTCAGCAAGAACGCGATTTCTCCGGTTGCTTCGAGGACTCAAAACCCTAACGAAATCTTCACGTAATGTAATTACAAAGATCCTGTAGACGAAGAGCCTGGTGCCTCTGCTCTAATGTATAGATCTGTAATTAGTAACATTTAATAGTTACTTGATTTTAATGACAAACTTATCACAGGGTAAAAGTGAAACAGTGCTTAACACAGCTAAAAGACAATCCGCGCTGCTAGAAAGCACAAAACAATACTTATATTTAGAAAAACAGGATAACGTTGTCTATTGCTGAATCATCATCCTTAGAAGATTCTAGCTGTTATATAGTTCAATTCAAAAGATCTGTACTTATATTTTCTTTTGTATGTATTTAGTGACGACTTCCTCATTAGCTTTAACCGCAATCTTCTTCATATCTTAAAATTCTATTGTAAGCTTTAGAACGAAAAAGGCCTTTTCGCCGTCAGTACGTTCACGATCGAGATATATATATATCTTGCTGAAGGTAACTATGGCTACCTACTATCATTATAGAAACTAAGTACATTTTTTGAATGCTATAAATGGCTTTACCAAATAAGAAAATAAAACAAGCGAAAGCTAGTCAACAAGATCGCTCGGCGAGCAAGCCGCAACGCTCGTTACTGTTATGAAGTCAAGTGTATTATTATTAAATACCTAATGAATTACCTTGTTTTTAGTATAAGGTTAAAACTGCGATCCAGCCTTGTACCTTAGACCTTCGGATTCCCCTTCCATCAATCGGAGTTGTGATTTAGAAATGGTGACCTGTAAATTTATGATATATGAGTACATTTCGTTCTGTTTTAGGAAGAGTGCTGCCTCTGTTCGCTACTGATTAATATCTAATTGCTATTGGCATATGCTCGGTATCGTCAGACGCTACGTCACTAATGTTCGCTTTCTGGAAGCGTTTGAATCTGTTTCATTTCGGGCTGGCCTAGTTTTGATGACGGGGAGAAATCAAGTCAATACAAAGGTCAAAGCATGACGAAGATTGAATTGTTTTGCAAAAGCAGCGATGATAATAGCGAAGTATGAATTCGTGAATCACTATTGAAGAACCTATAAGAAGTGAAGATTAACCTACGTACAGTACTAGTAATAAAACATTTTTTATTTTATCCGAAGTTTGCATCGGTTACAATTGTGGGAAGTCGGTCAGAACAAAGTTCGACCACTTTGTCTTCCAAGCCATCCCATACTTCAGACCATACTTCAGACATATGCACCTTATGATAATGAACAGAAATGTATTTCATTCATCATAAACTTTTCCGTCCCGTAGAGTCTGTTATCATTTAGGACAATTTTTAAAGTTGAAGCTTCATTGAGGAAATCGCTGTAGAACTTGATGATCGGCCGAAGATTCATATTGCTATTTGTACCGCGAGAAAAATCAATAGAAAAAATTAAAATATAGTCCTGATAAAATCGGATTTGTCTTGATAAATATGTATTTGTAGAAAATAGGAAGGCAGAAAATTCATTAAAAAATCTTCGTAAAGGGCCTCATACGGTGTTTAAAATTCCCCAACCTTTTAAAAATTCAGCTATACTTTTCTTAACCACAGTTTTTTGTTATAGACAGCTTTCCTTTGCTTTCTGTTTTGATATACACGGTACCATGTGTCTAAATGAACATTTTAAAAGGAAAAGAAAAAACAACGCTTAAGATCACCTTTAACATTGTGCATCTGGTTAAGCTTCCGCAAGGCATTACAGCATGATAACTTAGTGAGTAACTTCTTTTGTCTGCTAAATTTAAGGACACGTTGCAGTGTAGCTTCAAACCCGGCCATAGACATACTTCGTTTCGCACTAGAAGCCAGCCATCCGTCCGATGTGATACCTGACAGACATACCGGACGTAAAACTCGAAATATGCAGGAAATCTAGCATAATTTTCTGAACACCCTGTATATATATTAGAAGAGAAACTAAACAGTTCTTAAATCCTCTTGCTTTAATAAAAAAAAAAACATTAACGAATGGTGCATGACGTGACGGAAAGGATAGCTATGCTGCTTGCAAAGATTTTTTTGTGCTTATGCCTTAAGGTGTAGGACTGACAGGAAATATGACATTCTCATACCTACGGAGCACTAATTCGAGGCTGCACTTGATCGCTTTTTTAAACATAGCAGATTCATAGAATTCGATAAAGATGGCTCAAATGTATAATTTTCCCAATGATTTCCTGTGTATAGAGAATTTTTTGCAACAGAAATTCTAAGACGAAAGTTAAACTGGCAGATCGTGTCAAGAGACAAAAACACAGTCAGAGATATCCTGGATGAAAAGTTTTTGTCGAAAAACTTCGCAACTAGATTCATCCAACCGCTTTCTGGGTTATATATGTATATATATGATTTGCTAGGCTAAAAGCAGCGAACCCTTACTCTTTTGGTCAAACTAGGCATCCTAGCCCTTTAAACCGGCGAGCTGATTTCTTCTATATGGACTGCCAGGCAAAGGTCCAACCCTGTCGCAAGTAACTGCGCCCAAGGAAATTATACGCATATACCCGGTTGTGCCACTCAGCCCATACTCTCGTTCCCCCTGGGGCACATGAATGCTAAAACACAATAAGCTGATATATCCAATAAACGCATTTGTTGTATTCGTCATCTATCGTTTCACTTGAGCCACCTACGGGGTGGTCCCTTGCTGATACGCTAATTGCAATCCCGCTTCTGCTTCTACATGCGAAGTTGCAGAAGTAATAGTAGCACTCAGACGAATATACACTGGGTATTGTCCAGACAGCTGCTACTACGAATGCAAATGATAATTAATATTGTCCTAATGCTAATTAATTAATTGAACGCTATGCACGAGCTGCTGCGGCGCTGATTATTAATGAAATCACAGCATCGTTTCTTTAGTTCTCTACGTACGGAATCTTTTCGAACCTCTTGTCGAATCCGTCCTTCGTCTCACTTAGTCCTACCTTTGCCAGTTTTCTCGACGTAATTTCGCACAACAATCTTTATCGCCTTGTCTAGTTAACTAATACGTCTAGGTACATCTGACGGTAATAAAGTTCCGTATGAGGGAACTTGTGAGGGAACACGGAGGAAAACTTGCGTGCGACAATTCAAGCAAGTGTACACAATTTGATAGGTTTCAATCCTTTCCGAGATGTCATTTGAGTTAGGACGAATGCGTTCGGCACGAGTGGCACTGTAGCTTCGCATTTACCGCCAAAGCGGTACAACGCCGAAGACAACTTCTGCATTTTTTCAGCTGGTCCTAGATTTTCACGTCAGCTACACAAGTGACTGCTGCATTATGTGCCTGTGTCACGGTACAGTTGATTGTATAGACGCATCATTGTGTAGCTACGATGTGTGTAGTTGCGACACGAACCAGCTTGATTAGAAATTCAGGCCTATACAGAACAGCGGTCTCCCAACTACTTTTGCGCTTCGTAAAGTACCTCGAATCACCCGCGATGGCATCTGCGGAAGGTTCGTGTGTGCGGACGTGTAATTCATTCGTTTTGTATACTAGATTATCTATGATTTCTCACGCGGACAAGCGAAAGGTCTGCTTCATTACATTGAACTATGCTATGTTGTATGAAACACGGGAAGTGTATAGTATCTGTTGGTCGACCTCAGTTAACGGTACAGCCGAGAAAAAGCGTGCTCTCTCTTTCTTTCTCTCGTATAATAATGGGCTATAGGTTGTTACTTGTCGTGTGTATTCGAAATCATGGACAGCATAGACCCCAACAGGGAGTTATGGACGCCTGATTTTATCGCGTGGAAAGGATACGAAGCAGAAACAAAGCAGAGAAGGACAATGAGGGCATTGAATTGGGCTCCGAATGTCGAAACATAAAATTATGCAGATCTTTGGTATTTGTCACATAGGATGTTCACCAGTCTTTGATTTTGGCTTCTATAATTTTGAAATCAACTGATTGTCGTTTGAAGACTGTGCTGCGTTGAAGACACGAAGACCCGTGACATTTTCAGGACAGGCCAACTAACGGATTGGCCAATGCCGAATACTACGTCGAAGACAACGGATACGCACATTCGATTCAGAAAATCTGATCCTTTTTTCTCTAGTAATTTACGAATACTGTGTGACATTATACTTACTAAGATGTGCGATATAGAGAGACAGATTGTTGAAACTGCATGAAAAGCGACGAGCACTTTGATTTCTTTTTATGCTTACTGTTAATTCCCGATCCCTACTCAGCCGTAGACACATTTCCATTTGATATCTTCTGGAACCGAGACTAATGGCCTCGTATGTTCGTAAAAGACCGATTTATAAAGGCCACACCCTTTTTCATAAGCGATCGATATTTTGCGAGTGAAGCTAGAATTTGCCATACTGAATAAGGGAACGTCGTAGCCGAACGATGGGTATCGAGCCACAGTTCCTCTCCTTTCAAGCGCAACTGATGATCCTCAGTTTCCTTTTAGACGATAACCGCCCAGAGTGCACTCGAGTTACATAGGGAGTTACTCGAACATACAATGGGAAAGGACGTAAGTTTGGATTTAAAGCAATTCTCAGTTACGAACAAATATGATCACACCTACAACAGCATCTGCTCCAGCTAGATTCCTCTAACTTAAGGCCTATTATTCCTAACGTAAGATTCACATGCTTCTTAGTCTACGTCATCTTTACGATTCTTTGGTCTTTTAGCTTTTGCTTTTAATATATTACCACCTAATCCTTCATACCATTTTTCTCTACTAAGAGTAATGTCACGGTTTTGCGAGATTTTGAATTCCGTTCTTTCATAAAACAGTGTCCAACAGGCAGAGAGAACTTGTGAACGCACGATGCGGTCAAGCCTAGTACGCTTCCAGGAAGCTTTCTTTTACTTCGCTTAGTGCTACTAGATCGGCAACGCTAATTATATATATATATATGTCAAATGTATGATGAAATAGAAAATGTTAAGCAACATATATGCGGATGCTTTGATCTAATGGTCGTCGTAAATCGTTTTCGTATTCTTTCTTGGTATGCGTACCGAAAGCCTTGACTGACGGAGTCAACGCGATGTCGAGGTAGGTAAATTCATTTGCAAACTTCAACGCTTACGGTTCTAACTTAAGCTTACCGTTCTTTCCAAGCTTCGCATGGTGCGTGCCTACACTTCATCGCTTTTGTCTTTTGTGTACCGATCTCGAGACTGACTCGGTCAAACATCAACGGATCCAAATTATCGCCTTGGACCGACCCCTATTTTCTCTGATTACGATCTGATTGAACTGTAGTATATCTCCCACAAATTGCGATGGAGGCTTCGGTACAGCGACCGTAACGTGCTTGAACGACACGAGCTTTCGTGATCTCGAATCGAACTCATCATGGAAATGCAAAACTACGCTATGCAGAAATGGACCCTTTTGTCTTTCCTATTTATCCGGTGGTAGAGATGAGTATGGTGGACTCTTCTATATCCGAGGGCTGTACCCGAAATTCGAGCTGATCGTTAGGAGGGTTTTCTTTACAATCGATGAAATACGTCACCCGATTCAATAGGAGGATACACACAGCTTCTGCCAGTGCAGTGCTTCCCCACAACGCAAATTCTGTCAACGTTGCTTCGCTGCTTAAAGTAAATTTTATAGTGGGCCGCCGCTATACTGCAAAGATCAAATATTTACAGGTGTGATCCGACACGATTTTAATGCTACGATCTTATGCGTATGTTGCAATATGGCATACTGTATTAATCAAACGTCACCTCCAGTTTCGTTTGTTACGATGGTTCGTTCTGTTATTGTGCGATATATACATCTGTTCGATACATCTTCCGCAATTTTGTCACGTGCTTCGAAAGTTACTGTCCAGCAGTAACCATAGAAACGCTCGCTATTCCGGAAATAAACTTACTCCTTTAGCGTAGCGAAGCCACAAGTACGGCTTCTGTTGCACGCGACGTACTATGCGTCTAGATGATGACCATAATGAGAAAAGCTAATCTCTATTACTTAAACCCATAAGGTCTTCACCTAAAAACGCCTGGGAATTTATTACGGCCTTCTAGTTAGCCACCAGGTGCGGGCTCTTAAAATATTAGCATTATAAGAAGCTTCGATATTCGCCTTTCTAACGACAGAATAGGAAATTGCATTACGCCTGTATTTTAACTAAATTTCTACACATTTCAATAATCGGTGATGTTGAATGGTAATTGATATTTCGAGTTTTATGTCACGTACTGCCGTTGAGCATTGCTTCAAGTGGATGGCCTTTTTCAGCATGGCCTAGTCCCTCCAGGCAGATCGCTGTCTCAAAACTACGAAATTCAAAATACCATAACTGTGCTAAAAATGGAGAAGTTGATGTTTTGTAGAAACGAAACAGTGTAAACAGCGTACGCCTCCTGGTGGCTACCGCGCGAGCCTTTTCCGCAATTGTTATTGCCGGCGCCCACTTGAACGGTGGCTACAGTTGATGTATATTTTGAGGAAATAACTAATACCCATTTCGAGCGTTTAGTTGGAAAATTTGTGTACTTACGTCGTTGACTATGTCCTCTACAATGAAATGCAGAAACAATATCGGAATTTTTTGCCTGATGTTCTCTTGCGTGTTGAAATTATGTCATTAGTGTAAAGCTCTAATATATATATACGCTTATTTGAGGCGAGGTGCATTTAAGATCGACAGATGTACTGCACCATATGTATTAAACGCGTTGATCCCAAACCGCGCTATTTTAAACGATACAATATTTTCTAATGCCTTTTTACTGTTTAGCGAATCGCAATAGGCGATGAAAAATATTTCAATTCCAGCCATCTAAAATGGTCAGTTTCGGCCTGTGAATATGATGGCGGAGACAGCTTTCCGCAGAAATCCTAGTTTGAACGAAGGGTCTACTACTGGAAACATTGTTCTTCATTGAAAGATTTCGGAAGAGACGGTTCGATTTCCATGGTGGGTCCCGCGAAGGACTCTTCGCGACGGTAAATACCAGCGAGCCGTTCAGAGGTGCGGTGGAAGCCGTATGGGTTGTGAGGCTTCAGCTTTTCACGTGTGTAAAGGTATCGTGTTTTTTTCATCAGGTCAAACGAACGAAGTAGAATAGGATAGATAGATCAATAGATGCCGCATGCTATGAACTTGGCTTAAAAACGGGACACGAAGGCGTTTACCTTTCTTTGCGTTCGCGTTACAGTTGTGACCTACTCTTACACTGATGAGAAAAGTATCCTTTCAACGACAATTGAGGAATCCTTTCTGATTTGTCAAGTGCGGCTAAAGTCTTCTATCAATAACTGTAGGTGATGTTAAAAAACAGAGTTAAATAACTTCTATTGTACGACGTTGTTTGATTTTACAATGTAACTATCACCATATTTCTAAGTGTATCTATTTTTGCGGTGAGGGCTCTACGTCATCTATCCTAACAATCAGACGTTGCTTTGACAGATGATCAATTTTTATTCGATAACGTCTTAATAAACAAATTGTTTAAATCTCAACATGATGTCATAAGTGCTTTTCGAAGTTGTACGATTAGCGTGAATTACACTTGTATAGCAGCGGCATAAATAAGTTATAAAAAAAAAAAGTGATCACGTACAGAAATACGTGGTATATATGATATGTCTGCTGAAAAATATGAATCATATCTACTGTTTGTTTTAAGTTAACGATACAGACAAAGGATTTATGGGGTTTTGCGGCGGCGCTCACGGACGGGGCGGATCAGACGGCGGCGGTGTCAATTGCTGTGGATACAGCAGGTACAAAAGTTTATACCTAAAACAGGCTCTTTCACTAGTCCTCTTTTTCGAAGAACTATAATACGGTTAAATATATATATATATATATATATATATATATATATATATATATATGGAATCGAATCCAAATGGCAACAACGACAGTTAACAGCCGTACTTCATGGCATGAATGATCGCCGTTTAAAATCTAATTTCTTTGCCTCTCTCTTGCCACTATTTTTTGTATGACCATATGTCACAATTCAATCAGCTCAATAGATCGTAACTTCGAATATGCAGAATAAAACTTCAACCAAACTTTATTTCCGCTATCTGAAGGCACCCCCAGCTTTCGCAAGAACGCAGATATTGTTTGGTTTATTCATTACCTAATAATCATTGCAACGACTACCTACAATGACATTACGTATCTTCGTCAAATCGAAATATGCTTCGTAGTATACATTTATCGCACTGATGATCAAAGTTGATCATCATCAAAGTATAGATTAAGTCCTATTGTTACAGGGTAGCAGACGTACGTGGGGGTATACATCCAGAGGAATGGGGCCCGTGTTGGTGCGTTGTGTTTTTTACTTTGGGTTTCATTTGAAAGCTGGCCATGGTGATCGCTGGGGTTACGTCTTAGTAAGACTTTTCTCGGCAGAAGGATATTTTGTCTACTATAGATGCGGAGCATTACAAGTATTTTCTCTAATTAACCCGTTCGCATATCTGAATTTTTAGGCTGACAAACGATGTCGATAGAAACTGTCTTGAACCTGGAAACCTCTATTAAAGAAATTATTATTACTATTAGTACTGAACATAGAATGTTGATACGAAACTTATTATATTCACCGGCAAAGTCTAAAAAGTTCCCGTGAAAGATAAGATGTTGTTAGCTTTTATGACGACGCATAATAAAAGGTTTCGTTTGTTCTATTTTAGGTATCGCTACTCTTTTTCTCTTATTACCCAATCTGTACGTCCATCCCATTTCATTATGGCCTTTATTTTGTCCTTCGAAGTGGGGCAGACCCAAATTGTTGATCGACATTCGCCCAGCATCAAGACAATGCTCCTTGAAATGATCGGCCCTTGACGGGTACAAACACTTTCGTCTCAACATTTATTTATTTCTTCTGACGTTCCGAACCGATGGAAAGACAGAGACTTCGAATTTTATAGATTGTATGGCTCGCTACAAGCTTTGTCCAACTTTGTCGTCAAGCCCCTCATACCCCCTAAGGTGTGTAGGGGTAGCTGTTGAGAGTAATAGTACCTGCTAGGGAACACATAACATTAACTGAAGTGTCAGTAGTAAAAGTACATACATTTATTAATTGCAATGTCCACGGATTTATAAGCGAGCCTAGACGTCCATATACCTACCGGGAACAGGGAAGCCGATGAATATAGTACGTCGCGCGGCCACGAATGTGCCGGTGACGTTGCTTGAAAGACGAATTTGTAGCCCATAAGCAACTATAGTATCGTACTCCGTACTGAAGGAACAGCCTTCCAGTGCGACATCGTGTAATATTCAGCGTACGTTTAAATTTACTCTATGCAGAAAATTTATTTTTAGCTAATCCAGGGTTGTGTTTGCGATCCGCCGAAACCGCGGGATCCTTTAGTGGAGCCAGATGATCCTGCCGTAACAAATACCCGTAGCAACTAATTGCTGCCGCTTAACCTATGGTACCAGTGACTTCCGGCATTGCTCAAGTCAACCTGCAGCAGGTGGCAACATAGAACCCCTAGCATTTATTAGACAGACCAGTGGGGTCATAGGAGGATTTTGGGTCAACTTAACGCAAGAAAAATTAAGACCATACCCGCTATATACGTTTTCGACATTGTTCTAAACACATGAAAATTTCATTTGCTTAAGTGTACTATATGGGGCAATATAATCATTTTGAGATGGTGCCATTCGACCTAACTATCCAGACGGCGATAATTTATTATTTCAATAAGATAACATTTGTTTCTCTAGTAAGGTGACGTTAACGATCGTTTTATTATAATGTGGTATTAAAGCCTATGTTAAGTATTTGAGTTTAACGTTCAGTATCGCCGTTAAGCATTGCATCAGACAGATGCTTCGCCTGTCATCAACGCGAAACGAACGATGTATCTGTCTACGCCTGGCTTCGAACCCAAATCATAACGTTTCTCTCCCTAGGATTAGCACGCGTATACTTCAACAACTAGCCTACCTACACTACACCTATCAGAACTGAAGGTGAAATATGTAATTTTTAATAACATCGTTGAACTTCAGTCACAAACAGGAACTGCATCTCTAGTGGTCATTACTTTGGCTATATATGTCAGCCTTACGGACAAGACGCATCGCGTTATAATGGCGGCAGCGGCCATAAGCGAGTAACGATCGTACGTTCAACTGTAACTTTCATCAGATTGATCCAGTGTTTCGGCTGATGATTTTACAAAATGTGTCGAACGTTTTTTCGAATATAGGAAAACAGCAACAAACTTTCGACTTATAGGATTCTAAATTGTCGGTACGCAATTCTTTGGTCAGAAACCGTATGTCGCTTACTTTTCTTTTAAAAAATAAGTCGTAGGAAAGTACGAGTGCTCGTTCTCGCAATATCCACTGAATGGATCATCAATAATTCGGGGCACTTGCAGCGTTTTTCGGATGTACAGCTGTCACAACCCTGGCAGAGTTAACAATACGTACGCGCAGGCAGGCAGGCAGGCAGACAGGCAGGCAGGCATACGCCTGGCATTTAGTCCTATCCAAAGTTTATACGAGCAGAGAAAATGAAACATCCTAGAATGCATTCGAATTTCGTCATCTGGCATCGGAAAAAGGAAAGCCTCGTCTTTTCCTCTTTTGGCTGTACCATCTTTTTAGCAGGACGGTAACTGAAAGCGCAGCTTCTTCTGGGTTGGCCAAAAGAACTGGGGGCCGATCAGCGTTTGTTTGATTTATTTCCAATCGGAACTCGTGAACAAAAATAGGAGAATACAGCAAAAGCAGCAGTAGAAGTGGCGGCAATAATTTGGACGTCGGTCGTCGTCTTGTTCGGACAAAGGAAAAAACGAACGAGCGAATGAAGAGCGTTCGTCGTCATGTTGTTGTTGCCTGGCGTCGTCGTTTTGACTGGCGTTCCCGTTACTAGTGTTGCTTTGTTGCTCGACAAACGTCGACATATCGGACGCCAATGGTGACTGACTGGATGGAGGTGTAGGTTTCAACCGCCTAAGCCTGTGCATTATTGTGTTGTTTCAGCTTTGTTTTTCTGTGAGTGAAATGTCGATTCGTAGGGGAAAAGTTAAAGCAAGCACTTGTAACGTCGCGGCCTTATTCGACGACTATGGGTAATAGCAGCACAGAGCTTTTTCAGGAGAGCACCAGGCTGGAAAGGACGTAAGAACCCGCTGGAGAAGCTGACGAGGCAGAAGAGAATATCGATGAGAGTAACTTCGACTTGACCTCGACAACTGCAGCAGCATCAGCGGCAGCAAGAAAGGTATCGTATCACTTGTACTTTCCATCCTCAACCATAGATCCACCAACTTGTTCAGTCATCCTTCGTATGTGCACTCATTCATTTCAAGTCGATTTTTATCGCTTTAGTGTGGTTATGTGTTTATCAGTACACAACTGGATCCCGAATACAGATATCTTGAAGGGTTATCGCACAACACGACGGATGAGCAAAAACAGGACAATGATATCGTAGAAATCAGAAGCTGAAGATGATACTGGTTCGCCACCTACCGTTCGCCAGACAAGCACGCATGCAAACGCCTTATTGCATTGTCCTGGCGTCTTAACACCCATTGAGCGGTCCTGATATGTAATAAACTCTATCAACTAGCTTTTCATATAGCATTGCTATCATGCTTGTTTTAGATAATTTGTATTCGTAAATTAGAATATTGACGGTTCTTGCGACTTTGTGGATAAGCTGTTTCGACTATAACTTATCCGCATACGTCTATCGGTTATCATACTAATCTTAGGCGACAAAGCTAAATACCAGGTTGGACACACAACATTTTCAACTTATTTTTCCTCTTCCCTTGTTAAAGTTCCTCTCTACCTCATCACTGTTTGTTAACTTCTATGTACAATACTACTCTTAAGTGCCGTCTGTGAATAGGCCCGCCATTGTTTATTTGTACAGTGGACGAAATTTTATACGGAGTCTTCTGCCTTCAAAGATGGAGGTCTCAGGTAAAATACGCACTTTTGACACCTATCTTATTTTGACGCAGTTAAAAGTTGCCAAAGCAGTCTAGGATACCGTAACCGTATACACCTTGAATTGTGCGACTCAGAAAATCGTTCAAAGGGCTTCGTTAAGGTCAAAAATTAAATCTTATTTGATTTGGAGGGAATACCATATCCCGGCTGGAAAGCAGCCCGTTACTCTGCCTAGACGATGAGCTGCGGATACCAGAATAAATTTCGTTTATTAAAAACCTTATTAAACATTACTAATTTGCGAAGCTCACGCACTGGACGAAGCCCACAAGGAAATACGGCTTCTCACCTATCCTCAGCGTTTAGTCTGATGCAGAGCACAATGACAGCTTTTAACACAGAATTGCTATAGGTGGACGAGAAGTCATGTTTTTACGTCAACATAAAGAAGAGAACAGGGTAGGCAGCTTTGGGAAAAATTACTTAGGTTCCTAGCTAATAATTTAAACGAAAGGTGAAAGTAAGGACAATATCAACTCCTACTCATCGAAACGCTACATCTGCAACACCCAGATACTACGAATAGCATTACAGGCCGATGAGAATTTTCATAGCTGGAGGACAGTCAAATGACAGCAGGAAAGAAGTTTCTTCGACCTATTTAAACTACAACAAAAGTGCAGCGGTTTTCAATTCAGGAAGAGTAGACGTCAAGATTTGCATTCAACCCGTCCTTCACCTCTGAGCCCGCCAAAAATCAAATGATTCCATGATGCAATGTGCGGTGATTTTTTTGAAGCGCTCTTACAATACATACGAAGCACTACGTTTACCTTTTGAGGAGCCGAGTCGAAAGCAAGAAGATTTTACTACTAAAAAGGAAAAAAAACCTATCTCATATGTAACTCTGATCCATGGTGTATATTCGAATAAATGATACATTGTATCTCAATGCTTACTACGCAGTCTCATTGCCTATTACTCTAAGTAAGTTTATTAACTGTAATATTTTACGACCGATGGCCTCGGTCGCAAAACACTTGGACGTTAGGGGTTCTTTTTATATGCTAGGACGACGTGTTTAGACAGGCATAGTTGCAAGTGGCGATTGTATAAGTATTTCAGTTAAATTATATGTTAAGTTATTGTTAAATTGTTGTTTTACTATTGATAAATATGTAAACATTGTGTAATACGTCGACCGGATAGTCATGGTTCATCCATTCAACTTCTACAAAAGTGAAACCATATAGATGTTTCCATCGAGTTAATTAATTATAAATATCATATATTCGAAATGTAGTTAGATAAAAAATACTGCAATCCCTTAAACGTATTTATGTTCCTGCCTACTTTCATTTTCAAGGTAATTAGAATTTCGTTGGATAATAATCAGCTCTATAGTATTCCACGCAAGGTATTAATTTCAGCGTGAAATAGACTCATGCGCCCGAGCTTGTTTGATTGTTTGTGTTATCTTAGAAACGCTTACCTTAAAGCTCGTATCTGAACTGCAAATCCACAAGTGGAAAACTTTTAAGCCACAAAGTGCACAAAAGTTGATATAAGTTAAGCCCCGCGATGGGAACTGAAGTGGAGGTTTCATAGAAAGAAGGTAAACCAGACCACTGGCTAGGTTCGAATAAGAAGGATGAAAGGAAAGGATTTTGTCGACGATATAATACATGCAGGTATGAATACACACACATACAGTCACACTACGAATGCCTTTATGTTGGCCTGTGCGGCCGATCCTTCATTTCCCAGGCAACCGAGCCTATTCCAACAAGGCGATATCCGCTAGATCGGACGAAGCAAAGATTGATGCGCCGATTTAGCGCTTTCGCAGAATTCAATTCTGTCATTATAATGTTGCTATATGTATTGCACCGTGCCCATCTGGGAATAAGAGAAACTGCGTCCGTTGAGGAAGAGTTTGAGGTAGAGCGAAGCGTCGGTGCGTGCAGATCTGATACTTGTACATTTGCGTGTGTATTCTACCTAACAGGCGTATGCTCCTACGAGTAAATTGTACATACATACAGTCACAGTATATAATTTAGATAAAATCCTTTCCGGAAAAGTTTCGGCTTCTACGGATGCCGATCTGCAATATCAATGTGAGCTGAATCTATCGCCAGGACAACGAGCACCGTGAGAAACGGTGTCTAGATCGACAAATTATTTGATACTATTATATATTGCACACCACAGCCATCAATAACTGTTATGTAAATATTAGATAGAAAAATATTTCTTATTATTCGTATTTCTTCCTGATGTGATTTGTTGAAAATTCGAAAAATTGGGCCAAAATTGTAGAGGAAACACAGTTAGTAATGTAGTTTTCCTTAATTTGATCATATAATCGACCACTTTCAGGTAAAGTCAGTGGTCGTGTCGCTTTGCGTTGGCCATTTCAAGTCATTTTAAAGGGCAAAAAGGAACATATAATCTGTATACATATTTGTTTTGCTGTATAGAACACAATATGTCAGTTATGCTCCGGTGGTCCCCTGGATTATGACGAGCGAATAGGTGATAACTAGTCCGATAATTGCAGTGAATGATCGCAGATCTACGAGAAAGAGTCCACAACCGGAACATTTTAGGTCGAGCTCTGGATTTAGACCACGCTCGAACTGTGCAACCTTGTAGGCAAGAACCACAGAATGGTAGTAAAACGTTATTGATTTTCGTGTTCTGCATTAATAGTGATGGGTCTGTAACAGCGGTTGTCGTATAAATGCCATTTCGTTCATGCCCACTTTTTATTAACTGGGCGCTAGATAACTAAACTAGTGATTACGGCCCTACATGGGCGGTACTATCATTCCAAAGAATGTCGTTGCCTTATCTATTTACTAATGAGTCTTCAAGACGGCAACCTACAGCGCCGTCACATTTCAACGAGACTACATATCCTATACGTATTTGCATAGACGGATCGGATCTGCCATGACAGATATAGCCACTTTGATCTAATAGGACATATAGTGCACGTTATTAGAGAGAGAAACTCTTTGTTAAAAAATCAATCGCCTACTCAAGCTTATGTAGAATAGTAATAAAGTATCTGAGAGTGGGTTACCTGACTTAAAAACGTGTTGGGCGCTCTATCCATATGGGCTTCCAATAACGTCCTTTGCAACTTTTTGATCTACAATCGAGTCGAGGTATATTAATTAATAAAGGACCCAATTGAAGAGAATCAAACGCAAAACTGAATGGATTGTATCAGCGTGGCCGTTATAAATACAGGCAGCTACAGCACTGCCTTCGGCCTTGATAAAATTTAATCACAGTTATATCGCCATAGATATGAATCATGTAAAAATGTGGCTGGCAGACGACAACTTACCGCTGGCTCAACGTCGGACGCGATATACATCGGGACGAGAATCTTGAACAGGATTATGACACCCTGACAGATGAAATATGCCTAAAAATGCAATAATTAGCGGCATACTATACTACATTATGTTATATGTAATTTCGAGCTTTATCAAAGGCGGGCTTGCTTTAGAAGTTTTAGATAAGCGGATACGATACATGTGTCCAAATGTACGTTAAGCTCTTATTCCATCTCCTATAGTTAGTTCTCGCTATACAAACTCATAGGTAGGCTCGTATGAACAACTGATGGTATCGTGCGAAAAGTCCAGTTATCCAGGTATCGTTACAACTACAGGGCTTTTTAATCATTTACTGCTTATTTAGATACGTCTTGCTCTGTGTAAGGTATAAAGCCATGTTGTAAATGGCTTGGATATCCGCAAACAGAACCTCATTCGAAAAGTAAAAATAAATACTAAAAATCATTGCTCAAAATCGATATGATCGCTCTAAGATCTGTATTTCTATCATATATGTGCCACTTTCGGATAGAGATAACTATCCATAGTTGAGTCCATGAGAATTTTTTTTGATGACGTGGTTTGCAAAAAAAAAAATCGCCAAAATTACTTTTAAGGCACGGTGCTGACAACGACGTTATGTAGTATAGCAAATGCAGAAATACGATTATGTATATATGTGTAGTCCTAAGTATTCTTGTCATGACCGCTATATCAGGACGAAGTGTCGCCTGAACAAATCCATTTGTGCCAGTGTTAGTGGATCGTCAGTACAATTGGTAGCACCGAAAGGAAAACGAATCGTCACAGCTGAATTTCTAGGGGACTAGTCGATTCATAGAAGCATGAAGTGGCCTGCCAGGCCGCGATGCAAAGGCCAATGGTGGAACATTTGAGCGAAGTGTGGAGAAAGTCGCGTTGCTGTAGAATCTGCTATTTCTTAGCTATTAGATGGTTAAGCAATAGATTAGGACATTGAGGACAGCAGGGGATGTCTTATCGTATGAGGGCCTGGCTTACTTATGGACACTGATTCGAATCGGCTGCGGACAACACGGGAACACAAGCTGAGTTTAAGGCCCGTTCATTCAAGTCGTTTTACTAGAAGTAGCACCATACGATGCACGCGTCGGGCTGCCTTTTAAATTCGACACGTTCTTAAAGGCTTGCAAAGTCGTCGCGCTGGCAAGACTTCTTACCGTCAACTTTGTCAATCATCTTACTGCAAACCCAGTCTGGAGCGTGCCGAGTGGGTCAGAAAGATGTGCTGTGGCGCGCAAGGTCGTTTGGGAGTGTAAGCCTCCGAAGCAACCAGATGTCAGATTCAATGCGTTGCCGTGGCACGTAAAGAAATCCGTAGCAACTGCGAAGCGTTCGGTAATGCCCACCATAAAGATGGCATATCTAAAAAGCAGCAAATATCAGAAAAACGCCGAAAGACCCACGTCATATCAGAGACCACGTCACAAACATAAGAACAGATGCTTTTGGGTGTGTACTCATGAACGTGCCGATGTTTCATATTAAACGGGAAACGATACTGCTACAGCTCCGGATCATATACGGCCAGACTGAAGCCGCGGTTATGTCTTGCGACTCTAGCCAAACGGATGTGCATGCACGCATTCGAAAAGCTACAGCGATAACGTGTTCCATATCGTCGTCCTCTGAACCCTAGATAGTCGAACGCGTGCTTCCATTCATGAAATTCGCAATTAGAAAGGCGATCGGTTGCCAAAAATCTCGTAGTGCGTACACTCGAGCGTTAACGGGTGTGATCTACGTACACAAAAGAATCGATCTGGACTGAGAACACAAAACCCAGAGCCCGAACGGCCTTAGGTCCTAAAGTGAAACACCTACGTGGGTAGCGTCGTCTTATGCGTAGTAATACTATATCGAGTTACAGACAGGCAAAATGGAGGCAGGATCTCGCTTCCATAAATCGGATTTGTGTTATTACGACAAACGAAGAGTAAACACTTATTTCCGTCTAATTCCTCTGTAAAATATAGTTCATTGTATATCTTAACTATACAACGCCATGTAAAAAGTTTATAGAAATGTTAAAAATAGCTACTCTGTCAGCCCCACCTTCTGATATTCGCGCAGCAGGGTAACTTGATTGCACTAAATTGCCGACGTGCGTCCACGTCGAAAATTCTGAGAGTTTGGTACTCTTCTCAGTGGTCCATGTAGTCATATTATAAATTTACGATTCTGAGGACAGCCCTCGCACCGCCGTTTAGGATTCGTTTGTTCGAAACATGTCAGACTCTTTCTTGTGAGTTCAGAAACTTTTTTAAGATCATCCAAAAATATCGTAATCGTCATTATTTTTATCAGTACAGGTAATTATGTGCGCGTCTGTATGGCTGGGTTCGATAAAATCAGTCCTACAATTATTGCACATGTAATGATGTACTTGCCTTAAATTTCAGTGAGCCTTCATTAACGGCCGAATGATAGATGATGAGACATAGCATTGGTATGCTTCCACCAAAAGTTACTACGAAGCATATCGCCCACGTCTAAACACATGAAGACATTGTAATAAAGAACAAATCATTAACGACATGACTTCAGAAGCACGGCAAACAGGCAGGATGCCTTTCTTGCACGACGTGTTAAGGACCACTAAATGTGATTGAAAATTTAGGTGTGAACACCGTCTCTAACGTGCATAGTGAATTAATATTGCATTCATGAGCTCGACGCCGATGACTCTAGGTCATCGTGGTGCGCTGTTATATAGAATCGATGAGCAGGTGGAAATCACGTGACTAATATATTACCCATTTAATTACTGTAGATTGTTATTTCCCTCTTAGTATAGTGGTAACATGTTTACCTACGAGCTGTGGGAACATATGGGGTCGTTGCGATACTAAGTTGAACGTGAACACGTTCGATTAGCAATTTTTTCTTACCTATTTGTGAAAGTATAAAAAAACGAAAAACGTTATGATGCCGCTTGCAATCGTCATTGAAGACTGGATCCGAGTTGACCACGTGCTAATAACAACTGCCCAGTTCATCCTGCAGCGGTAAACTTCCACGCAAACAATGTTTTGCACTAGAACATTTCAAGTTATTTGACACGATAAAAGAGCTAACCGTAGTAACATAAGAAAGGTACTAGAAAAAGCACAAACCATAAGGATAAAGATGTTAAATGGTTAGCTCATGAAAAAATGTTACACATGGTTCTGTATGTATGATCCGTCTAGGCATATTTTTGCCGCATCTGCACCACTCGGTCGATTCGTAGAGCTCGAATTGCTGACAAAGAGCACCTGAGGTGAAGACCGTGAATGGCAAAATATTTCGTAAATATTTGGTGCTACGTCTCATCTTTTTCTCACGCATTATCGATCGCAGCTTTCCTATTGAAGCTAGTCGGGTTAACTTCAATGAACTTCGGACCCCGTTGACTTTGTCCAGCTCAAACCGACGACGCAAGTCCTCAACAATCGATCTCGCATCGGCCAAAAGATACATGAGTCTGTTTCGTGTGCTATGTCGTCGATCCAGCACGCGTTTGAGGGAAGGATACCTTGCGCCGATCAAAGGTCCTAAAGCTCTAGACGGTAGGAAATACTTAGCTTCCATAGAGTGTCACTGGAACAGTCTTCATTTTGAACAGCTTTAAAGAACTGATCACCGCTAACAGGTGCAGTGCTTTAGCATATGAGGGTGCACAGTCCTCTCTGGACTTCTCCTACGCTGTGTGGATGGCAAAAACGTTGGTGGATAACGAAAAAGCCCTGGGACCGAGTGGCAAACCTATGAGGAATGGTTAGTCATTCACTGCCATTCGACGGTCACGGTCGAATTTGAGCGCCTTCACCATCGCCGTGCTAACAGGTGGACCAAGCTGAAAAATTACTGCATTTCATCTGTACTTCGGTTTCAGCTGAAATACCGAGGTGCGATTTGAGGGGCTTGAAGAGAACGTGGTCTGGCTGGCTTGTGGCTCTTACAAACAGTTCTGGCCTAAATAAGCAAGGTATGTCCGCGTACAAAGATCTTTTAACCAAACCTCTAAGCTCTCGGGCCTTATCCGATGTGTCCTTTAACAAAGCTAAAAGGAACAGAGTTCAACAATCCAGTCATCGATTACAATTCTATTCTCCTGTAGAAACCGAAACTTCAACAGTTCCTCGCATCCTCGCCAAAATTGATTTAACGTCGACGAAACGTATTTCTCCATGTGTATCAATTATATAATAATAGTATTTTCGATACCTGCGGGAAAAAGTGAGAGTATAAAGAAAAGAATCCCTGATAATACGATATAACTAAGGCGTTGCGACAGGAACTATTAGAAAAGTTCAGGCATAAGCTGACAAACGCACAGCAAGCGTTTAAGCTAGCCAATAAGCACACGTCAGCTAAATACAATCGTAAACTGTATAACTGTTTACCTAGGCTGTATTAGGCCACTACAGCCGCCTGCTACCAACTGCGTTAACCTCGGAAATGCCACTTGCTTCTCTCGCGACTTCAACATTGAAATTGCTCGATTTGAAACAATGTTGGAATCAAACTTCGTTCTACAAGTCGTAAATATTTCACCACAAAACGAAATGATAGACGAAACTGAGTGCCCATATATGCACATACACACACGCACGCACACACTCACGTGATTGCTCGACTCTAAATAACCATCATTTTATGAGCTCTCTTTCTTGTAATAGTTGGGTTACAGCTAAATGGCGGTGTGCATTCGGCGTACGAAACGTTTCGAGCTTTACGTACGGTCTCGCCATTAAGAAATCCGTCAATCGACCGACTTCCAGCACGAACGGGACCGTGTTTCTGCCCAGATTAAAACCTCGACCATTACGTGTCCCTGAGAGTGGCATCCTCTGATCTATCACGAGGACGTGCTGAGTGGACTGCGAAAGTAAAATTCGAAATAGCTATTTATACCAAACAAAAGCTTACGCTACGCTCACGTAGAAGTTGTTACGATAATATCGAGATATTCAGACCGCGCAGTACCTGCCACCTATATTATTGCTTCAATTGCAATGAATAAGAGCCGATCGTAGTACGCCGCTTTGCTGTCTTCGTCGGCAGTCCCAACAAGCATTCTTCTCGTTGTCAGCCTTTTACAGATACGACGTCTTAACCACTGAGATCGGTTCAGCTTGGATCTATTTCTAATCTAAAGCAATACTAGGGAGCCTTCATTAAGTATGAAGAATTCACTATGAAGCTGTAGCAGGATTTTCGTCTGTGCTTGTACCCGTAGTGGCCGCTCAGTAATTTCAGGCTAGCAACTCACACTACGCTTTCTCGTAATCATCTCCTTTGTAATGGTCTCCCACAAAGTTGATTATAGGTCTGAAAATGCAAGACAGGCCTGAAAATCATAAAGTGAAGACATGAAGTCAAGGAAGGCGTGTTTCATCTCGTGAATGTTGCACGACCGGCAATGCAGAAATACTACAGTTTGCCGATTAGCTATTACCGACACAACTATTGCCAGTAACCTAATGGCGTTGAAAGTATTAGACAATAACTTCGACTAGCACGAATAAAAACCTATTGACAGTTCAGGTTTCGCTAGCTAGCGGCTACGGGTCGTGCTAGATATAAAGGTAATTTCATTACCGACGAGTTAATAAAGCAACTGGGGTAGGAAGAAAATCAAATCAAGAAGGCCCATCGACTCATAGTTAAGTGTAGCGGCATGCTTGTTGGTAGCGCGTTGTAGTCACATGCAGAAATCGATGCGACCAGAATCAAGGGCATACGTGACCAGATTAGGGGGTATACAGTTTTGTTGACTGGGGGCTAGGATATGCTAATTCTGCAACCAGTATAAATCGTTAGCTATTCATGAACATCTATTGAAGTGTGAGTCTGTATGGAAATCATGATGGTCACTATCTTGATGTCGAGCCATATTCAAAATGTTTACCACGAAGTGCTTTAAAATGTGAGCAGGACAAAAAAAAAAGGGATAAAAGGTCTTCATCGCAACGGCTTACATTTGAAATGCATTTAGCGATGGCCTTGAGCTTAGTATACGCCAACCGATACGAGTCGAGTCTCTGTGAAGCTACGTCGTAATGAACTCCGGCCGTCGTAAGGGTGCTAGCTACACGCAAAGAGGTCCATCGAACGTAATTCTTTGAAAACAGCCGGAAAGCCAGTATCAGAAGAATGACGATAATAACCATGTTCATTAGTAGAAACAGCCTGCTCATAAATCATGTCTTACTCTATATCTTAGCTAATAGAAAATTTTCAGGCACTCGTCTTTTTCAATATATTCGATATGGCAGTATATTCAACATGTTCATCGGTTTAATTGATAGCTCAGAGTATTTGTATTTGATGCGGCACCTTTGTATCTCAATTTCTCCCTTATCATGGCCATACTTAATGTAGTTGTAGTTGCAGCCTTACTAAACTATTATAATGTTTGTCCGCAAAGATAAGGACATGTATTTTTTTATGGATAATTTCACACTACCCTATTCAACTTTTTTTAACCTGGTAAATTTAGCTTATTAAATTATCTTAGTAAATAAACGGGAAGCCTTATCCCGGACCATCTTATCAGTCACGCAGTGACAAAAGGCAAATCTATATTATACGGTTTAAGTTAGGATATTTCTAAGAAATAGGTTTTGTCGTAGTTAATAGGTGTAGTCGTAGTTAATTGATTGCGGTCTATCTGGTGCGTACACTGCCCTTATATACACAGACCTTGAATAGGAAAGCTGAATAGGTGATGAGGCCGACCGGTTGTATGGCTGTCGGGTTGAAAAACGCCGTTGTTCCAATCGCATACAGCTGTTTGTAAAATATCAGTTTATTATTTCATATTATTACGAACATTATATTATTTACTAATGTAACTTAAGTTATTCTGCTAATTTATATAGGTGCCAATTGTACATTGATGTTTATCAACAATAATAATAATAAAAGTAACTTGTTGAAACTCCCCAGAATTAGAGCCAATTATATCTGCGCAATTATTCCGCAAACGAATTGTCAGATTGATCCAATTTGTCGTGTTAGGAGATGCCCATTATGCAAGGATAGGTTCTTCGATGTTTTGCTATAATGGTAAAATGGCCGTCTTAAAAACATCGCAACCCTAGCCATATACCTTTGCTATTAGAAGGCTTTGTTGATCGACGCCACTCTGTCTGAGGTCTTCGATGAGGCGGCCGATATTGACTATGAATTCAAGCTGCTTGCCCTATGTATAAACTATCTTCTAAGAAAAAAGATATCAGCTTGCAACGAGGGCACGCTAATACTGGGCTAATAAGAGGAGGCTTACCATCAGCCTTATAGATTCAGGTACCTCAATGATGTCATCACAAATTGCAACGCCAATGCCAATCAGGAGTGTTAGCAGTAGATACAAGAATGATACGAATCCCTAAAAAATAACTGTTTTTAAGTGAACAATTTTTAAGTTATAATAAGACACACGTGTTTTCATCATGAATGCACTGAAAAAGCATCAACTACTAATAAACATTATTTGGATTAGCCAGCAGAGCAAAATTATCTCTCATGTACCCCGACCTCCGATAACCTTGTGTATGCCTACATGACAGCCGAATATCTATAGCATTTTAGGCAATTTACAAATCAACCGGTATTTTACTACTCAGTTGAATAGTCACAGAAATAGTGTATCATACACTTACGTACCATGTATACAAACGTAAGCAAACCGGCCGTGCGAGCTACTTTTTTAAATTCCTTTTCGTTATATAAATGAAGCCGACCCTCAACCTGAAATAAGTAATGGGTTCAATTTACTATCAAAGATTCCAAGTTACCTCTTCAGGCCTAAAACTTTCCCCAGGACATATGCATAAGGAATAGATAATATTTTTAGTTTCTGTAGTAGCCTAAATACAATACGTTTTGGCCACGAGTCCATTGGAATATGCAAAAGTTATAGCTACTTGCAAAGAACACATATAGCCACAAGAAAATGCTCCTCCTATATCCAAGTGTGCATATTAAATAAGGCTCAAGACTGAAATAATGCCATTACGGAATAACTTCTCTTAGCAGTCCTCAGCGTTCTTGGCGGTCAGGAACTATGCTGGGCTATGCTTATAAAATTTACTATATTGGAAAACTACATGAGCCTTAATCAGTCTCTACCTCGCCGATCATATTGGCCCAAGCGCAAATCTGTGGGGCTTTTTGAAAAGAAACAACAAGTGAGATCAACGCTTCGAATGAGTTGAATATGCCAAACGCCAGAAACGCAGCGACAGTCACCTGTAACCATATTAACATTGTTGTAGATAAAGAAACGTTAATTAAACGCTTTTCCTGTTCATAGGTCTTGGAGAAGACAGTTTAGAGACATGGCAGCTTTTAACGGCAGAGCAGCGCAACGCGATCCACATTTTTTACTATGCCGTAGAAACACTTAAATATAGGAGAAGATAGCTATTAAGTTAGTGTGCAAGATAAGTATGAGTCACTGTATTTTAATGAAGCCCGATGCGTTGCCGACACTCATCCATAGAGCTATATACAGAAAAAGACTTTTTTCGCTTTTCATCAGGTGGAGATTTCCCAATTTGTCAATGGCTACCAATATATTTCCTATTTGCTCCCGATTTGATAATAAGAGATAGAAAATATATAGCGTCATTTTCCCCGCTAATACATTTAACCTAACGGTACCATTAGCGCGTCATAGAATCTTTACATTGCAATTTCAATAGATAAACATATCTAAATCAACAGTTATCGTGCGGCCCACTATCATGTGCCTCACCCTCGAATTCGCAGGCTCACCTTCCGTAGAATGTGATATCCCTGAAACGAAACTAATCACACAAAGATTATTATAACTTAAATAGTAATCAACTGAAACGAGTTGAGCTTTTACAACTTTGGGAACGAGAACCGCGACGCTCTTATACCAAGGACATTATGTTAGGAACCTTAGGGGAACACGTATTAACTAGTTAAGTAAGGAGACTGAGAGCCTCTAAGGCCTGTGTCTCTGTTACTTTAAGATTGAAAACTGATGAACGATAAACGAAATATTAGAAACAGACATTTTAATCACCGGAGTCCAATTAGAAAGACCAGATAGCTTTAACAGAGTTCTGCACCTGATTAGGAGGACGGTCGACAACAACGAGGCAAAACCGGCCAGCACAAATGCTATTGTCAGGCGTAGACAGCCTCTATCAGGCACAAAAAGCCCTGTCGACCGGCTCACCTGTTCACGAGAAAGGAAAGCTGAAGCTGTTATTTCACAGTAGGTCATTCATAACGACTATCTCACATTTATTATGACCAATCAAACCAGGCTGGACTATTCATTATGCCATTTACCTTTACACGATGTGATCCTAGGTTCAACTTAGTTACATCGTGTTTTCTATTTGAGGTAATGGTTAGCACACTCCTGGAGACTAGAGCAGGCCTTCACAGTGATTTTGTTGTTACCGCTTTTATCAAAACCTTATCGAGACTGACCCGCAGCTGGCCAGCAAAGTGCCCTCATTTTTCACGAGTATGCACTTATCGCAGTATCTCAATGCAGCTTTATCGACCTTACAACAAAGATTTCCAGGCAGAATCGCAAACTTTCGAAAGGGAATTGCCATAGAACAAAAATTGTTTCTCAATCAAGTATCATAAGTTCAGCTATTTTGGAACGTTCAACTCCATTTTAGCAGATAACAGATATTAGCAAATGACTAGTGAGATTATGCTGAAAGTTCTAGCTTTTTTTTTTTTTTTTTTTTTTTTCGTTCCTATAAAGCCAGGAAAAGCTTTAGAACTTTTTATTTTAGAGTTCCTACAGAATGATACTAGCACTAGTTAATATGTTTTTAGTTATTGGAAACAAATGCCGAAAAAATATTTCATCCTAATGCTATCCAGGGGGGTAAGTTGAAGTTGGCAGCGGTCATGTTCACTTTTTAGGTTCTAGTAAGGGGACTCGCAACAAAGGCAGGTCTACTGCGCGTAGGCCGACTGGAAGCTAGTTTTACGGTTCGAGAATATTATTCCCATAAACTCGTTCCGATCTCCAGCCATCAGACAACAAATCATATATAATCAGGCAATACATTGGTGGATTAACAATCGTAGCGGTTGCAGCAGTAACATTGAATAGAAGTATGCATAGATACCTTTTGGAATAAAAACGGTATAAATGGAGTTATACGCAGTAATGGTCTTAGACCGAACGCGTAAAGAGTTGTGGGTGCCGCCTGTAACAGAATTAATCAAAAGTGGGTATTAGAATTAAACAACCCAAACCCTCGATTTGTTTATATTTTATAAAAAAAAAAAAAAAAAAACATTCAGCCAGAAAGCCTACTGCTAGATTCGATGGTCAGTAGCGTACTAAATAATACGTCTAGCCTAAGTGTCACATTTAAGAAATCTCTTCATCTTGACACAGGCCGTATAGCATACCATGTATTGCCGTTTTGATAATGGCTTAAATCTAAAACTAAATATCGTTGTAAGCATCAGCCAGCTGCGCAAGGCTAACGCCCGATTGCTAAATGATTAACCTAAACCCTTCCAGTTCTTTAAATCAATCAAACAGATTCCTGCAGGATATCACCGAGTGGTAAGCTTTCGTGGTAAATCATAAACTACTGGGTCGCTCGGTGCCATTTGTCAACTGAATGCTTCTTCCTAATAATGAATAGCATTACCTCATTGCGCAAACCAATCATTCCAAGCAACCATCGAATAGTTATCTAGAAGGTCGTAAGCATTCTGGAAATATACCGTAATCAAATTTAAGACATTGTCCTACCTTGTCCTTTTTGAGAGGAAACGCATGTTTCGAGCGCATTGCTTGCAACAGCACTGGACAACCCTTATCACCCGAAAATGCTAGCTTCTGGTCGTGAAGTTGCGGCCACATGAAGAAGAACCTAAATGGTAAGTGTTTTCGAGAGGACCTAATTATCGTCACAAGAAATCGTTGAGCCTATGCACACAGGCTCTGTGCAACCACAGCAAGAAGCATCGTCTTATCGGCGAAATGCAAGCCTCTTAGACTATAGTAAAAATAGAGATAGATTACTTTAAAGGAAGATGCAATGCGGATTGTCCTCGAAGCTGTGTTTGTGTGGGCATCTACATGGTTTCGTATCGTCTGTGCTCTGAGAAAGCTACATTTGCAGCCCTATTATGGCATTCGATTTCGGATAATTGGGTCAGGTAAATACTGATTCCAATTGAGAATACCAGCTGTCTGTACTGTCGGAAAACCAACAAAATCCACCATGGCTCAAGTGTGATGGGTGTACTATAGTGACGCAAAAGAAAAATTCGATATTTTATTTCGATTACTGGTTGAAAACCATACTGGCTGTGCTTCATATCGGTACCTGACGAAGAAACTTATTATAGGTGTCTGCAGATGTCTATGAGGCCCTTTCTGTGTTTTTAACAAACAAGTTTCTTATCTGCTCAGCGATAAGTTGATGCACTAATTCCAGATTTGACCTACTGACGCAATTACCGGTTTTCTGAAACTACTGAATTTAATACTTTAATGTTACTGATTGGAATTTTCAAAGTTCGTCTTTTCTATGGAAAGAAATAAGTAGCAAGTCTAAAAGGGCTCGTCATAAGGTATCATCAGCCATCGTTTTACGTGTTCTCGTCTAACCTAAACGCCATTCACACAACACACTTATACTGGGTATCGCATGAAACGTGCGTTATGTAGAGAACCGTTTGCGTGATTACACACAAGAGTCATTTGATCGGCAAATGATACATCTTCCAAATGATGGCCACATCCCAGACTGTGCATTTATCTAATGGGTTTCTTAGAGGCAAAATTTAGAACGCGTAGACTACGAAGATGACATATGGAGCGGAAATAAAGAGCTCAAATCTGTCGCAAGACTTGACGATGCACTATCCATTCGGAAGACAAAAAATTAACGTATCGTTGATGATATTTTCGATATCTGACTAAAGAACCCACGGAATGAGCACTACGTTAAATAGCCACGGATCGGAAAGACCGATATAATTGTCACGGAGATGAGAGTCGCTTGAAATCGAATAAACTTACGTTTATGGTCCGGTTTCCTAGAGGCTGCTTTCCTGCGATATCCTTGAGAAGGGTCCTGCAGGCAGACGTATCTTTGACTGCTTCCTTCTCTTGCCGAAATGTTCTACCACATTGTACGAAAATCTGATCTAGTCGACTACTTCAGTATGTGATGAATTCTATTATTATTTACTGAAGAATTAGAAATCAATACAAAATCGAACGTTTACGATCTAGCGACGTTCCCGTATTAAATATCTGCACCTCTTTCAAAGCTCAAAGACGGTCGATAATTTATGCGTCCGCTTATACTGCGTTTGCTCCGACGACGAAATGTCCCCGCCGTGCGATGGGACGACGGAATGTCAATAGGATATCTAAAGGTGGCCAGTGACTTTGAGTGATTACCCAGCTAGATTCACAACAAAGATAATTGGCCATCAGTCAGAATCGCCGGAAGCAACTTTTTACTGCGTTTCATACTCCATCGAACTACATGTACGCAGATAGGTTTATTATCTACTTTTCGCTAACTTCTTCTAACTGTGTCCGAGTAAGCTCGAACGCTTTTGCTGGACGGACGCCGAACTTCGTTCGAGCTCGACGCGAGCTATATGCACAACTTCAAGTTTCAAGAGAAATTATATCATTCTTTAGAAATTATTATCATTATTATAGGAAATTATTATATCTAAGTGATACTTCTTAATACCACCGTTTCGTAACCATAATCCGTCGTGATGATATAGCTCTTGCGATTCATTGTTCCCTGATAAAAATTAAGTTGCTAACGAGTAATTATTTACAGATCATGTCAAACGAATACAACAAATATACATTGTTGTAAAGGGAAGGCGTAATGGCAAGCCGGCACCTATTTACGCGAAACAATAAGCGTCTGCGGAATTAGTTGCATTAGTCTTCCCTGATTGGGACTTTCATCAGTACTGACAATATCCATTGTCAGATTTAGAAGCTGTGACGCTACCGAAACGCGCGTTAAAATTCAGTCTAGAGAGACTGAAATGAGGTTATGATTTTAACACATGTCCTGGTGTTACTCTTTACACATGCAGGTAGAATAATCTTTTGCATTTCCGTGAATCATTCATTAGTTTATTCGACGGTAGCTTCGATCACTAATTTATCTAATTTTTTAATTATAATCAACAAGGTCGCGTTCATCCGCTGAGGGAATGGGCTGGCTGCAGCAGGGGTGCTTCGGGTCCATGGCTTTTTAAAAGACAGGCTTTTATATCGAAGTAATAGTTGCATTTGGGTAAAAATGAGGTGGGGCATGTTCGAACAGTTAAAAGTTCGTCAATATCAATCAGGCAAAATCATTAGTATGTAGATACGCTCGAAAAGGCACGCACACTTGACCCATTCATTATTGCCCAGTTAACTGTATTTTATCTTTGTTATATCTTGTTCTATAAAAATATTTGCAGAATTAGACGGTCCGGACTCCTTATCTCCCTTATATATATGCTCATTTCTGTCATAAGCCATAATGATGTAAACATGCTTCTGACAATTCAAATGCTAGTACTACCTTAAATACTCGTGCGCGTGTTTCCAATGGTTTGCTGTTCTGCCTATATGGAGGCTAGTTCAAAGCAGAAGTTGATCGAGGCGATTTCTTAGGAAATGAAAAACACAAAAGCCGAGGGTTGTTTGAACGCGATTACTATATATATATATATATATAAAACAATGATGGGTTGTTGCACTGTTCTAGCCGTCATCAAAAAGGGCTTCAGGTTCGCAGGCTTGGGTCCGGCGTGGTTTATCCTTTAGGGAACACTTTCTAGTTTAATGTACCATTGGGCCTCTTCCTGATCGGTAATCACTATCAAGGCAATAGTTGTATATAAGCATGAATATACATACACACAAGTACGAAGAGGGTGTCCGTCGATCTTACCAGTGCGGGTCGTTGCCAAGCTAGATGTCGCGAATCAGGGAGAAGGCAGGCACGTTGCCAGAATAAACCGTTATCCCTAAGTACTTTGCCTTCTTAGACTGCTTGGAACGACACACGTTTAGATTCCATAGTTACGTTTTCGCCTCAAAAAGCCATATCTATCGGAAGAGGCGGTACTGAACTCGATGCGTCCATGGCGACCGAGTGATACTAAGCGAGCTCACCCAGCCATCATGACCTAGAGTGGATGTACTACAGATGGCGCACGCTGCACCAAAACACCTCGCTCGCTACTGCTACAACAGCAACCACTTTTACTATAAACTGATCAAGCATGTATGCTGTAACGTTTATTTTATCAACTCCCTACGTTCTTCTATGGATCAAGCGTTTTGCCCGATTATACCCGAACGAGTAGGTATTTCGAAATAATTATTCAATAACATCCAGCGATTCAGACGATACATTCATCTTATTAGCTAGCTAATGGTCATACGTGCATAATAATCCATTCAGTGCGTCGTGCGCAAGCCGTAAAAAGGCCGTCTGCTATGCACATGCTTTGACGCTTCACTAACACGTGGAAATGATACGTTCTTATTGTATGACATTGTCTTAATAAAACAAGCTGAGTGTGTACAGAGCTGAAAGATGTACCGCTTAATAACGACCAATAACGCTGCACTCTAGCCATACTAGTCGTTTTGCTAGCAAAACTCTAAAACTCGACCTGTTTCGTGTATTGATTATTATATCATTTGTTGTCATAAAGTATGCTTATTTGCTATCCTGTTTGGCTTTTAGCTGGTGTCGTAGTGCAGGACCATTGATTACGAGCTAGCTGATGATTTCTTTCTCTGTGCCGCCACTATGACGTCGCGTTTAGATCGCGCGATCGCCCTCCACGACGTCTACAGACGATTTTATTTTTCTAGCAGACTAATATTTGATTACAGATCCGATTCGTCACAATATTCACCAACCACGACCTATTCGACTGCTCGTCTTTAAGACGTGTCGCCTGTTGTCTTCCCTTTTTAGTCAATCGGCCATTCGATCATTACAGCCAACATAAAGCAGCGGCTTCCGCCGACCAAATGCCATCATCAACCAATCAAGAAACGAATCACTAGCGAAAATATACAATACTGGATTCGGTTTTTCTATTTCGTAGATCGGTGCGAACGCTGTTCGCCTCCTTTTCCTTGCTTTTTTTGAACGACGACGACGACGACGACGACAGTTGTATATAACCACCGCGATAACAACGGTGGTAGCTGTCCAGACCTCCCCTCTTCGGCTTCGAAGACCACTCACATCGTTATTCCTGCTGTTGGCCTCTTTTCGGCTCTAGCCGACTCAGGACCCGCTCAGTATGTTGCGGCCTTCCTAAAATCGAAAGCACGAATCAACACAAAGGAGTCTGTTTTTTTTTTGGAGAGATTCTTTTGTGTATGCACGTTTCCTTCGGAGTTTGTCGTGGCGTTCTTTATATCAGCTCCGCCTTTACATCGGCATGTCCATAGTCGAAGACGGCGCGACATCTTATCTCGCCTTTCAGTGCGTCTGTCTTCGTTGATCTGCTGTCTCAAGCTACTTGGTGACGTTGTTGTGACGTCAAATACAGAGAGAGTAAGCTGCAATAGTAGGGGTAATACTGTTGTGTGCGTTCAGTCGCTAAGCAAAAGTCCTTTTCTGTATTCTACTATGCCGACTATTCAATTATAGCTTGAAGATGCATTCACAGATACGAAGCTGAACGCACACCGATAGTTAGACCACCACACACAGATATACACACAAGAAGGAAATAAAAAAAAAAATATGCTACATCGTGACGTATATGCTCACGAGTTGAATATGGCTATCCTTGGTCATCAGTTCAATGTGTTGATATGCCAACATGGATACCAATAACTACAAATATATATATATATATATATATATATATATATATATATATTGTTACGATGAGAAATGTAAACTACAAAGAGCTATTTACTCAGTCAGGGTAAGGGTATAAAATGGTATGTCTGGTTCTTTATAAGTTGGTGGCAGCGACGAACATTGCGCTCGGACAAACCTGTGGACGTGATTGAACCACAAAACCTAAAGACGGGCCAGGTTTTCGGGGACCAGGCCGGAAACACAAAAGCCATCGATCAGATCCTCACAAGAGTCAGATCGGTTGGGAGCCAAATCGCCACAGAAGGCAAACCACTTTAGGGACGATCGTTAATACCACTAGCGGTGTCAGGCCGTTGCCCACGTAGGCGGCAATGCACTCAGCCGCGAAGGACTAGTGTCGACTAGAGGAGGTTCGACCAATAAGGGAGACCTGACGCGTGCCATACAACGAGCAAGCCGCCAGACACCGTACGATGGTGAAAGATCCGGACCGTAAAGACCCCACGAGGGAAAGCACCAGCTACGTACCACGACTATGAACGGAAATGCGAGAGAGCCAGGGACATTGTACAACTCTGGCGACAGCCGATGGAAGTGTGGCTAGCCGAAAGGCGTTGCAGCAAGCACGCAAGACCATTGCAAAGTTGCGAAGGGCGCAGTCGCACGGGGATAAATAAATGCTGCGGTAACACAGCATAGCTAATAGTAATGGTCTAGTTTTACGGTCGAGAATATAAAAAATGAAAAGGTGCCGCTTCGAACGTTGTTAAGGCATGCTGTCAGTTACTGACCAATGACTTAGTCCTTCGCAAGATATATTCTGTATACATGGAATAACGCCTCTGGTCAATGTCGCTATCGGCCTTGCGGACACATTTGCTCTGCTTTGAGAGACTTTTTCATTCTGGGTGAGCATAATTGTGGATGGATCATGGTGATACAACATCTACTTTTCTACTTCAAGGCTTACGTAGTCGTGGATTTGTCGATGTATGTTTTAGATTTTAAAAACTCCAGATAAAAAGTCGAAAGCGTCGTAGCATAATCTAGGAGGCCATTTCAGGCGCCCAAAATAGGAAAATATGCGGGCGGAAACAATGCCTCGTGCGATAATATCATTGATTTACATGATGTGTGGTGTGTACAGCAACCATCAACATGTAGAACCACATGTCTTCAAAATCCACACCATCTGCTTGAAGCACAGGAAGCTGAATTTTTATACCCTAATATAGTTCCTTATCTATCCTTTATGCACTTTTAGTACCGTCTTCGAAAGACGAACGATGCCTGTAATTCAGATAGCGGTACGTTTTTGATGCGTTTCCTTTTCACAAAACATGTACCAATCTTCTTCTCATTGCTGAAGATGATCTTGTCAAAAAGTTTCACAATCACGATGTTGTTGAGTTACCTCGTTGACAAGCTTACTTGACAGTGCATAGTCTATAGGCTTGAACTGTTGAGTTAGCTAGATTTTTTAGGGATAAAGGGAAGTCGCTTGTTAGGATACATAGCATAGAGCTCTTCCAAACTTTGAACACCTAACGAATGTTCTCGGATCTTCATCCGCTGCCGTGATGTTTCCCGATGATCGGCCTAAACAAATACGTGTCTGTCACTTGGTGTCAGCAATCGACCTAGTCTCCACAAGCTTTTCCATTACTTCCCCCACAATTGATACGCTTGTAACATATCGCCCACGAAAAATTATACGCCATCTGCAAAACGTGCAGTCAAACCAAGTGCCATTTTCGAAATGGTATTTAAATATAGGTATATCAACGCGTTGTTATGTGGAGTAGCAATCAATTACTAAAAATATGGGACCATCCATATTTTTCTGCTATTCCTGGTACATTACATATATATATATATATATATATATATATATACATAAAAGCGAATCTCAAAACTTCTCGTCGGTATACGAGTTGTTTCGAGTGTGCATCGCTTATCTAACAGTTGCACACAACCCCTGCCTGATTCAAGACGATCTTGTATGATACATGCGTCCCCATGAAAAATGCTTTGAAATACAGCAAAAAAGTAAACGGTGACTTCACAAGGGTTATCGCGAATTCACAGAGGCATAGCAGTTCCCCTTCGTTGTTACTTTTTGCTTATAGCTTCGTACAAATACTATGAGCAATTAACACTTTTGGATGAGCGCGTCTGCAATGCGCCGACAGCTTAAAAAAGAAGAGGTTATTTTAACATCTCACAAACCCTGTGTTTTGTGTTATTCTCCTCGTAATACGACAAACGTGTAAGTTGTTTTTTTTTTCTTCCTGAACACAAGCGGGTGCGCAATACCGATATGAATTAAAAGAGCTCTTACGAGCAAAAAAAAGGGTTTAGCACCACTGTGGATGAGCACCTGGCTAAATTGCAACAATCAGTTGTGCCTGAGAGGATCACTCTGTTTGGCAAAGGGAATAACATAGATGTCAGCCAACTTTTTTTCTTCAAGTTGTTGACAGATGACAGGATTGCTTCTCATGTCGTTGTAACAACAATACTATGAGGCATAACTACGTAGGGATGTGGACACGAAATCGAGGCAAGGTAATATTCGCATTTTAAGTTCGTTTCAATAAGTCTCTAGTTAAGTTCTAACATCTATTGCTTTACGTGTACTACTACTACAAATTTTATCCCACGATGTCAATCAGGTTTCTCTACTTTAAACTTGACTTAAAAAAGAAGTCGATTTAGGTGAAAAAGGAGGGGAAAATCGTTTGCTCGCTCGAGATCAGGTGAAGATCTGACCCGGGTATAAACAACTATTTAAACTGTCTTCATTCATATATATTCGTAGTTTTTTAATATAATTCAACACGGATACAAGTTTACCTGCGCAGAGCGTGACCATTTCAAACAAAAGAAAAACAGACTTCTATACCCAACAGGGAAGCTACATCTGGCTTCAATAGATATTTTAAAATCTGTTGTTTAAAACCTACTAAACTTAATCTGGCACGAGACTGATAGGGACACTTCTGTGGATGCAACCCAGTTTTGTTTCAATTTTTCAACGCAGCCAGCCGTTTTGTCAATTATGACGACAGCCCACTAAAGAGCTTTAACTTAGAGGTTGATCTAGTGAACGAGGAAGAATTTTTATGTAAAAAGTGTTTTTGCAGATATTTCAAAGCATAATATCAACAAAGCAAAAGCAACGAAGAGAAAATGATACAAATTCTCGAGGCGGTTGTTGCAGGACAGAGCGAGATGGAGCAAAGGATGTATGACATTAAGCAATCATTAGCTAAGGTGGCCAAAAATATTGAAAACCAGCTAGAAAGACCGAGAGCGGGAAGTCTAGCTCTACGAGCTGAAACGAGCAAATTGAAAATACAATTTACCGAGCAAGAATAATACTCGCATGCTTATAGTGTCACACTCTATGATGTCTTAGGCTTAGGCAAAGAGGACCGCACAGCAACACAAGTGAAGACAGACAATGTTATCCCCCCTGAGACTTCAAACACACGATTATATTCGCTTATAAACTGAGCCAATATGCGAATGCTACAACTGCAAACTTTTAAGCTAACGATTCCAGTTAAAAACTGCTCATTATGATGAAATGTCTAGTAGTAACGGCAGTGGTCGTCGGGCTGGAAAATGATACCACCAAAAAGACCAAAAATGCGGTCTACGCCAACATCTAGTGGAACCTCTTAGAGCGGCCACAGTGTCAAAAACGAAAGCAAGCTAGAGTGAAGCCAAGTCGATGCTTCGTAAATCTAAGACAAGGTCCACCAAGGACGAGATCGCAACGCCATTGTACCAGTAGGACCGAAGTCCGTGGATGGCATACAGGAAATGAAAAAAAAAGTTAATAATGGTCACGCTAGCGACCTGCACGAATGGGAAAAACTTTATGTGACAGTCATGTCACGACCTTCCACCAGGTAAAAAGGACAGAAAGGTACCGATAATTGCTAAACCATTAGGAAGTTTTGATTGATACAATGGCAAATTGGACACGCTTATTTCTGAAAAAGTCGTCATTATTAGCGTTAATATATTGATTCTAGAAAAATACCTGCAAATGTTTGAAGGAGGAAAATGGAAGAAAATATACACCGAAGGAAGAAACATTGAAAATACAAATGCTCCATTATAAAGTATGCATAATGATTAGAAATGCTAACAGCCAGACAAAACATACAGCTTGTGTGATCCCTAATTATGGCTAAAATCAGCCGCCTAAATGAGGAAACCAAACAATTAATTGAATGTAAGTGACCTAGCGTACAAGGGCCTAATCGACGAGATCAATTCCGCACACGAATGGCCAGCCGAAACTAAAACATGCCGGTTCGTCACGCTAAACGTGTACAGCCTAGGACAAAGCTCCTGTCTATACTTGAAAGTACGAGACCGAACGAAATACTATTAACAGTATTTTTGATAACGAGAAAGACAAGTTATTTTGCATCTAAGATAGCAACTGGAACAGATGAGTGGCTCGATATGTCATAGACACACCTGTATCATGTCATGTAGGGTCACATGCGAACTTGTAAGGTAAGACATGGCTGCAAATTACAGGAATCTACCTTTCTCCCATCAGAGCCCTTTCAAGCCTTGATGAATTTTTAAGAGATTATCTCTTCAAGCGTGCAAAAATGGCTTAGAGCCCTTACCTGATAGGCTGGTGACAGTCACGTCAGGCTTTTTAGTGATATTAGTCTCAATAAGTGGACTAAGTAAATCGTTATTGCAGTTTGTATAATTAGTGATAATTAACGTACTCTTTACATCTGATCTGTAACGGAGCGTTTCGTCATACTCACTGAAGCGGATTTCCCACTACCAATATTTACAAACGTACATTATAAATTTATTGAAAAATGTGACGCGTTATTTTAATCTGTCCGTGTTTTTGCTTTCAAGCATTTATCTATCTTGTTTCAACTTAATCGATCCGTAATGTTTCAACCGATACTTTTTCGGCTTGGAAGGATTATGAGTCGTTTCAATGTATCGACATAGCATTGGAAGGCTCTGATAAAGTTTAAGGGGGGTAGCAATCACATCTATTTAGTCTCTATGGTACGAAACGCACGAAGAAGGTAAATACATCTTGCTTTGAACGACATAGTAGCCTCTCTGTTCCATGTACAGGCACCGAATTAACGTAAAAAGAAATGAACGTTAGATAAACTTTACTTCCTTACGAGTAAGTTTGGTGCGCACTAGAGTAACATAAGCTTCTGACGTTAAATATAGAATAAGCCGGTAGCTTTACCCTTACATGCACGCTAGGGCAACCAAAGTGGCAACAGCGTGGCCACGACAAGACGCACAGTTTTTGCCTGATCCCATTTTGCGCTTCTGCCACCTCAGCGGAAGTTATTTTTAGAGCGATCCAAAGTTCAGAAAGTTCTGGCCTTTTGTTTATCTTCGTCACCGGTAGGTCGTAAAGCTCAGTGAATTTTTATAGTAACCGATTACGTTGGCGCAATGAAGCGCCGGCCCTCAACGAATGACCTATCAGGACGCTATATGTGCGCAACTTCAAGCAAGCGTACCAGACCCCCTATGCTGACACTGCACTTCTCAACATTTCAGAGTGTAGTTACTGAGTGCCGCTTTGTATAGGCTGTAAACAAAAAGTTTCGAATATGTTGGCTATGCTAGAAAAGGAGGATTGAAAGATGATCTACCCAGCCATCACAGACCTTCTTCCTAATTGATTTGCTATAAAATTTGAATAAATTCCTAATATAAATATATGCGGTGTTGATGCTTGCCTGTGACGTGGTAAAGATGAGTTCAGGTAACACATTTTAATGTGAACGGGTTCATGAAAGATCACTATAAACCTTATAGCAACAGTTAATATACGTTTATCTACAGCATTCGTCATATGTTTGCCCTGAACCGATCCTGTTTAAGGCGCTCCGATATTTAAAACCAGTATTATTTCAAGTCGATAGGAAACAAAAAGTTGTCGACTGCTTTCTATAGAAGTAAATTCAAAGAGATAAGCTATTTTCTGGTACAACTCACAGGTAGCGGCCCCATTCACCTGTACGCGCATGTCATACGAAAAAAACGTGACGTATTTTCATGCCTATGTGCCACACTTGTATAATTGTTATTCTTCAGACAAAAATTTCGGTTCGATAATTTCTGAAAGAACGTCGGTACTCATTTGACTTGAATGCTTGATCCTGTTGATCAACGCTTAGAACTAAGCATGGAACGATTACTCCATATAAACGAATCCGCTATAGGTCCGAAATATAGTGATTTTGCAATTTCTAGACACATGTTTATTGTATTATTAGTTCATTATTAATTAGGTCGTACATTTATCTGACGATAAAACAACTGGGCTTCTATAACGCATCATCGAGACTACACGACACTACCGCCGAATCTATCAGTCTTACTTGTAGCAAATCTTCAAATTTATCTTACCCTGAACGACTGGAGCGCCGTGTCTTGGTAATCAGCGCTCGATGCTATACATCTGACGATCATTTACAACAACCAGTGGTTACGTAGGAGCAATCGAGATCATAACTCTTTCCTCGTTTTATAGAAAACGCTGTGCTCAACACAAAACCTCAAAATTGTATACACAAAAGAGACTGTTTGAGAAGCAGCTGCGGCTACTGCAGATAGTATCCTTGCCACCAGAAACGCAGCTTGGACATTCGGGGTGAGTAGGGTTACGTTGCAAAGACAACTCAGGCCTGCGCAAAAAATCGCAGTCTGCGTAAACATATGCCCATTACCATTTTGTTTTTGATGCACATCAAGAAGCTGCATTAGCAGCATCGCTTCCCCAATGCGCGAAGGTCATGGCCGGCTGATCGTGCTTAAGGCAAAGTTAGTAGCCTACAGATGTACTAAGTATAAACGTATCGGAACATTTTAGCATCGTAACGAGCTTGCAGGCAAGAATTGTATGATGTTTTCTTGTTGGCACAGCACGATCAGCTTTCCTTGCGACAACCCAAAAAGATGTCCTTTGTATGCGCATAAGAGCTTTAATAAAGAGGCAGTAGAAGTTTTTTTTCAATAATCCCAAAACTTAGACGGAGTTCTATATTTCACTCCTTTAGTTATCCTTAATCCAGACGAGACCTCCTTTCGTACAGTAATTGATCCTTCAAAAGTAATTCCACCTAACGGAATGAAAGCAGAATCCCTGTCACAGTGCTCGCCCCCCTGTGTCCGTAAGTTTTGCGGTAATATGTGTTTTCTGGGTTGCAATTCTAGGAATAGATGGTAATGGATGCAAACCTAACGTTCTGCAAATTTGACCAGATAAATCTCTTTGAAGACAGTCTTAAGCACTTCGCCGTGACCATTCGTTGTTCCTTATAGAAATCATGTCTGCTAATCATGGATGGGTTCAAGATTTACCCAGGCCTAACTGCAATCAAGTTGGCTTTAGAAAACGGCGGATAATTAATATACTGCTTAACTGAGATATAACCCCTGCACGTCGCAGTCTTTGCGCCATTCAAAGCACGACTTCGTACACCTCGAAAGAACTTTATTACAACTTACGGTAAAAAGTTCACAATTTATTATAACGTGGTTATATTGATGAAAACTGTGTATAGCGGGTCATTTACAGTGGCAAGTATCGAATAACGACGGCAAATAACGAAACCGTAGTTACAGAAGGTAGTCTTCATTGTTCAGTGACACCGAATGATAATCAGTCGGAGCCGTCACGCCATTACTTTGCGTCATAGTAGTAGTAGAGCTTATTCGTTTGCGGAAGTAGAGACTTTTACCGATTCTTGCTTCATGGCAAGAAGCACTAGGCAGAGCTTATAAACATTCCGTAATTCTCATTACGTCAAACATTGGCAGCGTTTCGTTTTTGAAATTATGGATTGCTTCACCCTAGCCGTGTGACAGAATCAGTTATATTAAACTATACTATGCAAATAAATATGCTTCTGATTTGTATACAAATATGTATTTTCGTGAAAACGATGAAATTATTGGGAAATCTTTGATCAGGATTATAAGATTCAATTAGGATTGTTGCCCCGATCACTCTAATTGGCTTATTCGCACAAGATCATTAACGGCATAAAGGTATAGTCCCATCTCTAGCCCATATATCCCCACCGTGCGGGGCTTATGGACCAACAATATAGGTTTCTTTAACTGATCGTTTTTCGAAAGGTCGCAATTTGTTGGTTGTCGATCTTAATCGGCAGGACAGAGGAGTCCTGAGTGAATACACTGGTTCTTCTCGTACGGCAGTTGTCCTTCTCAATGCTAACGTCTAGAAAATTTTGGCCCATATAGCCATATCCTTCATACCTGCCGCTCAACTACATAAAAGTCTTTACTTAGGTAAATAACTCTGTATTATCGCATAGTGTGGGTTCGATATATATCTTCAAATAGTGGCTCTTTTAGGTATTCACATGTATTTTGTTAATAGCACAAATTCTTGATGGCGGCTGTACCTTCGCTGGCAGTGCCAGGACGCTATGCCATATATTTCTCACCCGGTTTACATAAACGAATACATTAGATGAATCAAACCGAGAATCTACCTAAAAGATAGAACAATCCGTGATGGCCCTATCCTCACAGCTTGTGTCCAAAATTTAAAAAACTCCAACAGATTATTATTTTCAAAAATTCGAAGAAAGTGGGTAATATTACGAAATCAACTATCACTACATTTTTCTAAGTTATGATAGGACCAATTATGTACGTCTGATGAACGCCTCAATATGGTCGTCATCGTTCATCGACCACCAGATACCTCAAATCAATTTAATATTCAGAAAGCGAACACACGAATAAGTTCCTGTCTGTTTTAGGCCGGTCTTCTGTTGTTTACCGAGGTACGCAGAGCATGAGCGTTGCGTTCAAAAATGGTGACTAATACCTAGCGTACACTGATACCATTCTATTAAGCCGATGCTAGGAAAGGCGCACGTGAAGGCGTTTGTGAAGACGAGCACACTTCAATCGTAGAACAGAACCATTGGCGACAGGCTAAAAAACACTGGGTGTTCGCTGAATGTAATAGGACAAATAAATATCGGCCTGTTTCAACAAGGTAGCGAATACACGAGCGAACGGAAATTTGTATTGGAATTTGCACATACAAATGAAGCCTACCTTTTTTCAGTGTGACAACACGTTATTTTCAAGATGCTGCTCGCGGATTATCGCTGAGAACAATCTACCCACTTCATGAGATAAGAGCCTAATGAGAACAAGCATTGCAGCTACGGGAAATAGCAGCAGTACTAACGATGCTCCATTGTCTAAATATGATATACTGAAATTCAGACGGTCAGTCGGCCGCCGGTGCCAAGGCTGTCAATTAATTTCTCAGCGTTGTGCGAACGTGACACCATTGAGCCACCCACGCAACCGATTAAAACTTAATTGTCATGCTGTAGGAATCAGGTACGCACAAATATGTCGCGTAATTGATACGAATCTATAAACGCGCCGATTTGTTTGTGAAGCTAGTCTCGATATTTAACGTCCTCGTCGTACTACAGTAATTCAGAGGCCGGTACTCATGTTATAGGCACAAAAAGAGATAGAAATAGATATGATAGTTGGCAAGGGACTTTCCTATACCCATTGATGCGCCCAAGTGTGCAAGGTACACCACTTGGCACTAAAGCATCTGATAGATAAAGTTCTCTAAAAGTGACTGTTAAGGTAATAGATGGATACACTTTCTCGGTACTTGTAGAAGTTGCAGTCGACTAATGTAGCTCTCCGCCGGCTTAAAGGCTATAAAATAGAAAAACTGGCTACGTAATAATAATAACAATAATAACTAAATGAAAAAATTCAAATTTTATTTTTCTCTATAGATCCATCTCCGGGCAATGTTCTAATCATTAGAAAACGTGGCTCGACAAGTGTCTGATTATATGGCTAGCCGATACGCGGAATCGTAGCTACCTAACGGCAGGCCGTCAGGATTTCTTTAAAATGATGAAGTCTATGGAGCTTTGGGCGTAGAGCCCATTGAATTAATTTTTTTACAGCTGTTTGCTACAGCCTCTGTTGGTACGTGTACTGTACAGTGGCGCGCAACTTTAAAATCGAACTCGCTCAGAAAGCTGGTAGGCCAACGGGTCGTTTCATCTGCTACATCCTAGCGGGTATCGCGTTCATTAGGTCAACGGATGCGGGTACGCCCCCGATAGTGGATGGCCGCACGTTAATTTAATTTATCACACCCCAGGTGATTTACTCGGACCCGCGCTGATATCGGGCCCGCCACTATATCAATGGCCAACGAATTCGCTATTCTATTCTAAATTCAACCGACGGGATCAGTTGCCCCTGTTTCACCAGCAGATAAAAAAAAGTCATCATTTAGTTGAAGCACTAATATAAGGCAACAAGTATTAGCACTATTACGATTATTTCTTATCTAAGATTCTACTGATGCCAAAAATAGGATAGAGTTGTTTCAAGAAGTTGTAGTCTAGATGACTGGTTTTAGCAACGGTGGCTTTTTCATCATTTTTGGTCATTGTAGGGGCTGTGCCAACTTATGTCTGCGTAATTCTCTAAAAAAAAAATAATTTTTTAGCGAATATGGCTTCTAAATGCTTACAGGTTAGCCTAGATAAGGGAAGCCGTTCTTGCTATAGATCAAAAGTCCCAGAGAACCTAAATTAAACTGTCTTTGAAAATTAAAATCGACATTTCGATTCAAAATGGGTCTAAACTACACAGGATTATTAGATGCCAGCAGATAGCCGACCTATCAGCCACAAAATTTGAGACGTTGCAAAATAGGCGCTTATGGATCGATTCCATTTAACGTAACGTTCCATGAGCACAGTCTAAGAGACAGCGAACTATTTAAAACGTAATCATTATCGTCTATTGCGGAGGTATGTAGAAATCAAATATATCAGCTTAAGGTCAATTTAGCTCAGAGCGCACGGCGAAGCTGATTTTCATCTACATGGAATATTCATCTCAATGTCAAAAAAGCTTTGCTTGCTACTGAAAATACTAGTTTTGAATAACTTTAATTACTTAGTATAGGTTACCTGACATTTATATGCAGTGAGGTATGGGCCACAACGCAGTTTGGTGGTAGGCCATTACGTCGTCCATTGAGCCGTACCATTAGGACGAAAGAGGTCAACCGTGTTTCAGATTCTCATTTCTTTCCTTCGCATTGAAAGGTGGATAGCAATGTTGGTAATAACAAGGTCACATCATTTAAAAAACTATTTCGTATTCATTTTATCCCATGTACATTTTATCAACTTTTTTTTACCGAGACTTCTGTTTAAGATAGGCAGTTTTGCAATTTCATGTGCCGGCTATGTATCCTATCAGGACAAAATTTTGATCATTTGCTTCTGGCGTTCGATGCCTTTGAACGTAGTCACTTTTTTAGGCAGTTAAAAATAAATAAATAAAAGGGCATTAAATGTTTATATATTTTTATTATACTAAGGTATAATCAGATGTGTTGACAGTAAGCGAGGTGTATTCCTACGTTCGGAGCTGATCCATGGTACGTCCAGTCATTACATAATGTCAGTCATTTGTTCTTTAATCAGTGAATATGGTTTGGAAAGTAGGCCCCCAGTAAGGGGCGGGCCCGCAACCTGACGAGGACAATGTAAATGGCATCTGCATGATGTTGATGACGAGGCTGGCGGACGAGCCTTATTGGTGGAAGTTGGCTAGAAGTTGGCTACGGAGTTCGTTGATGGGGGTTACGCGCTTCGGCCGGTTGCCCGACCGAACGAGGCGCCCGACGTGCTTCGACGGATGCGAGAAACCGGCTTCTCAATGGCTTCTTCACCACTAAACTACAGAGGGTCTTTCTGTAATGGCCCGGCCAAGCATGTCAGGGCTATAGCGAGTGTCGTCCGCACTTCGCTTTCCTTGCCCCCTTTCCCTAAGAAGCTTGAGGAAGAGAAGCAAACTCCTAATAAGCAAACTTTGTGACAGCGATAGATGGCGAGCTGCTTAAAGTCGCCAGTCCCTTACTCTCCAACAGCGCACACACTCAGCTGCCGTAACCACACCGGCTAGATAGAAGATACTAGAAGCAACTTTGGCTCTAGCCGCTCGCTCTTGTGTATCACTGTAGACCCACATCCATTGTATAATCTATATATATGATAACTAGTGCCCATTCTATAGGCCTAATGCGCTCTTGGCCTTAACGCGGGTCATTAAAGTAGTCTTGATTTAGTTGAAGATATCAGGAAGCCATTTTTGAGTAAATTTAATTACTCCGCGCTGTATTAAGGGCATATACGAAGAAACAAAAGCGACTGGACGAAGAAGAAAAACCCCTGCCAGAAGCAATTACTTTTTTAGTTTATACACAGTTCCCCTGTTAGATCAGGCAGGACTCTTAGTTTTTGCCGAACCTAGTGCTTCCATTTTACATATTTGATACTTGTATAGACGTTCGAAGCAATGATGCCTATCTTCTACACCGAAACGAGCAACGGGCAGCTAAGCTCTTATTTCGGATACAATCTTCTATACAATTCTAGCTACCATGCATTTCTTCATCTGCCTCAATCATTATTTTTCTTAATCCAGAAAAATGGGTTGCACGATAATTGTCTACTCCTATCTGCGCCAGCCGTATCCGAGTCGCGGTAAATATCATGGTTCATCAAATTGATTACCATGGTAGAACCGTAATACTTGCCTCTGACGACATCTCTTTTGTTACTGAGCGCAGGCCCTACATAGAGGAAATGATTACGAGAAGTGGGGTTTTGCCAATTACATCTGCTTGGCGTTCCTGTTCATGACAGGAGTAAAGGTGCGCATTGACGAACAGGTATTATTCGTTGTCCGCTGTAGATGCCTCGCTTTCTTATAACCTATACGGCGGCACCTTGGTGACCTGATTGTATTACTGAGTAGAAGGATTATAAGAGCCTAAAAAATATATTAGAACGTAAAGGGTTTAATAGTAATTATTATTATCGTTGAAAATATCTCGCGACTTTTCAATTACATAAGATAATCGGGCAGAACTTTAATAGTAAGATTTTACCAATGGGTCCAATAACGATTCTTCCCACTGACTACATTCTATTGATAAAGTTTGTTGGGTCACTGATCTTCCGTGAGCTGTACGCTTCGACAGCTGTCTTCGACGAGTCATTTCGCTCGAACTGTTACTCTGGTCTAGTAAAAGCCCAAAGTCATTTAGTGCCCGAAGTTACGCACAATTACATGTGTTCTGATTACGGCCTAAAAAAAAAGAAGCAAAAGTCAAATGTATTTTTATACGTTTTAGTTAAACTTACAAGTGCTTTACAAGACATTATTTATCAAGTGGGTTTAGAATGAACAGCCTCGTAAGTATGTTCCATTTGAATTTTTTGCTACTTAAGTAAAGCGAGAATCCGCCCACGCAATAAGGGCCTGAAAATTGTTAGGCGAAGCATAGCTATGCTACTTCCAGGGATCTTGGTTCAAAGAAAAAGCGCCTAGAGCATAATACTAATCCAATACCTGATATTGGACCTTTGCCAGGTGTGGCATTTGCACACAATACAAAATCAATGAAATCAGTAAATACGGACAGTGGGGAATAAGTTCGCCGCCCACAGCTGTGGCTAGACATTCTAATTTCCAGTTGAAAAGAGGCACTCTATTGATTATAATGGGTGTTCGTATTGATTAAACTGAGCCGGCCTTGTATTTATCTGGTAAATACAAACCAACAATTAAATGAAGTTTTTAGAATAACCAGTCTTATTGCTCCTACTTGCAAAAATGATTTGATCCTTTATAGTCCCTATTTGTCAAAGCCAAAAACATTGATACTTTTACTATATATATATATATATATATATATATATATATATATATATATATATCAAGAAGTTGCGTCGGCCGTTGGTTTTAGCTAAAGAAAGCGTGATTAAGCAAAGCAAATCGCTGATTTACCTGACGACTTTTTAGTTGGCCTTAGAAATAGCTTAATACAGAAGTAAATAACATTAACCAAAGAGATCAAAGAGACATATTTGATATTTTGACCGTCTGAAAGAGCATCAGATTTTTCTTTTATTTGCACTTCCTTACCTAAAAGGAAGCTGAACACGTATATAAACACACATGGTCTACTATATACTATATTTATTTGCGACAACAAACAGAGAACTATTTGGGCGTAACGTAAGCGCACCTTAGCTCGTAGTTATATTCACACCATAAATGCAGCATAACATAACTGCTTTCGACGGTCCCTAGTTATAGTTACGTAGTCATCGTTTCAAATGTATTATTCGACCGCAGTGCGCATAAATCCCAGCGATCAGCATGCTTCAAGGGGTGCGGTATATTACAAGCTGTAAGCGTGCAGCGAGCGCTATTGGGTCAAGTGAGCGGCGCAGAATATACCTATCATACAGTAGGAAGGTAGCAACCACTTAAGCAGGTAGCAATGCTATGCTAAATGATGCCACAATTAGTACTATATATAGTGTATGATGCGCATCCCTTCTCTAACCTCGATGCACGCACCACTCAGTCTGATACTTCGGACACGTTATCGGGCACGTCGTGGCGGCCAATGCATGATAAGCAATACACACGCGGCTTGATGGAGAATTCGCGTCTCACCCCACAGTGTTCTCCGTGCCCTCAAGTGGTACCTAATAACCGCACGAGGCTTGGCGCCAGAGCCACGACCATCATGATGATGCGGATGATAATGATCTATAATCCTGCCATATGCACCACTCGTCTTTGTACACTTCCCCTCCACAACCGCAGTGCACCATTACATGCGTTAACCGATACAGTTCTATGAACAGATTAAAAGACGCTATATATATACATGGACGCATAGATATATCTATATGATTATTAATTCTAAAAGTGCGGCATGAAATATTGCAGCGGAAAGTAAAGCGACCGCACGGAAATGAGAGAGGAATGCAGACGGGTGCTAAGTGCTAGGAAAAACGAATCCGAGAAGGGACGCGTGGGCCTCACAAGTTGAACTCAGGGAACTCCACGACGGTTAACAACGCCATTACTCTAGCGGTAGGCAAGTAGAAACAATAGCTCTCGCTTTACATTTTTCTCTCTCTCGCAATATACATTATATGCGAGGAATTCCAGAGGAGAACAAGTACAAAATCAGATCCATTCGACTAGCTTGTCTGTAACAAATATTCACAAGAAAACTTCAATGAAAAATGATAGACCAACAAAGAAGCATGACGATTCACACATTGGACAATTATGTAATTAATTTGTTGCATACTTCAATGACGACCTCTATGATACATCCGAACGAACCCCACTGGTAAGGTTTCATTAACTTACGGGATTTTCGAACGGAAAGAACCTCCCCTCGTAGAGAATTATTGAACCCGTGCTGCTCTATAGCCACTGCAAGCGATGACAGAAGGGTGATGTTGCTAAAAATACATCTCCCAGATGTAGCAGTAGATGCAGTCTATCACATAAAGTAAACACGTTTCTAATCATCAAAATGCTTAAAGTCCCCCTAGAGTAAAGTGTACGTAGTCTACCGGTGATCGCTGTTGTCTTTCATCGTTGCACATTGACTGTATTCTATTCAGTACGAACTCGAGTTCATAGAATCAAAGCTGAACGAAGAAAACAGAAAAATGTTAGCAACCTAAGTTCAGTGCCTGACAACTTTTATCACTTACACTGGTAGAATTAAGCAATTTTCGTCGCTATATTTATTCCTCCTTTTCTTTTTCTTGTTAAATTTGTTTAGCTTTCCTTTTTCGTTGAATATACTATAAGCAGGCTAACAACTCATCTGATTTGGGCCGACTAAAACCACCATGACCCATATAGACTAAACAAGTAAATCTGCAGCGTATACAATACTGATTACTACCAGACCAAATATGAATCACTGCTAAAACAATTCATAACTCCAGGATTTTCCATTACATTTATTCGTATACGTAAAAATGCAGAATGCCCACACATGTTGTTAGGCGTCCATAATCGTTCCACGGAATAGTTGTCAAGAACGCCAACAAAGACCTCTTTTTGTCAAGTATTTTGCGGATAACGTTTTACAACGCTAAATGTCTGAAGTTAACAGAACCCACTGCGAAGGGCTAGGGCATATTATACTTGCAAAGTAGTTATATCCCACTAGCCATTTTAGCAGAACACGGACGGAGAAGGTAAACATGTACAATAGCATAAGCCTAAAACGCGCCACCAATTCAAAAGTATCACGCTTCTATGTACTCATTATAGATCGCAAGCGATCATCTATTTGGGAGTTAGATCATGTTCTATAATTACGTTAATATGTACATATATTTGGTGTGTGATATCCATGTATGTCCTTTGTTGCATGGCGTGCACGATACTCTTCACCTGTCAAAGACAGGCGCGGGCGCGGGCGCCAACAACGATGCCACTGACCGAGACGTATGACCAGTGGAACCTATACTTGCCCCAAACTTTACTATAAACAACTCTAGAGTTATTTAAAGCAGACTCTACTATATACTAAATTAGTGAATTATCTTTAGAGAGCGGCCGTAAGTGCCGCGACACTAGTGCGTCTGTGCCCATTGATGCTTCGGCGCCACAAACAATCGATTTAAATAAGGCCGTGAAGCCATCCAACCGCTATTCCTTTGAAGGCAGCTAAAATTAGAATTCGAGTTTCGGACTGAATGGCTGTGTTAAGAAGCTTTTCTATTTTTCCAAACTGCCGGAAGCCGTATAATCTTCCATTCAGCACCGTCCTCATCGATGATTTTGATTGTTGATAGAGTACCCTTCTATAGGAGGTATATTGTCTGTATCAGATGGATTTTCGGCCGATACCTATGCTTTTATGGTCAGCTCGTGAACTTGAATCTATGGAGTTTTGCTGAAAGTATTCTTTCGATCCGCCGAAGGCCGTATGGCGACTGATAAGCATGGACGGTCAATCTTAAAGCGTATAAGGCAACATCTAACGACATCAGCGGGCGTAAAATTCAAAATATTTGTTCGAAATGAGATAAAGAAGATTATTGGTTTCAGGCAGTTGTAGATGTTGCGCAGACACTACGTTTAACGCTGAAAGATTTGAATCTAGACGCTTTCAGCGGTTATTTCAAAGACGAACTCTTTTCCTTCTCCATGGTTGCCTCCTACGTATACGCCTCACACGGAGCAAACTATGTGTGTGTGTGACCCTCTAAAAAAGCCTCAGTTTACGTTGTATGTCACGCTTTACCTTATACTTCCATATTCTAGGCATAAGAAGGTTCAGAAGATCACTATTAAAGAGAACTGTTTATATATATATATATATATATCGCACATGCTACTCAAGCAGAACAGCACGAAAGAATAACTCCGTAATAGAAAAAAAAGTAATAAGCATCTTCCATGTTCAATTCATTCAGATAGCGACAGAGCTTCTGCCGCATCCGTTGGTTAGATCGAATTTGCAACTCATGCCTTTTACAAGCTGTACACATTAGCTGAAGGTGTTTGCCAACAGTGAGATTTGGGACGATTGAACAGAGCTCGTGCGAGACGAAGAGATTTATTATTACGCTCTCAGGAATATGATTATTGACGGTTTCTTCTTCGATGTCACGCTTGATCGAAAAGTGAGGCGCGCGCAAATTTGAATGTTGGCCAACAAATGATCACTAGTGCAGCATTTCTTTTTCGTATCTTTATTGACGACTCGAGCGGTGGAAACAGTAGTACATTGCCTCTCACTCGAATGTATTGTGTGTGAGTAGAAATAAATCCCGTTGATCTCTACAACGCAGCAGCAGGTCGAATGAACGCATCCTGACTAAGTGTAGCGGTCTGGCCTACCAAGACCAGGTAAAGGCTGCCTATCCTATGTAGAATCATATTCCGCGCAACGGATGGAAAATACGTCTTCCGATAGCTACTTCGTGACTGTTCGTGTCACACATATTATTATATTAAAGAAAAGACACACTTTAGCACTATACCGCTGTTACCACCTAAGATACGCTTTTGTACGAAGCGTTAGAATTATTTATTTATATGCGATCTGACCGTTCCCAACCAATGCTCGCCTTCTCCACGTTGTCCCTTGCCTCTTCTATCGCAGCTGCTTTACTGCACGCAATGAAGGGCCGCAGTCTTGTGCACCTGCAGACATTTCGAACAAAATCGAAATTTGCCTATCCGCCTTTTTCAGGCTCGATTCAGACTTCCCCCCATACGCCTTCGTCTCTCTGAAAAAAACTTTTCTTTTCTATTCGTTACAAGCCGAGCATCGCTAGAAGATTTTTCATCAGCTCCTGTTTTTGTTGTCCTGAGTTCCATTAACGTGGCATCTACTGCGGCAGCGCCAGTAATAGTGAAGCGGCTGGTGATAACAGAATCATTCCGGTCACATCCATCAAGTTCACTATTGTTACACAAATGGAAGTCGTTTTCAACATTTCAACAGCAGTAGCAAAGCGACCATCACTAACCCCAATGGCGCTAACAACAAAGCCAGCACAGCGAAACGCTAACGTAACGTTGAACGGCGGACGGGGCACGTTCCCCCGTCTTGTCTTTCATCTTCGGTCTCGATACACTTACCTCCACGATATAACAACAGCAAGCCTTCTTTTCTATAAAAGCTGAGCGGATGAGAGCGACGGTACGAACAGCAGCTACGACCACCTGAGCGAACAGGTGTTACCTGATCTGGAAAAGGCAAGCAAGTCAATTGACGAAACGTTTTAATGCATAGCGTTAATGCTAATGAGGCAGAAGTTCTATTTCATCGAATTGATAACTTATAAACTGAACGTACCTTATTGAAAAGAACATGGTACTAACTAAAAACTACGTATTCAGAAATCGTCGTGATAATTTTTTTGCGGTATCATTTTTTTATATTTTTCAGTAAACAACTGCCAGCTATTGGATTTTTCTATCGGAACGACCCTTACGTCGATATCAGTTGATGGATCTTGTCAGCCTCGAATCATCGATCTGCTCCAGCTGGGGATAGCAGACTAAAAATCTCATCTACACGAATCGATGACGGGGAAGCCAAAAAAGGCTATTTTTCTTAGTTGTCACTCTAATTTTTTTCAACTCCATAGCTCGCTACAGACAAATAGTCGCGGACTTGATGAGGCAGCGTCGTGTCGAGATCATTAGACCCGCCTGGTTAGATCCTGTGGTAATTACATATAAAAATACGCTTTTTTTTTTTGCAAAGATACTAGAGGTACTTACTTCGGCTATTTTGCCCAACAGACTAGAACTCCAAAGAAACATTAAGCACAAATACAGTATATGTAATTGCACGTGGAGATCTAGTGTTACATGTAGCTGCAGGACTCACTTTTAATGGGCTATTATCTTCTTCTTCTTCAACATTTTCAAAGTAAATTTCCATGTTGAAGAATCTGTTGTACTGCAGGAAGTCATCACAGCCGATCAAAAGCTTACCTAGAAGCAAATAGTGATGAAAGCGTAATCGAAAAGATCCTTTAGAATCAAGGCCCACAAGCCTAAATGTTATCAAAACATGTGTATTACCTTCTAACATCTACTAAATTTCTTCTTAATTATATTGGACAACTAGAATGCAGGTACCTATATTCAACTTCGCTCGTGTGGCTTTGCGGAGCGGTTATCTACCAGATAAGAATCATCTAAAATGTTCAATTTTGGCTGAAATATCGTTTATAGCTGTACGTTTGTAAAGGGCAATTTAATTACTTTCATATCTATTGCGTCATGCGCGTCTGAACAAATTCAGACATAGTATTCAGGGTGTGTCTTAGAGAGCTGGTAGACCTTAGGGGCGGAAAATATTGCTAAAGATTGTCGATCAAGTTTTTGGCATCTTATTAGTATAGCAAGCTCAGATTTAAGGTTTTGGTCGTGAATTTAATATATTGAATGGATATATGTGCTGACAATCCAAAGCCCGAAATAATTATAGTTTCGTTACTTGGCCTTGAATAAGGCCAAGTAACGAAACTATAATGATTTTATTTAGGCGTACTGTCAAGTCCTGCGCAAGTGATGCACTGTCAAGTCGACATTTTACTTCCAGCATAAAAATAAATAATAGCCTTAGAAAGATTTCGGTTTGGTTTCGAGTTCGTCAAATGAAATCAGGCGGCTGTAGCCTTGGGTGGTTTCAACGAGTCTGTACTGGTTTTCCATAGGAGAAGTGCCAGTTGATGCACCTGCGCCTGCAACTTTGTAGGCCGACCTGTTGATAACACTGGCAAAAAGTGAAAATAATTAAAAGCCTGATTTTGCCCTTTATTCCCTGGCCCCTTGCGTTTTATACACACGCGTAAAACAAATAGGAATTGCCCGAGAAAAATAAAAATTCACCGCTTTTTGTTTACCTGCTGAGCTAGATAGGGAGACTGACAAACGGCTTGTTCCAACTATGCATGTGTTTCGATGAGCATAGATAGTGACGCCATTTTGCCCGAGAGGCGCGGCTTGCCTAGCTCATTATAGCTACGAAAAAGCGGTAAAAGAATCTCAGTCACAACAACCGGCACTCAGTTCATCACTAAAGCTGTCGAGAGCGAAACACAGAGGGAAAAGATATATACGTGGAGAAAGAAAGCAGTGATATGAGGGCCTGGGAAATATATGAATTCGATTATTTAACGACAGTAGTAAACAGCGTTGAAGGGAGCACAATGCGGGATAGCGTTAGGGTTGCTTTACCTATGATAGTTACAGGCTATGTGCAATAAAAATCGATTATTTAAAGCTCGACTTGCTTTGATCATAAACTGGTACACCGTAGATGGACAAAGGTATGACGTGAGTAAATGTTATATGACCCATTTTTGGTAAGTTAATCTATCGCAGAAGACTATATCGGCTATTCTGAGATGGCCGTTCTTAGACTGTCATAAGCGTCGGTGCGTTAAAGATCTAAGAGGCGACATTTTTCTTTTATCGTTCATGCTGCAGTAGACCGCGCTCGTATGCTCAACTTAGCCGAAGATTCTGGCTCCGCGGTTGCGGACTAGCCGGTTGTGGGCCAACCTTTAAGCAACGTTTAGGGAATGATGCTTTCAGACGGTTCAGTAGCACGAGCCCATATCACTTGAACTCGATATGATGCTTTGTGATCCACCTCGAGGCAAAATGAGGCCTTATATATGTGTTTAATGGTGGTCGTATACGGGCGTGTCGATCGGCTGAACGACTTCAGTTTCGGATCTTGCCGGAACTCTATTATTTTGAGCTTGCAATACTGTTATTAGCTTTGGCATATATCTGCAAGGTTGTGGCGTTCTGGTATTTAAAGTTTGATGGCAGTATAGTAACGTTCAAATATCTGGACTTCTAAAAAGTTCGGAGACTGTCAAATTGATTGGTAGTAATGGGTTTAACGTTAACAACGTACAGAAAACTCACGAGCCAAGGCGTAACCGTATCGGCAAGTAATTCTTAGATAACGCTGACCTGTGTAGTACCGCATCACACAGGGAGGAAAATTTACACAAGGTAGGATTTGTCTTCCCTCAGCACGTAGCATAGCCGTCGTCTCAATGCACTTAAAGAGCAATGACTATACTTTGGAGTTTGAAGTGTTTAAATTATGTCTACAGCCGTTAGGGTCCGTTATTTTTAAACCTAATCAAGGGACTGTTACGTCAACCACGGCCATAGACAAAGGTCTGATTAGTTGTTTAGTCACGAATATAAAGTCTTCATCCCAGACTCGTAGAAAAGCAAGGAGCGTATTCAGTAGATTATTTGTTGCAGCAAAAATTTCTCTTCGTGGTCGCTGAGGTTCGAAGCTTGCATCGGATATGTCACAACTTATTTGTCGCCTCTGAGTCACTCATAAATCATGTTTGATGAGAGCAGTTTCGTACTTCAGGCAAACTTTGGTTAGGTGTTCCAAATGAAGTTCTCATAGACGCGATCAGGCCTAGTGTATTGTACCCAGATATTCCTTTCGAAGCTTGTACCATATCTTGCTTCAGTTGTCGGAACCGCGCGTACGCTCACGCGTCTGTCGTCGGTTGGTCTGTAAGGTTACTGCTTTATTCCGATCGCAATAGAAGGTGGGATAGCTTCTTTTCGTTGCTCATTCAGATGATCCGTGTATAATATTTCCCCTAGCGGAGCGCTTTACAAAGTTCGGCCATTCGGTACTATCTTTACTTTAGATGTTATCTTTAAGTAAGATTTCATCCGAAGAAGCGTCTCCGCTAAACCCCACTCTACAGCACCCTTGTTCTCTCCAAGTTTTTTTGGAAAAAATGTCGATAACAGACCGATCCTAGCAGTCATTATTTAAAACGATTCCCCACGTTAAGAATATCTTCTTAAAAATAAAGGTATCGAACCTTACTTAATATGATAAATTTATGGAAAGATTAGACCTAAATGTCACATATGACGATACAGCGTCAAGCCTTTTTTCGAACGGAATCGATGAAAAACGAACCAAGTGTCTTCATATATAACCCAATTCGCGAGCCGCTCTGTCGTTAGATAATTCAATGACAAGGACCCCGCAAAAAGGTCACGGCCAAATCTTTCTATCTCGTTGTGCTCGCGCCTGCAGCAAAACAAAGGAAAGTCCCGTTACAAGAAGTCTCGCGTCATAGGACCGTTGCAAATTCACTAAGCCTTTCCCGGCTTAATGTAATAAGAGGAGATCACACATTTCTGCTATGGCGGCTTAATGGCATATATTTGTGCAGCATATTTTGTATATTTGTACATATAACAACGCTTCGATCACAATCTTTTTCCCTTCTGGCGAAGGCACTTGTTGCTCCATTCAAAAGGAAAATCTTATTCCACTGGCACGAACTATTCCCAGAGCATGTTGATTTCAATACGCTTGAATTTGAAATACGCTTCACTTCAATGTGATAATGCCAAAAAGCATTCAAAAACGATCTGAAACAATTTGTTGCAAGTAGGAATTCTATGCCTGGCTATATCTAACACGCCAGATAATACTGTAGATATTATCTTGCAAAAAGACGGGGCAAAAACGGGTGAGCGATGACGGAAAGGTACTGCCAAAATCCGTACCGGACCGAACTGAACGTGAAGACATGGAGCACAAATTGGAAATCGAATGCTACGCCATGTGCTGTAAACTTCACACTCGCCGCTTCCGACCTAACTTCAAGGTTCTCGAGGTTTTTCAACCCCACTAAGATCGTCCGCACATTGGCATTGCTGTGATAGTAGAACCAACTCGGTCAACGGAACTTGAAGCAGAACCGACAGCGCATTGAACAAAGGCATTAGAATTCGATTTAGAATCTGAAAATACACAGTAATGCTATAAATCATTCATAGACTATAAAATTTGAGTACAATTAATCAATCAATCAATCGAATTTTATTTATTTATTTTTTAACAAAAGTAAAAAATTTCATATATACAGGTCAGTAACACAATAACCCAATACTATGATGAGTATGTAAAACCTTTTGAAGCCACCAAAAATATTTCGCCTCTTGTTGAGTTTATAGGAGCAATTTAAGAGATTTATATCATTCAGGATGTCAGATCCTCATGGGCCTTTCGTAAATTCGTGTAAAATTCGACAGGAAATAGGCGGATAACTTAAAAAAAACCTTAACATTAACAAAACCTAACAGACACTAAGACATCCGATTAGACTGTGTTCTACAGATCGGGGACATATCAAGAAATGATATGATTTTGTTTTTATTTGAAAAAAAGCATAAAAACGTGGATAACAATGCAAGGAAACATGGGTCGGCTTTAAGCGTTTGGTAAGTCATGCCGGTAAGGATTGCGGTTTGCCATGCATCACTATGACATCCATTCCATGGCTGGAAAATTATGCTACAATACGCGACAGGATAAAGATACAAAATTTCAAACCACTTGAGACGGTCATTAGAATCACGATGCAACACCCACTGCGTTGGGGGCCACCTGCAGCTGTCGTCCCCATTCGCAGTATCTTGGAATAGATCGATGCAAGTCATATATCACTAAGTAGCATAAACTATAAACCTAAGTATATGATTAAAATACCTACGAATTGACACAATTACTCTAAACACACTATCATTTTTGCTGTGTAGAGAAGAGCAATTTTCAGAGTTATTATTTTGAGTTGCGTAGCGCCTAGGGGGAGAAAGGGTCAAAGTGGACACGGGACAAGTTAGACATTGTTTCATTTTTTTTACGATTTATCTGAATGATTTTTCGTACGCATTGGAAGTTCCTTATTAGGAGCTCTTCGAACGACTCGAAGACTGCATGTAGACCCTAAGAAAATCTTTCGTTTTCAGGGGGCCAAAATCATTTATGTTCAAACCTTTATCTGTATTAGTAATTTACCTGTAGAAATCGTAAGCCTGCTAGAGATGAAGACTAAAAGAAAAGAAGTCTTGTGAGTCATCTGCTTTTTAAACTGGCTTTTATTGGAAATCTTTTTACTTGTACATAGATAGCACGGGGGGGGGGGCGGGGGGAGGCAAAATCGACATTTCATGGCCTTTACAAAATCCTATTATAAGAACAAGCTCATGCTGTAAAACACCGTAGGCAGCTTAAACCATTGAAGCATAGTAACTCTAATTTGTTGTTAGCAATTTTCGCAAAATTTAAAAAAAATAGAAAGCGTGTCCATTTTGAGTCTTGTAGATTCATGCAAGTGCTTAACACGGCGAGAACAAACAAAGGCCAAATGTCTTATTTTCTATATGTTGATCACAGTAATGTATGAGATTGAGCTGATGTTAACTGGTGAAAGTGACTTTGTTATGGCTCATAATTTAAAGGCCATTTGGCAACTAGGACAACCTAATTATTAATCAATCATATCATGCAATTTCAAAACACCATTTGGCAACTAGGACAACCTAATCATTAATCAATCATATCATGCAATTTCAAAACACCATCTGGATGGATACGATGTCTCCACGCTCTATAAAACAAATTCAGGCACGGGTACGATAGAAACTTTAACGATTTTGCTACGTAAGTTGCCTCGCTAATTTCGGAATATTTATAAGGTACAACCTGCAAACCTACAGTCAAACAAGAAACCTTAACGGCCACTCTATCGGTAGGAAAAACGCTGTACGACCACTTCTTAAAAGGCATGGCAGCTTTTCTTTCGTCCGGGCCCATTGATGAAGTTTCAAACCCTTCAACCGCTCATTGAATATTTTATTTGACTTAAATTGATTGAAAACTAGTGAGTGTTCTCTTTTCTGGATTTTTTTGGGTGTTCGGCTACTGACCACGAAAGGATTTTGTCCACATTGTCTAAAGACGCGCGATGTAAACCTCTTCAATGCAGTCAATAAGACCACAGATAAAGGCACGTACGCTTATACTTCAGCGTAACTATTTGTTCTCCCGCACTAAGGAAGAACGACTGGTTCGAATATACAAATCAGGACTGATGACGATTTCCGAGAACTACCGCCTAATACGTAGGCTAACTACCTTAAGGAAAATCATGGATTAGATGTCCGCCAAACAGATGATATATATTTTTAAGCTAAGTTACCTGCTAAGTGTTCAAAGGGGAGATAACCATATGATATCATTTCTAGACTGTTAAAAGAAGCTTAATTGTAGACGTTTATTTTTTTGCGTATACTGCTTACAATTATTCGAGAGGAATTATCAAATATGCCTTCCTGACAAATTGGGACCCTTTCTAAATGTCCAAATCAGGATATGTACCAAGGTATCTCTCGTGTTATTTATAGTTTTTATAGAAAAATAGTTTTTACTCAAAAAAAAAAACTCTAGAAAGCGCGTTCAGTGGTGTTCGTCAGATAAGCAACCATTCAAACTCGAGAACTATGGCTCTGGTGTACAGACTCTTTATTGAATCTATCTGGGATAACACCGTTTTTACTGCCATGTACGTTGTGGAGATATCAACGCATTGCGCCGCAGCTCACAGAAGCACTGCAAGCGCCGGATTATGCTATGTAATGTATCGGATATTAATAAAAACGATTCTGTAGTTGGTGTTAATTCAACAAGATATATACTTTATGGACTTCTAGAGCGTGCATTCAACAGGATCCTGTATGAGACGTGTTTCTGCTACCTTTATACTGTACTAGAAATGTTTCTCGTGTTAGACGCTTGACACTTGAACTGTTAAATGGCCGGCTATTAGCATGAAACGGTACGTGTTGACGTCCGGATTGAACCTATGCCACCCATGTTTATCAAGTCTTGCAAGCAAACACGTTACCGCCGGCGCTATCACGGGCATACACTACACCATAGAATTCTGGACTGTTTAACACAGTGCTTTGAAGTTCACAAAACCATAGTCCTTGTTTGTTGAGTGGCTCGCCAAAAAGCAACAGAAGACTGATGCATGTTGAATATTAGGACTCTAATGTCCTACTTTATCTTTGATAGAAGCAGCAGTCATTTGGGGCCTCCAGTTATCCACCTTAAGTGCTTCGAGTCTTGCATCCGCAACCGTCGTTAGGAGTTATTACATCCGGTGCCTGGCTATCCTGCACGACGGGTATTTTAGATATGTATGTCTCACATGTGCTCTACCTAAGCTTTACCTATTCCTTTACGTGTCCTGCCTAAATTATCACGAAGGGCCTTCTTTTTGTGACTATCGATACGAAATTAAGCCAACATTCTGTGCTTATTCCGGCTATGTGAGGAAAGGCAGATACTTTAGCATACCGTCAATGTAAAAGGTGGTTCAGTGTGCGTAGAGAGCTGAAATTCTCTTTTTGCTTTTCTGCAAGATTCGCTTCTATAGACCAAGATTTCGATTTATTTTATATTTAAAACAGCCTGATCATCCATTTTGCAGAAGTAGTTTAACCGGGAGGCATCTTACATTATTGCATTAAAAGCTAGAGCAAAATAAAGCTACTTTTGATGGACATATTTTCGTTTCTCTCATAAACACTTTCGCTTGTGTCAGTTTATTAAATTCTATTCGTTATCAACAAGGTTTCTTTTGATGCCTGATTATTAAGTGTCTTCGTTCAACAACTTATATGTACAAACACGTGTACAGACACTTGTTAGCCTTTATCATTATTGAAACAATAACCACGCTACCTGCATATAACTTTCTTTTTATTTATTATGTATTTATCACACTCGAAGGAAACACATAATGGTGCGATCGTTTTTTATATCCGATATCTTCTGTCATTGTTTCGACGTTTCTCAAAGAGGTAACGTGTAACACTTTGACTTCCCCCCAAAGGTGTATTAGTATCTATCTAGTCATACTGTGATGATTTTCAATTCTTCTGAGGTATGGCTATCTAGGACTTCCTGACATGGGCGTAAACATTATGCCCGCTCAGTCTAACAAGAAGGCACATCAGAGCCCACTAGAGCTCTAAACTCCACCAAAGATTTAACAGATTCATATTGATTGACAGTTACTAATATAGTAGATAACAGGATACACAACAACAATTACTCTTGCTTTGAAGATAATTCAAAATTAGACCTTAGAATTATGTTTTGTTGTTCTACCCTCTATGTTATATGGCATACTTTTGTTGAATGCGTTACGAGATAAACACACTGAATAACAAATAGTTAAATTTAAATAGAGCTGTTTGTCAGTCCCGTCAGCGATTGAGGCCCTTAATCAACTACTTAATACAGGCAACAATCTTTTAACGAATTTTCTAGTCTAACCTAATGGAATGTACCTAGGCAGAACGAATATTCTGCCTGATAGTTTATACTACAATGTACTTGATCTTGTCGCAAAAAAAATGGCTTATGGACGAATTTTACCGACAAATCTCGAGAAAGAATTATCAAGCATGCTCTAGCTGCGCTTAAGAAGACCAGAAAGCTATGCACTATCTCCTGAGTTAATTGATTAATTAATCACCTAGTTTGTCGTTCAACCGATTCTAAAGCAGGTGTTAAGCCTGACGGCTTAGCAAGGATTCGCTGTTTTCATGTGTCTTATGAGAAATAGGTCCATTTTTTCCTCATGCGGTCCTTCGAAAGAGAGTCTTCAGCCTGTCAATCCGTAATGGGACTAGTCAGGCTACGTCTAGCAAGGATCATTAGTGTAACTCTTGTTGAACTACCTATTAAAATACCATAATCTATTACGCTAATAGAATTTACGAGATTAATGATTTACGAGCAATACTCTATCCCACAGCTACGCATAAAATTATCCTGAAGACTAAGTAATAAACTCAGCGACTGATATAGAAGATTACGACAAAGTAGACGTTCACAGTTACCCAAATAACTTATATGGATCACATAGAACCAAACAGGTAGATAAACCAGGACGATCCGTTTCTTGGCACGAAAATTACTTTAGGAAGACGCGCGATAGCTTTGAAGAAGAAGCTCAAATACCTACAAGTAAATATAGATACAGGTCCACGTATAGCTGTACATATAGAACACGTGGCTAGTATGATGATGAAGATAGCAACTAATTCGGTACGTATAATGTCAACGATTGGAGGAGCATTGGTACCAGACGGCTACTAGTGAAGCCAGTTACTGTGTAAGCCTTTACACGATAAGAACCCAAGGGGGCTCTAAAAAGAACAAAGCAACTTTGTCAGCTGCTCAGGAAACAATGATTACCAGAGTGATTTGAGCCTAGAGGGCGGTTCCCGTCACCGCTCTAGTGCTAGCCGCAGTGCTACTGTTAACCATGCTAGCCAAATAGAGAGGCCCACGTTGAACTTAACTACACTCCAAAAATAGCAGGACGAATGGGCCAGGACTCGACTAGAACAAACACGGGGCAATTGGACAGAGTCTTTGATACAGTACATACAAGTCTGATACGACGGGCATCATAACGAATTGTTACACTGCTCTGCTCCATGGTCCAGACATGGTCAGTTCCAGACAAAAATGGTCAAAATAGGCAAAACCTCAGTAAACGTCCGTGTCCTGCGCAACTTTGGAAGGGTAAACAGGCTGAAGTACATAATGCTACACTGCCCTGCCCTCGGCCTGGCCAAAAAAAGGACTGAATACGCACTTTCGAGGACTTAGCTCACTTAAGCAACTCATGGAGGTGCTGATATCACAGTGATATTGCTAGGAAGAGTCAGTGTACTTCAAATGAAAAAAAAAAAAGTGAAAATCATGAGGCTGAGAAAAAATCTGAAGAGAACTAGAAGAGGGTTTGAAATCGGAACTTGAAATAGCCTCGCCTTTTCCTTGAGGGAATCACTTCCCTTCTTGACAACGTAGTCATCCTTATTTTTCGAACTTCTGCCTCCTTCATCCGTGACAGACATGCTTATCTTACCACGATCATCTCGACCTTTATCATTTTGGATGAAAATAAGACAGCGGTGCTTGTTAAGCTACGGCAGCGATTCAGTTGGAGTATAGCTAGCTGGAATTATAGGACGTAAGTTTTGTAACGTGGGATCCGGTTCGTGTGTGGTAAATACATGCCGCACCATCTAGAGTTGTCATTGCCTATTACCGATAACACGGATGGTAACACAGATTGCATACCTCCAATAGGTGAGAAGCGAAGTGGTTTTAAAACGCTATTGGTATTGATTAGGGACACGTTCTATTGGTCTACCGCAGTCGTCGCGTGTTATCTGGCCGTTCTTCTAAAACATACATTTCGAGTCCTATTTCCGTGCTGCCTTACATTACGACGTTGCTCATGGCGGCCTACGCCGCGAACTTGCTTTTTTTTTACGGGTGAAAAGCTAGGCTACTGGTCAGAGGCTGACAATATGTCGACGAGCGACTAAAGCTTTCATATATTAACTACGTTCGAACTAGCAGTTGTTTATTGTGTTTATTCTTGACGTTGACGATATATATTCTGTTGGAATATGAATAATTTTAGTTTGTATGTCACGTTTTTCCCTGTTAGCTCTTCACTATCTTTGGACCTTTATATGCTATTCAAAGACCCTTTCTCTACTCTATGAATCCGTTGCCATTTTACCGTTTGATGCATGACGTTATGTCGAGTGTAGGCTCTAACTGTAATAGTTCCGTGTGCACAAAAAGTGACGCCTGCCCTTTATTCTGCCACCTGCTGTGGGTCAAGGTTATCGAAACAGCCTAGGAAAAGTGTGTTATGCGCACCGAGAACGGTATAATTGAGAGAATTTCTTAAGAGGTTTGTTAAGTTCAAAGATGTAATCTTGGATTCCGAATGGGAAACAACTCTCATTAGCAGAAAAGAACAAGTTGTGAACATTAAACAATTGTCAGGCATCTTCAGTGTTTGGAATTTTATCACAAATTAGGAGCCTGGGTGTGAAGCGCACTAGCGGACTACGTGAAGCGCACGAGAACGTAGGGCTTTCATTTAATACCTAACATTTCACCCGGCACCGCAGTGCTCAGTCACAATGATAAATTTCACAGAATTGGTACGAGTAAAGGAAAGTAGTCGATAGAAAGCGGGAAAAGCAATAGGTAGCGTTGCTAAGTACATTTATTTTCCGAGTTTAGCCGAATCTCAGTTCCGAAAAAGCCGCCATTTTGCTTTGCTAAGAAAAGTGGGAGAGGAATGTATGGGCCTTACACATTGGAAAATGTTCAAAAAAAAGCAAACCAGCCAACAAAGGTCCATATACAGAAGGGAGTGGTCCATATGAGCCAAAATTAACTAAACGTCACCGTTAAGAAAAACCACTACCACGGGAGAAGAAATTATACTAGTGTTTTCGCTCAGAGCGCCCCGATCTCGTGGCCGATATTGGGAAAGTAATAAATCGTTAGTTTTCTAGCGACGCCTATGTCATTGGCCCATATAATTCCAGTTGATAGGCTGTATGGGCCAGAGACCTTCACCTTCATGATTCTATATAAAGAAGCCAATTAGACTGACAATTAGCTAAACACCTCTGTGATAATGTTACTTAATTATCGCTCTAGAGAAACCAGCTATTGATATACAAATGAAAAGTATATTTATTTGCACAGTACAGTTTAATGTTATTCATTCTCTCGTATAACTAAAGCGAACTGCTCATATTTTAAGAAAAAGCGGGGATACTAATGCTGCTTTATGAAAATAGCGGATGATTTATGGGTTTTGTCTTTGCGATTGGGTGACAATCGACAATAAAGCCCCCCGTAACAAAGCTTTCTTCCCGACAATGGACAGCTGTTGTAGCATTCCGTGACTGCACGATAGGCCTGGCTGATTATCAGCCTGGGTCGCTGAAGGACGGAAATCATCTTCTGTGAACAGATGTTCGTTCATCGACAAGACTCTTTAGCGATTGCTGCCAATTCGGCTAGATCATAGATTGTGATCTTTCTATCGGGCTGTAGGAAGTCAAGTAAATGGCTTAAAGACTTACGTCTAGGGACTGCCGCTTTTTCGCGCGGTGTAATGGTGTGGCCGCCGTCCTTTAAGGCCAATCTGATTACACACTTATGCCTGTATGAGTAGTCTATAATTGACAGACAAGCTTTTCTAGGAAACAGCGATTTGGCCTCGTGGAACGCGTGAGACAATCAACAAACACTTCGTTTGTGATTCATCCGGATGGGTTTGTAAAATCATGAATCTCAACAAGTGCATCCATCAACAAATATTCCCTGAACTCCACTCCCGGAAGCATAACATACAACAGAACAATACGAAGAAACTGTATTTCCATTTACGTATACGAGGGACGAGTACTGTAAAAAGAATTCCTCGTTCTAATGTCATTTGGATAGCCGGTTTTGTTCCTGTAAATGCAATCCTTTTTGGAAAGTCAGTTACCGTAAGAAGGAACTTCTCGTCTATTTAAAGCAGTACAATTGTATAACTTTCTCGCAGAAAACTTTGGACTGCTCTCTTCGCTATCATCGCGCGTGGAAGAGAGATCTTCTCGAATCGTCACAAGGGATGTTGGCTGTGCCACGCAAAGAAAGCCATCATACAATTTCTTCGTGCACTCTGGTCATAACGCCAACTGTCCGCTGGGTTGATATTTGGTTTCTTAGCAAACTCGTACGCAATTAATTGGGCCTTAAGCTTGGTACAACCTTGCGTGATGTTGGGCGAGATATGCGGCCTATGTAGCCTTTTGACATTAACCAAACACTATGTAAAGAGACATATATTGAAGTAAACTTGTTTAGAGTATTAGCAGCTGCAGCTCCTTTCACGGCCTTGGGCTGTTGTTTCGACATGGATCTTATCATCAGCAGGCGATTCTCCTAACGCAAAATCCCCTATTTACAATAGCCTCAGCTTCTTCTCCTTCCGTCCTTTGTCAGTTTCTTTGACACTGAGTCTACCACATCATCCTTCAGAAAACAAGGCAAAAACTATTATCTCGGTCGCGCGTGTGCGGGCAACGACGATCAGAAGTATCAAAACAGGTTGTTTCAAATGATCGTTTAATGCACAGCATCTAGCCCCAGTCGACGAAACACAGCGTTCAAGTCATCTGGAAAAGTGCACTGCTGCTGCAATTTAGAATATGACACAAGCAGAAGTTTGATACGTTTGCCGAAAATATTATTCAGTCTCGATTATGTGCTATGAAGACACTGTGCCGTTAAATAGGTTCATACTTTTCAACGACTCGAAGAAGCTCATAAAACAGAGACGCCTCTAGAAGATTTAAAAAGTATCGTATTTAAACTCTAAGAGGATTGAGGATCTTTGTCCTGCGCTCATTATTCATTAACAGGATAAACCGTTTTAATTAGATCGGCAATCGTGTTTTTCCTCGACAATGCTTTATGGAAATGCTGACGCGGCAGTCCCCCTCAAAAACAATGCTAAAGGTATGGTACGTAAGCATGAAAATACGTTACGTTAGTTCAATATGACATATATGCACATACGTGGTGAGTTATTTTTTCAATAAGCAATCGACAACCTTTTGCTTTGTCTAAACTCAAAACAATAGGTCCATATGGTTTTCGTTATTTTGGTCCAAATAGCTTCTAAAGTAGTCATGTAATGTAGCTCGATATTACGATAACTTGCCTTCGGTTTGGGACTGAAGATGCAACCTAAGTTCAGGCGAATCTGTGATAAAAAAAAAAACAAGATGATTAATTTGCTTCTTTGTAATTCCACAAAAGTTGAATAGAATGCGAGAGTACTACGTTGTACCATATACACGTACGTTTTTTTTAATTCAGCCGATTACGCGCGTGTAAATCTCAGAAGTTTTGAGACATTGATAGCACTAGATTTTCAAATCTCGAGATTTCTTGGCTAGAAAAAATAAAGCGGTCAGTACAGTTCCCGTATCACATACTCCTCTCTTTCCCTTACGCGGGAGCTAAGCGTCGACACCAGAATCTAGTATCTTCGAGCCGTTCTAGCATTCTATCCTCTCTACACCTCAAAGACACTATAACCTTTCCTGCTGCCCACAGTGAAGACTATGAATCTGGGCAGTGACAAAGTTCGTAAGTTACAGCCGCTAACAAAAACCTCCGGCAGTGTTCAGTCGCAGGCTACCGAATTAAGCCATATTTTTTGGTGACTTCGGAAAGCTCAGTCTACATAAATGCAGCGTTGATTTATCCATTACGCATGATATTGATAATGTCACAGATCGCTGAGAGGCCGTTGGCCGTGCCCAAGCTGATCCTTATCAGGAAAGTAAAAATTGCCTTCCTCTTTCTAGCTAGATCAGTGGTGGTCACGATCGTTGCCGATTTGATGATTCTTGATGAGTTTTTGCTCATTGTGTTTTACGTGCTAGCACACTGGTCTCAATGGAGATCTGTCACGTTTTGGGTGATTGGCTTAGATTTAATACTGGACTTGTCTTCGAGATGGACGGGTATGTGCGCGAATTACTATGTTTTCGTAAAAAAATGGGTAATGAAATTCGCATCTGCTAGTCTGAACGAATAGGTTCTTTTAATTCAAATACATAGTAAGGCCTGATATAAGTTTCTAGCCATTTTTGTATAGATCATGGCTAAATTTAGCATGCCGTCGGAAGATTTCTTTACTTTACAGGCCTCCTGTCAAGCTGTTACCGTTTTGTCCGGAACGCGAAATTTCACTCCAATTTTGAGTCAATGTCGACATTTCATAGGACAAAACACATATTCTTAATAATCAAACCGTTCAATACGATAGGTTCAAGGTGGTTAAAGAGTGTATAAAAGACAAAAAATCAATTTTCCAAAAAAAAAACGGAGCTCAGTAGAGAAACAAAAGCATCAGAGGTGATTAAAAATAACAATCATGCTTTAAATCTCTTACGTGTTATTGTTAAATTATATTTCATTCCTTAGTAATCTTATGAGAATTTGCCATTTCAATAAATAGCACTGGTTTCTAAATATTCTGTTTCTCTTTTTTTCCTTGTATTCGGCCCCTATATGATTATATGACTACGATCTTTATCGGTGCTATAAAAGGAAGGTGTATTTTAATATGGTTTTTATTTTCTAAAGTATTAAGATTAGCGTAGTTTGAACAATGGTTTTCACGTCAAGCCCAAGCTCGCTATATAATTATCGCTGTTTAGTTTGTAAAGTTGAAATGCAATTTTCCAGCGATTTCCGGGGGTATATACATACTTCACTGTTAATAAACGAAATCCAGCGAACGAAGTAGCGTCTGTAGAAATGTATATGTTAACGCTCTGTGAATAATACGCTGCTGGCACGCCATATTGGAAAATGAATCATAGAAACAAAAAAAAAAGATAGCACCAATTTAGAGTCGTAATAAGTCCTCTTGCACGACTTGCGCTTGTAAACATTCTAAAACATTATAAAATAGGACTCTAACCTAATCAAGTTCAGTGAAGTATACCTTCTAGTGTATTATATGCGTCGGACTGAATAACACTGTCGTATATAAGCGTGCTTCAACGATCTCAGAAAACGCACTCAAAATAGCGACACGAGCGCTTCGTAGTTCGATAGTGAACATCTTCAACGATAGAGACAAACAGAGTCTCAGGTCGCAATGGGAAACACTAGTCTGTAGAGCTTCATGAACGCCAGGTCATCTCGATTTCTCTGTCACATTCATTTAGCTGGTAGTAGATACACATACGATTTGTGTGAAATAAACAATAAATGCACTTGTGTCCGAAACAGGTATAAATATAACGAATGGCCATATACATGCTTCACATCGGGTCGAACATCTTAGGCCAAACTATGCCAATGATTTTCCACTTTCTTGCTATGACAAAAGCTGAAGCTGAGCTAAGTGAAAATGCTTTAGGTTGAAATGTAAATAACTTAGCAATGAGTTAAAAAAAATTGAGAATAGATATGTCTCTCTACGAATGGACGTGTGCAGACAAAGCCTGGCGGACAGAAAAAAAGTGCCAAGAACAGAACTCTGGCCTACCTCCAGAGAGATTCCTTGCTTTGGTAATTCTTGCCAGTGTTAAGCATCAGCCGTAAGTATTTGGTGCCTCACAAAATTGCTGTGATAAAAAAACACTCACAATCTAGTCTAGATCATTGATCTGGTTCAAGTAGGACTCCTGCTAGCATCTATAGAGCGGCAAATGCCACTGCTATGAGAGCCACGCGACTGTTAATGAATTATGTTGGCGCAGAATTTTAATTCACACTTATACATTCAACTATCTACAAGATGATGATTTTTTTTGCAATGCGTAGCTCTTTATATACGTCCTTGCTCGCCTAATTGCAAGCAGATCGTTAAGTACACTAAGAAATTTTTTCTTCAGCTCTTTCTTCCAGCCGTAAGCTGAAGTTGCTCTACATCGCAAATGATCACGAAGCTATTGAAAGCCTAAGTTATTTAGGCGCGTTCGACTCTGTTTGCTGAGAGGCTTCAGTGCACATGGAAAACGTCAGATATCTGCTTTGACTAATCAGTGTCCTAGTACTCTTGTCTATAATAACAACCCCTCGCAAGAGTCACTAGATTGTCGGAAGATAAATTGTTAGTAAAGTCATATCGATAAAATCTTATTTGAAGTATCTGTGATATCTTCTAAACTCCTACGTTGCTTCAGAGCTGTCTCCATAATTCCTCTATGCTCCTTGCATAAGTGATACCAACGTCTACGAGCTCTTAGTTTTATAATATCGAACTGAAGCACCACCCCATATAGCTCACAAATATAGAGCACTTCAAGCTTGAATGGAAGTATTAGGAAGCTTTTAACACGAGAGCAGCCCGTACCTTGAACCTACTGAGGAACGCGACGAAGGCTCGTTAATCCTTGTGGACTCCTCTTTAGCGAGCAACAGCGACCTGCGCTAACCCTAATACCTGTTCTGTCTTGCTGAACTTGTCGAGTGGGTTCAAATCCCGCCAAATTTAATCCTTCCCCTTTTGAATTAATCCTTTACGTTCCAGATGAAATACACGCGTACCGAGCTGACCCACTCTGATGTTAGTGCAAAAGGCGAGTTTATGGGATCTGTGATAGTGCAGCCAGGTGCAGGGTGGTGAAACCTTGATTCGCAAAAAGCTTCATACACGAAACCCATATGTCAGCTATTCGGAAACACAAAGTTGTACGAAATAAACATAAAATTCTAATGACAACGATGAATAAGGCAACTTCCAAATTGGACTTCGCTCGTCTGCTGATGCTGCGTTTCCCTTTTTGACTACAAAGATTTAACCACTATGTGCGCTTGAAGAACATGAAAGCTAGCCAGCGTTCCTGTTGCAAAAGCAAATTAAGTTAAAAATTACAGTATTCTCGTAGTTTAACGTGATGCTTAGTTACCCACTAAACGGAACCAGTCAAGTGAAGTTCCGAGGAAATATAATAGGCTAATAATAACAGATCTTCATTTGTGTGAACAAATGAAGTTGACGTCCAGTGCGTTTCAACCCAGTTCACAGAAGGACATTTAAATTATACAATTGAAGAATATTATATTTCTAAATTGCTATTCCTAAGATGCTTTTTGCCTTTGCTTTACCCATCACACATACCGTTTACGTGTATAAGTAGAAATTAATTCATGTCTAATTCTACGCGTCTAAATATAACAGCTAAGAAGGTACAACCACCTGGTGTCTAACTGAGCTAATGGGCAAATGCTGACATAGTTAGCTCTCCCAAAGCAAATCACTTGGCTAAAGGTATATACACGGATTAGACTGATCTCAACAGAGTATCTACATTGATCATAACAATACTCGAATAGACAAAAGAAATCGAAAAATGAAAAAGTAGAAAAAGTGGAAATAATACTTTGGACGGTTCAGAGCAAGCCGTTTCCATAAATGTAAGGCTCAGCCAGGAATCTAGTTGGACCCGAAGTCCAACCTTCCACAATGCGGTAATTGTAAATTAAAAAAAAACTTCGTCGAAAACTCGTACGAGCAGAAGATAGGTACAGCAGTTGTTCTATGTGATATTGATTGCCGGCCTAGTGGCTCAAATGTGCGGGTCTGTATATGTCCGTTGTGACTCGTAGACAACAAAGACTCCGTTCATTCGTCCTTACTGTTGCCATAAGTAAAGCGGCCCTTATCTCAACAGCTGAGAAGCAATCGCAAGCATTGCCATAAAATTTTGCGATCGTCAAAGCAGATCCCACTTTGAATTAAGCTTTTACAGCTGTGGCTCTTACGGTACGCCTGGGACGGCCAAGTTACGTGCCGCCTTGTCGTGTCGTTCAGTACCGCTGCTGCCACCAGTTGAAACCTGCCATTTCTTCAAAATAAACCTTCCAGCAATAGAAATAATCCCCAACGCTTACCAGTTCTCAGGCTCACGAATCCCGAGCTCCAGCTACTTATCCAAGAACGCAGCTATATTTTGTTCACGTGTCACAACTATCGTAAACAGAAGACACAGGATCGGCTGAGGAAATGGTGGGTTAGGATAGCAGATGCATGTCTTCCATGCATGCCTTCCGTTGTGGCACGATGAGCAATCCAACGGGTGGATTATAGCGGATTATCCGTAACAAACATATCATACTGTCGTCAGCCCCACCGCTAAGTAGATAGATGGGTAGCGTACTTCATTGTCTTTAATTCCTGGCCCTTTTCGTCGACACGCGGCCGCGGATGCAAGGAAACCATAAGTAAATTGTGTTTATGCATATTTATTCTTCAGACGCAATGCTGTCGACTGAAGAGATCTGAAATACTGTGAGCGTTAACAGTCGATGTAGTCAGTCTCTCTCTATGCGTACCTTATACGTACAACTCGCACACAAATTTCTCTCAAATATTGCCGATTGGCCCACAGATAAATATCATCTTGTCCCGGGTAGCTTTCACTTGAAAATTCGACACCCAAATTCAAATAGGGGTTATGGGTCTAACATTTGCGATTCTCTTTTCAGCCGTACATGCGTTACGATGGTCTACCTCTGATTTAGCCGCTCGTGTTAGATACTTTGGTAAGACTTCCCGTACCATTTCTTGCTTCCAGTAATCACAAACTATCGTTTGTCCTTCAGTTTGCTCTCCTTTTCCACGGTTCTATGCACCTTATTAAATATGCGGCTAACATAATACGAGATACTGACGCTACAAGTATATACCAAACATAGAAGAACACTATATTTGCAGCCTTTGGCAAGTTCTCGTAAGAAGTACAAAGCAAAATGATCGTTAACTCGACGACCAGATGTTGAATGATGCCCGCGTCTATAAAAACGGTACTGGCACTGTCTGATTCAGTGGCGCCACCTCTACTTGTTTGACGTTTCGCTCACAACTTGTCTGCTTGAAGTGACATTTGCGTGTTTTCAATGACGATATTGAGCGCACACCACACAATACATATTGTTTTTTTGTCATGATTGCAGATCGTGGGCCTGTTCGAAGGGTTCAAAGAGATTGATGAATGACAGTCGAAGTCGGCCGAATGACAGTGAGCAAATAATAGTCGTAGTAATAGCAGTCCTAGCTATCAGTCGGAAGGCTGATCTATTAACGGCGGTGATGGGAGCATCACTTAGTTTGTTTGAATACGGAACAGTTGCCGTAAGCAAAGCAACGTCAATGAACGAAGGGTCGATGAAGATCGGCGTGCCGTAGGCAAACAGGCTAAATCAACCTTCGTCTACAATGAACGAGCAACAATATTACTTTATAATCGGCTAAATAACGCCAGCCCATAATGTATCGTGAAGCTAAGTATCGTGCCTTGTGTAGCAGAAGCCAGCTATCGATTAACACAGTTGATGAATTGGAATTATTTTGCAATCGATTATATGCACTTTATGTAGCAGTTTATGCACCCATTTACCGACTAAATTGCTCCCTCACGTTCCTGTTAGTGCTTTTCCATGGCTTTGACATATGTATGTAGGCGAGCTCCCATTTCGCCAGTAATAGATAGCGAACGAATTTCTTTTTTACAGAGTTCCTAGCTGTTTTGTAAATGTGCGTGCACGAAAAACCACGATGCCGTAATTCAGTAAACATCAATGATTCACCTTGCGACACACAGTTTTCGTATAAATTCTTACCAAAACTGCTATATCGTGAGTAAGCTTTGAACAGCATTAATTACTACTGCTATGGAAGAAGCTTTTAAGATATGGCCTGATATAGTTTAGGTCTTCGCTTGATCTACTGGAAATGGGGTTCGGTATTCTTAGTTATTTTTTCTCTAGCTTTATCTGTTTTTCCGCCATATCTCGACGTTGTCCTGTATGTTTTTTTATTAGTTCTTCCTAGTTTATATTATGTATGAACGTATACTATTAACAGCCTGATTCCATAGTCAGTTAAATTATTTCGACCGACATGGAATCGCGCCGTCTGTATGAAGTTAAATAGTTACTGTTCCCATCAATTGAAATTCTGTATTTCTGAGCAAATCGTCTTCAAAGCCATCCATTTTAATTCGCACGTGCATGGTCATAAAGCATCCTGTTCACATCTCACAGCATAGGCTGTGATATAGCAATGTTTATAAAAAAAAAAAAAAAAAAAACCCTCTGATACGCCATGCTTCATAGATAACAATGACGGCTCTTGTGAAGGAAGCGTCGTTTGGATACTGCTTCTATATTTCTTGTATCGTGCAATTATTGATAGCCTCAACGGCTGCAGTACGTCCTGATGACGCTTCAGCCGCGCTAAACGCAACAAGATCCAGTCCCAAGGCAGACGCAGAGTATTATAACGATTCGCGCGGAAATTGGCGATTTGACGCTAAAAACTTTTTGCTAGCTATTTGACGATAATTACCCATCCCTAAGAACTTTGGTTTCAAATGATTTGCTGAGAAAATTACAATAAAATGAATGTAGGAACTTCGAAAGGCACAGTCGTTACTCCGACATGAACTTCAAGGAATCCATAAAGTTAACACAAGTTAAGCTAAAAACACGAATGCTGTGGATTACCAAGGCTTTTAATATTAAATGTCAAGGTGATTGACAATCAAACGTTTTCATGTTTATGTCCCACACAGGCTAAACAAGGTTAGCGTCAGGCTAAACTCTATATAACTGAAGCGGTACTCACCAAATGATTGCAGATTTCCTTTTTAATAGTCGTTTGCACAACTGTTTTAGGAAATTCTTAAGCTATAATTTTCTAAGGGACACGTTTTGCGTATACAAAAACCTAAAATTTATCCAGTAGACACCCTTTTCTACAAGAAAGATCTTATCGTCCTACGTATTGATAGCTGGCAGCTCTTGGACTCGACGTGCCTAGCAGGCACGATCACCATTCGCTGACCTCGTCGACTGCGTTTCCTTACGATATATAGATTATAATGTCTAGCTTTTCGACATTTTCGTCGTAGGCATAATAATAAGAACCTATTCTGATATTGCATACGGCCAAGTCGATAAATGATAAAGTGAGGCCAAAACAAACTGCCTGTCTTTCTCCAGGAGCAGCAGCAGTAAAGGGCGCAAGTTCGAACAAACAACTCCGTTGCAAACCTACCGCATGCTGGTCCTTCTTGAGAGTTGTCATTCTGTGCGCGGTTTGCTTTTTCCCAATCGGTTGGCTCAGCAGCATTCTCTACCGCTGGTCGTACTTGACTATTCATTACAATATGATAGCTGCTCTCTCATTGGTATGAGCCGCAAGTTGCTGTTGAAGACCGAGACGCCTCTTAGCGTAAGTATAGGGAAGCAGAGGGATAGAAGGGGGCTGTAACCTTTCTTCAAGCCCGTCCTTATTTGTACCTGCCAAAATGACAAGGATATATTATAGAAGAGAAACGAATCGGTTGACAACGGTCGCTAGGGAAAATTTTGAGATTACCAAGCAGGGGAAAAGGGGGCTAAAATGGCTATAGTGCCCTTAAAAATGCTATTCTCATATGATCCAGCTTTTCGCAAGATCGGAAAAGGGCGTGCGTTTTCCCTTAGTTGCTAAACACTTTAGCTGCCAAGAATGGTACACGTTTGCTCTAGCGTTATCTACTATTTATATGTGGACTGGCGGATTCATAATTGGGGTGTGTTGCATCTTTGGGTATTGAAATTCGGCCTAAGGTAAGCCTTTGTCGAAAACACAGATTGAGATAAGGCAGATTTGTGATCGAATTCGCCAGGACACGATGGCAACACATTTGGAGGCAATCTTCATTTGATCCTACCCGCACTATCCTGCTATTAGAGCCGCGGCCGATTTACGCTTCATTGCTCATTGGCTTGTTTCAAATCGTCGAAAAACTTGGCCAGAATAGACGACGAAGCCCCAAAGGTAAAACAAACATCGAATGATGATCCTATGACGAATGTCTAGCACGAACTGATACCGACATACTGGCATACACATATATCTTGTTGGATGCTGTTCCAACAGGAAGACTACTGGCTGCATCGATGTTACCGTCTGCTGTCTGTATGTTGCATAGCAGAGGGAACATTGAGTACATGTTTGTACGCCATTTTGTTACACTAAGGCGCCATAAAGCGTTTGCTAAACGTATGGAATCGTGCGTATTTATGCCCAGACGTATTGATGCTAAACACACGACTATCGACGCGTATCACCCATTCATTACGAAAACTGCCCCGGACATTTCCCAAGGGTTCAGCTTTCTTCTTATACAATATCTAATACAAAACCGAAATGTTCCGTGAAGTTGTATAACTAGTCTTTCTAGTGATTTGACTATTCTACCTTTTGGTCTTGATTTAGTGCTTTTTTTCGATTGCCAAAACCCAATCAGCAAGATTGAATTAGCGGCTCAGTATAGCGATGGCAGTGTCGAGAAGGCGAACACACACCCCCGCTTGTGCGAGTAGGAGCGCTGGCCTCTGTAGTAGCGAAGCAAATCACAAAAGTAACTTATGCTCTCGTCCGAACAGACGAAAAACTCATACAGTTTGGAAAGTCAGATGCCTAATTATCGTATATAATACATATGGCAGTAGTCTCCAGCGGCAGTTGCGGCCGATTGAGAAAGCTGCCGCTCTGGCCTGCAGCACTAATGCGTATTCCTTTCGACCGAGTCTGCCAAAGAGGGTTATTAAAATGTAGATGAGCCCTCCCCCAGGACGTGAAACAAACCGACTGGCACTCGTTTGGGGGGATAGCTACACCATCCTTCTTGTGGACAGCAAGATAAAGCCAGACAAGCAGCATTTGCTTCTAAAACGTTGTTCAGGAGCGAGCGCCCTTATACGTATCCCTGCATTCCGGTAACGTGCGTCGTTTGACATACGAGTAGCAAGCTGGCTCCATTCCTGGATCAGGTCTTACCCCCCTAGCCTAATTTGAGCAGTCACTCTTTGAGCATGGAAGCATTCGTTAGAACGAAGGAGTTATTCCAAGAACAACTCGGCATTCGTTTGTTTCGGGGTCTCTTCTTTCCATCCTAAGAAGGCTGGGTCTCTCGGCAGATCTGTCGCACGCCAGCATCGTTTCACGCCACAGACTAACTGGCAAACGGTAATTACGCTGTAATTATGTTGCTGCTGTAGCAAGAAATGCAATCGCAGGTATGTACGTTACTGAGTCTTAGGCGGAACAGAGACTCTTGGATCGAGAGGAAGGCTCTTGAGAATTCTAATAGAGATCCGTGAATCTATCTTACCTTACTACGTGTAGCCGACAAGTAGTGATAAAAGTGACTTCTGCTATATCGTACTGAGATATGGTATTATGTAGGCGCGTCAGATTGTTTTTCTCTTTTGCAAGAATCATCTATATAGAAGCAGAAAGCAAAGGGACACAAGCTCTCTTTCGGATAAATTAGTGCCATATCAAGTACCTTGAGGAGTTATGGTTTTGCTATCGCAGCTTGATATAATATATATATTTTACATTAGTTTGTGAAGCTAAAAAAGAGCAAGAGTTTATGTACGGCTTTTGACGGAAAAAAAATTATTCTCCATTGCAAAACACATAGCTAGAGCTATCAAACAATATATTCCTATATAAAGATATGTTTATTATAAGTACCTAAAAAAGTAGAGCAGGTTGCCGAACTCGGTGTCATTAAGCCGTACGCATCATATCAATGATGATTTTAATCATTAACAGTAAACAAAGCTTGGCAGAGTTCAACAATTCAGTCCCCTAGCATTACGCCCTCCTGAACACCTCTAGCTGCTGTCGCTGCGCGATAGCGGTGTGATGTATAACGGTAACAACAACAACAACAACAACAACACTGTGCTTCCCGTTCCATATAGCAAATGAAGCGCCACTTTCAGCAATTAGTACGGCCATCAGCTCGATCAAAACCGGCGGTTGTAGGCGAAGCGGGGGGCATCCCTGAGACCGGTATTACTTCCCCCGTCCCGTATACGAATGGCGTCCGCCACTTGTCGCTACAGCTCAATTAGGCTCAATCAGTCACTCAGTCAGGTTGCAAGTGCTGTCTGTCGCGGGTGTATGAGGGTACGGGGGTTTGAGTGGAAGGCCGCGACGATTGTTGCGGATGGGAGGTCACCGTCTGGGCATTACAGCGACGAGAGACACGCCCGGACACGTCCGTAGAAAGCCGCAGGACCTGGATGGGAAAAGAGAGAGAGAGAGAAACAACGGCGTGGTGGAAGCAGGGAGAAATACGAGGGTAGCATGGTCACGCAACACGAATCATACACCCCATATATATGTTCTATTGTAACCCGTAGTGTACTGGCAGCTATATGGTAGTCCAGACTGAACTGGCTTAACTTAGCCGAAGTAGTGATTTGACCGAGCGATATAATTGCAGATTTTGACAAAATTGAGTTGTCTAGACAGACAAGTTACCGACACCCTGATACCTCATGGATTTTCTTTGGCATCAAAAGCTACTAAATTATGGAAGCCTGTCGGCAGAAAGTTTGCAGCTCGCGTAAAGTACTAATATCTATGCAACCTGCAGTTTGAAATACTGTAGACCGTGATTGTTGAAAACACTATAATAGAGTTTCGAGTCGAACACCTCTATTCCCATCTAATAACTTCGTTCGAACATAAAATAAAGCGCTCTTTCAGAGACAACGATGGGTCTCTATTATTTCCTATTATTTTTTTACAGCTTCCAAAGTGAAAATATTGTGTTGTTAAAGCCACTTTCTCCTACTAAGCGATTTAGTACGTATGTATGTGCTTACTATTATTAGTAAAGTGTTGTTCGGAATAAGGGGTCATATTTGCCCATTCAGTATTTTATATAATTTCTGTGCCTGTATATGTCTCTTCTGACTTCTTTTCACAGCTATATATATATATATATGCTAGGAAAAGAAATGTTTTGAAAGTAATTATGGTCGAATGGGTAAAATGATCCAAAAGCTGTTTTTAGCGGCAGCGGCTGTTCTATGATGTTTTGATACTACACATGCTGATGCTAACGCTAATGCTACTCTTTTTACGTGGGTATCAGAATCAGTGGGGGGGGGGGGGGGGAGCACGTCGTTGCACCCGTACGTACAGCATATGGTAACTGACGCATCCAACAATGGTATTGCCGGCGACACGGGCCGGTATCGTCGGGCCTCGGGGAATTAGAACTCACCCTTCAATTGGGCTAGCTAGGAGGCGAATGAGTGGCTGAGCTAGACGTCAGCTACCATACGGCCGCATATGTATATCAGTGGCGAAGACCTCGAACCACGAGCCCTATACAAAATCAGACCTTCACAGGTAATCATCGTCAATCTGAATGGACAATGATCTTCATCAACGATACAACTACAATACATTTATAAGTAAACACTGTTACTTGCGTTTACTTCTAAACGTTAACATGCATAATTAACATTGACAATTTGAAAAGAATGCGTGTTTTTGTTTTATCCCATACGGCTCGTACTTCGTTGTCGTTGGCACAATTTTGTTTGGCGGAAAATTTGCTAAATATGTATTATGACATCCTTCTATAACATTTTTCATTAGTCTTTATAGGCCAACATTAAGCAGTAGTGGTGTTAATGGCGTACTAAAAACCAATTATACTAACGCCGGTGTCTGATCTTTTCTCCGACGGCCTGCTCACCTACGCAATTCCGCAAAGTAAATTCTGCAGTAACAGAACACAGGGCAAATTAACTTGCTATCCACAGGGTAACTTTCCATTCATTTATTGTGCCCATTACCTAATCGAAATATACCGTTTTTGACCACCCAACGAAGTTAAATTAAAGTCGATACTAATTGTTTCCGAACGCGTCATTTTTCACTCCACGAAAATGCTACAGTTATCAATGTAGACAAATTCCTTCTTCTAAAATAGCGCGTTTCCTCTCACACCTGTTACCTAGTTTCGCAGTGATAGGCCGATCTTCGTCACACAACGGATGCTTCAAACGTCTTCATTTTAAATTACTCCTAATGTCCTCTCCGGTATGAAAACTACTCACATATGCTATTTTTTTGTCCGGTTGGAGGCTGACACTCTCGTCCAAGAGTTGGACATCTTTAATAGCGTATTTGTTTAGAAAGTATTTTCCACTTTCCTCTTTGGCGTTAATGCAACAAATTAGCAAAGGTATAACTAGAAGAAGATCGACAATAAGTTTGAAATTGCTTCATTAATGAAAGTTACGGTTCTGATATAGTTTATACAATATATAAAACGCTACAAACGAGATAAGAAGAAAGAAAAAAACTCTCTTTTCTCTCTTAATATGAAGTCGTGTTAAGTAAAAGATTTGAGCGAATTATAATCATACTTCGTTTCCACAAGGTGGCTGCAGTGTCTTTACGTACTTTTCCAGTCCATAGCTGCATATGCATGATGGACTCTCATGAAGCGACGCTATCGAGACATCTTATCCACTGTATGTACAGAGTAGTCAAAAAAAAAAAAGGCGACAGTATTTTTTAAATGCTATCTAAGAACCTTATTTAAAATAAACAACACTAAAGCGAAGTTATTATAAACATACGTCCCTACTACAGAACTATACAGACATAAGTATGCAGTAAATTTCGTTAAAGTCTATGAGCTTATCTCAAGTTACTTACTCCAGCCCTGGATAGCTCACCATATTCGCGGCCAAATACTCTGCAAACAACGTAACTTATATGTAGGTAATTTTACGTAGGAAATGTCGATAAATTGACACAGATATGGATGTGTCTCAGCTTGCTTTAGGAGCGTTTTTCAACCAATCTGAACTTTTTTCCTGAGTCCAATAAATATGCTTAAGGTCAATGTTTGTTTAACTGCGTTATCTTAGCAGAGCGAAAGTTTTCGGGGAGAGAAAGTGGCCCCCGTCGCGCGACTTCCTATTATTTTGTTGTCGCTGCTGCCGCTATGGAAGGTTTTTAGCATTCGCGTATTATCTTGTAATAGTGGCACGTGCTAAATGCGTCTGTTTTTTTTGACGGTAACAAGGGGCTGGGGTTACCATCCTTCGTCCAGTGCTCAGGGGTCAGAGAATCAAACCGTTGGCAGTAGCGTTAGCCCCTCTTCACTTTCACGTGTGTTCGTTCCATAAAATTGATGGATTGAGATGAGATGCTTGCTGTGCTGTGCTGTGCTGTGCTGTGAGTGCCATATTGAACCAATTTATTTGGCTATGGTCGGAGAAGCGGACTATAAAAAGCCCAAATTTGTTCATAATTTCAGAACAAACGGTAGGCACTATATGTCTGAGTGAATGTTTTCGAAACGAAAAGAAGAAAACATCCTTGTTAAAGCTATCGTAACAAACCAATTTCGGCAATGATTTTACCGAAAATTCTAAAAGAGCCGATCTTTGCGAAGATATAATAAACAGCATTATTTGAAACATTGGTATATATTTACGATTCGTTTATTTTTGAAGTCGAAGCTAAAGTTGGATTGTTTCAGAACTTACTATTCCTTTGCCGACCTTTAACCGATCAGTACGTTGCGTTGCTCCCCTGTCAGATGAGCTTCTACCGATCCGAGGTAAAATACTCTTGAGCAAACGTTAGACTCGCTCGATAATGGGCTTGTTCACAAGCGGGGTCCTTCGTTGCGCCGTTCTTTCCATCAAAACTGACAGAGGGAGGCAATTTCATTCGTTACTGCGATAGACTATAAGCTTGTAAGTACGAGGCTTGTGCACCAAGGACACAGGCTGTCGCCTAGACGACTAGTACTGCCGTGCCGACCACTCAACAAGGTATCTGAAGGAAGCAGTTTAGTTATGTTGAAGTTCATAAACATCGAACGCCTGCCAGGCTGTTTATCTCTAGCTAGCTCGCTAGAGAAACGAGTTGGTTTGAGTTTAAGACGATGAGAACCTGCATCACCTCTTTTTAGAGGCTCAGGAGGCAAGCCGTAACAGATGATGCCCACGCTGAGGTGTGATGTGGCAGATAGTTGTTGATGGACCAATGAGCGCCGCTGAAGCCTGTCGATGCTGTCACTTCCCGCATCTGCATAGCTAACCCATATGCTTTGCCCGAGTATGCATGGGCTTCTGTGTGCTTACATCATAAGTTGCTGTCTCGTGCCAAAGGTAAAAATACGCACGACACCGAAAAAGTAGTTCACAAAAAAACGCAGGAAGAGATGTGAGACAATTATTCAGCCAACTGTCATTAATGATCGGGGAAGGCAATGTTGTGTCCAGCTTGTATTTAGCCATTCCTTCGTTGCGATCATGCTTATCTTTACAAGAGCAAAAACACTTGAGCTGCTCTACTAAAAATTCATTAGAAACGCTATGTAAAGATCTTTAGTTTCATTTTTAGAGTGACATGGAATTAAGATACACTATTGAATGTAGGACTGTAATTATGAAACTCTGCGAGCTGGACATATAAAATAATAGTTTTTTTAAAGGTTCCTCAAAAGGCTATGCTTTTCTTAAATAAGCTATAATGCTCTTTTAGGTCACAGTTGCTCTTACGATGTCAGGCGAACCTACCATAGTGTATATATTAGGTTGAGCTTGGACACGGTCAGGTTTTGTCTCATTTACAAGGCAAGTGAATCCTACACTGTTACTGAATTTATCTTTGAAGGTTCAATGCTGCCCCCCAGAAGGTCGAGCAATGGCCAGATTGTTTCATTAACTAGCAACACAGAGTTATTTCAGTTAGTACGCATTCGCCTTCCGCATCAGTTTCTCTTTTCTGCTGTATTTCTATGACTAATTTTATCGATGGCAAACGTTTGATATCACATCAATGTATACATAGCATTATACAGACAACCCACAAAAACCGCAAAAAAAAATGACAAGGTAATATCGTTTTCGACTATCGTCAACGTCTCTCGTGATTTACTAACCAAGTAGTCCGCCGTCAATTCTGAAGAGAGCGCAAAGGAATGATTGGGAAATAGAAGTGATTATCTGTTTCTTCTGGGTACTTATCCCAGACATAGCGGCTGGCTTGAGGCCACAAATATGCTCAGTTTTCCTCAACCAATCTGAATGGGGACCCCGCGTCCAAAATTACCGCAACGAAAAGTTGCAACTTATCTGTTGGCGGTACACTATATGCGGTGAAATATACTGTCGGAAGAAGTATACTATAGGAAGGCAGATAGGGTAAACGGGCAAGTATTAACAGAAACGATTGAGAGATCGATTGAGTGATATAGCCTCCTTAATGACAGCTCACGTCGAACCCATTTAAGGATATTATTATTGTCACCACACAGCACTTAGGCACAGTATCATACATTTACTTTTCCAATTTTGGCCTCTAGTATCCAACGCATAAACCGGTCACAGAAAAAAGGAAAGAGCAAGCGGAGTTGCTGGGACTAGTACATGTAGAGGTATGTTGGGTAAATTCATATATATTATTAGGCATAAACGAGAGAGTATGCAATAAGCCGTGAACAGCCAGCGTACTCCCTGTGTCAGAAGAAGAAAAGTTTCACGACCGAATTTTGTCATTTTAAGAAATTCGTAGTGCATGTTTCAGAGCCTCAGAATGTCTTTTTACTCTTTGCTATATTGCTAGACAGGCAGATCTTTCGAGTAACATATGAAAATTAATTCAATAATTATTAGAAAATTAAACCTACTTAGTTCCGATTTTGTTATAAATAAATAGATATGCGTCAAACAAATTTTAGTTATGCTGCTCATTATTCAGGTCTAAGTTCTCTGTCTATCAACGAGAAAAAGGTTGGCATAGATTCTCCTGAAGATAGGCTTCGCAGTATTGTCACAGTGGCTTTTCCACGAAAAATAGGTCCCGACCGTCTCTTCATTTAATTACCTTGGTCTAAGAAAAAGCTGTAGACTAAGAACCGAGCAACACTACGATGTAAGACTGGCACGCAGCGTTTTCAGTGCTTATAGTTATGGCTTCTTCTACATACTGTAAATAACAGTGTGCTCTTCCCTTTCTTTGCCTATTGCCAATAAGGAATAGTATATGTATACTAATCCTTATTATCGTATGCAACAACTTACATATATGTCTAACGCACTTCAGTCATTATCAGAGTTTTTTCTCCGCTGATGCTCATATTTACCTTATAGAGTCCTCCACCGCGTGGACTTGTGTACATAACAGGCGTCCGTAAAAAAGAATTATATTTACAGTATATTATTTGTACAGTATTGTCCATAAGGAACGAGACTCTGCATAGCCTTTTGCTCAATTCCCACTTTAAAGAGTTTCCTGAGGTTCGTTCATATAAAAGATTAACGTTAGACTCATAGGCACACACCTCAGACACCGATCGAGCCACCAGATCGATCTGCTCTGCCTACCGCTGGTTCGGCCCTTCCATCTAAGCAGGCAAGTAACTGGCGACCAGATAAAATAAACATCGCATCCGAACTAAAGGTGTCATTCTCTCCATTTTAATTTTTTCCGAGATAGGCAAATAAGTACATGTATGCAGAGCATAACCTGTAAGTAAAAAATGCTTCTGCCCGGTGAATCGGACCTGTATTACAGAGTGCGCAGAACTGTCGTTTCTATGTCTCTGCGATATCATAACTTTGACATTTGATTGCTGGAAGCATTGTTTCCAACCATATTATCTGAAATTTGTCTCTTATCTAATATGATCTTGTTAACGTTTACACAAAATTAGAATTTTCAAGTATACGCATAAAGGCACTCAGTGCGTACTAGTGACATATGACGCAAGCTTGAATGATCTGTATTTCACATTCACTAAGCGAGGGTCGTCGTTCAAGAACCCTGACAAGATAGTAGAATGAGCTGGTGTGGGGCGTACGTAAAAGCTGTTGATCTTCATCGCTAACCCCAGAGGAATTGCACTGCTATATAACAGTAACAGTACTAGAGGATTGTGATAGGCAAGAAAAAGACGCTCGAAGACAGGCCGAAGATCGTTACATCGTGAATGCTCAAAAGACGGTGTAACAGACTATCGAATAGTTTGACAAAGTGTTTATTATTGTCACTTGTACCTTTGTAACAGTTTATAAACGAGCAACAAGCTATTGTTTTAGAAAGTTTGCCACTTGATAGATTTTAGAAAGAAAATACATTTTGTGGAATTTGAATTTTTCTCTAGGTGGATAAAGTACGGAAGTGCGCTCTAGTTTTTCGTGAATTTTTGAAATATGATTATTGATACATATACATTTAGAGATTTCAAGTAATTTGTTCAAGCTTACTCCTTTATTGCACTAGTCGATCGCTTGTGATTTCCATCATTCACAACCATTTCAATTAGAACCTACCTCCTCGCAGTCTACATCATCCTATTAATACCCCTATTCGATTTTTACGAGTATTATAGGTCTCAAACAGATGAATCTAAATAATTACTAATTTTAGTTAATGTATGCAAAAAGTTCACCTTTTTTAGATATGGTTTATTTTACACGACTCACTAGATTTTATTACGGAACGATTAACCTAACAATACTTATAAATGATAAAACTGCGCGTTTTCGGAACAGCTTGAAACAGACATAAATCACAATCAGCATTGTTTACCATCAGCTTGCTACATCGTGAATCTGAAATTTTTAGGCCAGGGTATGTTTGGTAGAAAGAATATTGTTTCTGCATAAAGCTATTATAACGTCATTCCCTGAAACGGTAAGCGATTTAATTAATTAAGTTAGTTATTTTAGTGTAATTACTCCGTTTGCTATTGGCTAGCAGTTTTTTTTTTTAGCATGACAATACGGTCTATTAATTCGTCGCAGTTGTAAAAGGCTCAGCTCTCGAAATTTGTCTTACACTCAGTTATGGAATTGCCTTATCTTACAAAGCCGCTGTTTTTTTAAATGTTTCAACGAATTCGACAATATCTGAATAGAATTTCAAGTTTGTAGTAAATCAGGTTTATGGGCAGACACGGCTTACCGACCCACTATAGAGCTTAAAATTTAATTCCAGTCTAAACAAACATCGTAATTTGCGCTTGCAAAATATTTACACACATTTGCATAGCGCTTACTACTAATTGATTGCCATCTTTACGTACACATGCAGACACGTATTCACTGTCGTCTGGATTGGACGCGCAGCAGTAGCTGCAGAAGTCAACCTGGTTTTTTCAGCGAACGGCATGCCGACTCATTGCAGAAAGATGAAATTGATTCTTAGTTTAAATGTACAGGAAAAAAATATGTCTCCTTTCTATATGATAGTTAGGACAAAGGAAGGAAATCGACGAACTTACGAGGTTAGCGTACGCCGAAATCTAGGAAGTGCAAAAGTGGCCTCGTTATTAAGCTCGGAAATAGAAAGTACATGGCATTTATTTTTCAAACTGGTCAGTTAGGCAAGGTCACCCTGGACCAAAACCATCATTTGTAAAGCGACCTCCTTGATTTTACCTATACACAAGTGTCATATTGAATATTTAAGCCACAACATATAATATTGCCATTATATATCTTGCTTCTAAATTGGTCAATTAGATTATTGTTTGGTCCGATAAAACCGATTCAGTGGGCATTTGCGATCACTTCCTTCGATTCTCGCGTCTACTGTTATGCTACTGTTATTCGTGTTTATATTTTTCTTTTGTTATCACACTACTAATACAAACATTTGCCTTGACGAAGTGGGGGTCAAACATATTTACATCTTTCATTGTTTGAGGCAGCGTTCCGCGTCTACAAGCCTCTACAGGTCACACCGTAGCAGGTTTTTGTCTTCGCTGCCTCTAGATCGCTAGAAGCCGGAAAGGTAAATCAGAGCGAATCTTAGAGATAATGATGAGTGCAATAAAATCTCCAGTCGACTTCTGTAATTAGATCACGAAAAAGATTCGTTTTGCGTTGAAACTATATACTTCATTTATATAAAGTCTCATATTGGAAGATGTAGTGTCAAGGGAATTTACGCTGACGCAGTGTTAGTGCTGAAAGTGACGAGTCTGCAGGCTAAGTTTATGTTATAAGGAAGAACATTATCAATTTGGAATAATCGTTGGTAACATCGTATTGTGTTGGCCATCAATCGTATACTTAATATACACAGCGGTACAGACTGGTGCGTACCGGAGCTGACTAATAGGAACGAGCTTTCATCCATCTCGACCAGTCAACTGGAACTCACAATGCGGATGATCTGTTACGATGACCAAATGGCTGATTAGAATAGTGTACGGCTACTATTTCTTTATGATGTCTGCGATTTTACTAGTTCATAGAAACAGTTGGTTCTTGTAGAAATTTCATGAAGCCTTTCTTCACGTTTTTTTCATGTACATCTCACCTGTTCAGAATCGATACGCGCTATGTGAGAGGTACGTCGTCTCACAATAATAAGTAGCCGACAGGCCTTAGCCAATAACGATATGCCTTTGAAATCAACTTTCATAACGCGCTCAGGTGTGGAAGTTCTTCAATAGCGTGAACATGACTATCTGGCCACTTTTTGCGTGGTAGGTGCGCTTATATCTGAATGGGAGTTGACTGTTTTTGATTTTTCCCTTGCCTTTTGTTCATTAATCCGAACTTTGACGCTCTTTATACTGTCCTGGGACAAGTAAATAGTTTCGCGTACGGCTTCTAGTACGTAGCATTTCATAGGCGGGTCGTGCTTTCTAGCATCTCTTCATTCAACGCTATACGGTATGCCCCTCTGTATGTCAGCCAATGTGCGATGTGATAACAATTCGTCGCCCAGCATACTAAACAATAGGATAACTAAGCTTCATTTGCAAGATTTTTTTGTTTGTTAAAAGGACTCATTTTACTAGCTACAGCTGACCGGTGTAGAGATTCTTCCCGACTGTGTCGTTCTTATTCAGCATTTCCCATCGCATGATCCTTTTGTAATCCTACTTCGTTAATTGAATAGTAATGAAGCTTCCTTTGTTCTGTAGTTGGGCGTATCTTTTCCCAAGTTACAAGTACAAGTTCTCTTCCCGGCTACACGCTGAGGTCAAGAACACATACCGCAGAAAGCCATTTTTGATAATACTGGATTTTTGGTAGAGAAACTACTGGTTGTTTGCGGGAGTAGTATTTCTATGACCAATTGCGCCGTCCGGATAAGCTCCAATGACTACTAACCCTGAAACTTTTTGCGTCCTTTGAACTTTTAGGCCGTTCGAAATCCTTATATTTTTTCAATCCGCTAAAAGTCTAAAATTTTGAAAAAAATGTGTATGATGCGCCTTTAGATTTGAATTATGAGAAAAGGTTCGAATTTAAATCCATCATCTTGTGCAGAACAAATAATAGATAATATTTCTAAAAACGCTATCCAATATAGTATATATATATATATATATATATACAAAAAAAAATGTGTATTAAATAGAAGAACGACCAAAAAAAATCAAATAATTATAGTATTGTCAAAAGCGATTTGTCGGTGCACAGCTCAGAACTGTCCATTGCGAAGCCAAACTTTTGAATGCAACCGGTATATCTATATGAGTATATAGATAAATCGTAGTCGTATTTTTAGGATCGTGTATTTTTACGTACGAGCGATGCAATGCCGCTCCCTGAATATCAATACAGATCGTGGCGAATGAAGACCGCGGGAAGCAAAAGGCGGGAAAGGGGCAGAGCAGGAGGACGGTCGGTCGGTGTGGTATTAATTCTCTGTTCGGACTAGACGTTTATCTCTCGAGAGAATCAAATTCTTTACCGCCCATATGAACCCTGTTGCATGTTCGTGGTGGTCCTATAAGCAGCGTGTCCTATTCCTGCCTGGAGCAGGTCCTGTTGGTGGTTCCTTCGTGTGGATACCGCATCTCGACTTGCTCCCTGCTAGTGCAACCTCTTCTTTGGGCACTTCCACTCAAGAGGACCCATCAATACCTCCCGGGAGTTTATAGCAGCCACCCACACAAAGCACGCGTCCAGTAGCCTCGAGTGGCCATCATTGTGGAATCGCTATGGCTTCCTTTGCCCTTTCCCTCACTACAGCGTCTCCCAGAAAACCGCTTCATCTCATTCAAATCCCGCAAGTCACTACTGCTAGGGACCATCAAAGCACAAACCAGCACCGCTCTTCTGTTTCTATAGCCTACGATGGTGATATTTTAAAATTTCTCACTCACCGTCACTGAGACCCCGCTACCTTCCATTCTCCGTTCTAACACCATTTTTCATAGAACTTCCCCAAGGGATGACCATCTATCGCTATGGGGTTTAGCAGCTTCTGTTTATCTTTCTAAGTCGGCAAATGTCGCAAATGAAGACGTTCTGTGTGTAAAACAGAGACATTATAGCAACAGTAATAATAATAATGACAATGTTAATCATAACACGACACAAATAATATATTTATCATTTGTTAATAAAAATTGAAAAATAAATAATAAACACGGTTGGTGAATAAATGAGCAGAACCTAGTAAACTTCCGTAAACAGCTTTTAAATATGTCTAAGACATGTAGGTATCCGCCATAATTTGGGTGAGATCTATCTGTCTGTCGAAAGCAGGCTTTATATATAGGAAAGGGGACCAATGTTATCTGTTCTGAAATGTATTGGCTGTAACTGCGCTAACGTATAGAACGGACCTATGTTTTTCCATGTCGGAGACACTTACACAATCCGCCAATGACATGCCAACTTACGTGAGAATGCCAAACGTACTATATCATTTGAGGAGTTAATCTGCTAGAAAAGCATTGAAAATCCATAATATTCCAATCATTGCTAATATTTTAATAATTCTAATACCTGTTTACTTGGGGCTTAGCTGGGATCATATATTGACAGCTGGGACCACCCCAATCGTTTAGCGTCAATATTAGAGCATTATGAACAGCTAAGCCATTTACTAACATGGAACTGCGTAGGGTTATTTATAAGTGGACAAAGTGTGTTTTGTACGACTTAACTGAAAAATGCATTTGTCATTTACATAAAGGATCCGCTCATATATTTCTTCGTGTCTCATCTACCCGAAGTGGATCACAAAAATAAAAATACTAATCTCTGTCCCTATTCAGGGATCGTTTACAAGCGGAGCTCTCGCAAGCATCCTCAATAATCTATCGTCATAGATCTAAAATTGAGTGTCATACATAAACTCTTCGTTCCACTCCGGAAGAATATGATCCATGGAATCAGGAAGTTAGTTCAACTCTGCCAGACGATACAAGATCCGACAACGGTGGACATGCTTTGTGTAACAACTCTCGTCTCGCAGCAACAATATGGAGTTATCATTACTGGCTGCAGAATTAGATTCACCATATTGAAGTCTTTATATGACTTTCAGCGCGACATGGATGCATTAAACAAAACGTTCTCATGAAGAAAGATGCTTGAATATTGAGACCCTTAGGTTTCTAAATGTACTGTGATTATGAAACTCATTTGTTCAGGATTATTCAACCAGGAGGATTAAAAGAATTGATAAGAATTGATAAGCTTAATAAGAACTAAAATTAATTAAGAAATAAAATGTTTCCTTTAAGTAATTTAAATTGAAAGCGTTTTAAGCTCAACTCCGACTAACAAGAAACTCCCGACTTCCTTGCTAAGGCTCTTAAGAGATCTTTTTCCTTATACGTACGTATTAAAAAAAAATTGCTGAAAGCAATGTAGAACGCATTAGTTGATAATATGTTATGTATATAGGAGACATTATTTAGCCTAAAAGATAGATAGATATCGATGGGACAATGGCTGAACAATCATAATATCCAAATCTAAAAATATCGACCCAAGCTTACGTGTCCAAAGAACGTTTCAAAAAAGCACTGTTGTCAATTTGAAGTAGACCGGGGTCCACATCTCGGCCTAAGTTAACGGTGTTCAAACAGCGTTTACAAAGCCTATTTTTAGGGATGCATATCGAGAAGGCCGACATACGAAACCCATCGTATTACCACTTTAGTGGACACTAAATTACAGACTGGAACGGAAGAACAAAATTTTAAACAGATATAAAAGCTAAACATTAGGGAGGTTGGCAATAACTCGGACTACAAAATGGGTAGACAGTGATATAAATATCGGACGGACGTTTTTCGTGGGCCTAATTGTTATGTAACCTGTCTCGGTTCTGCCTATATTTCTTGTGTATGTTTCGAGATATAGGAGCAAAGATAGGTATTACACCACCTTGATTTTTAAACTAAACATACATACAGTTAGGGTTTTTAATTGTTCATTTTGCAATTCAGCCAGGCCTCAACGGCATATCTGGAATCGCCATCTTTTAAATTTAGGCTACATTCCGTATATATAGACATCTAACATTGTTTGCCGGTCACAGCCAGTCATCTTTCTTGTCTGCATCTATCAGATGATAATATGGAAAAGACACACACTTTTTTTTTGCTGTCCCGATAATGGCTAGACCAGCAGCGAGGCTGGCATCACAAGCCAACATTGGGGAGGTCGTGTGTCCGAATATAGACAATCTCGTAAAAGGATTCTCACAGAGATATTACCTTCATTGCCATTGTGGTCAGTTCTGCCAATATAAGAAAAGCCACACGCACACACACATTTGGAGGAAGCTGCGTGGTGAAATTGGTCTCCGGGTGCGTGTGCTTCACAACATCCCGTTCTGTAATTACTTTAGATACAGCTGTGCGGTAAATTAATGTTGACCAAAAATGTTTACTTTTTTTGCTGGGATCACAAATATGTTATGTGTACATGATTGTTATTATTTTCAAGTATAAGCTGCTTGGTCGACCTTTAGCTTTCCGTGCACAAGAAAGGTTTCCTAGAAGCACAAAAAGTAGTATAGATAGTATTTTTCTGTTAAACTGCTCGATGGGATGTTACAATGGTCTGTGCAGCCGTACAACAATTATTGTGTTTCTCGTCCGACGTCGCACGAGTTATTCCCATTGTACTATTTCACATCGGCACAAATCGACAAACGGGGGCAAAGAGCACTCAATTACCACGTTTGAAGAACAGGTCAAAGACGTGTCCGTCCTGCTAATGCCCGACGTCGAAATGCATTACGTACAACTTAACGGGTTACACGAGAGGCTAGACGTTCGACCCCGGTTCGAACATGGTCTGTATCTGACGTTAAGTAGTACCAGCATACAAGAAAAACTCACCCAGAACCAACAAAGATCGCTAAATTAGTTTTGTTTTGGCTTAACTACGCAGCTGACTAAGGTCTCATCGAACGGGCCGATGTGAGCAACCGGGCCCTGGGACAACGAACTTCGTTACTTGTCTTGAGCGTTAAAGGGTCAACAAGCGGGCTTGGCCTTTCTACACTCAACAGTACTGCTGGTGAACAGTTGTCGAAGCTAGCGTTGGGGGGCAAAGCCTCCTGGCTAAACGAGCCATTTTCTATTTGCGGTTGAACGCGCGAAGGCACACTAAAGGAGCGATTCTAAGTATTTGTTATGCCCTTAGAACTTTTGAGAACTTTATCATGATCCTGCTCAAATGCGCAAATTAGAATATATGCGCGAACCGAAAATTCAATTGAAAAACAAATGTTGAAATCTATAGGTGCGTTTGTGTCGGACCAAGCGACACAGCTGAACAATGGCCAAGGGAACGTTTCAATTCGATGTGGTTGAGCGTCCTGGTTCAAAAGTAACTATCTAAGTCTCTGTAATTAATCAGTATTCTTAGGCTGATTAATATCAGAAACGAAACGGGGCAAAAGTATAATATATGCAGGATAATCAAAAGTATAGTCGCTCACAGTGAGAGCTATAATCATAACCGTACTATATTATCTCATGGACATGGCGCAGACTTAGGCTTTGAACTATTCTAGTATTTTTCATATAATAAAAATAATTGTATTAGACTATAAACGATGTCCCACTAAACGTTAAAAACTAAACGAAAATGCATATTGGTATGACAGGACTGATTTAGATATGTGGAAAGGTTGTGCGTTGTCGGACGACAAATGTCTGTCTATGTCTGCCTGCGCGTATCTCAGCGAGTCTTCACGCGGGGTACACTTGTGATGAAGGCACCCCCTCGCTCTAGACTGAGTTACTAAATTTCTGCCACTGTCACTTCGTGTTTTAATTAAAGCCGCCAGCACAACTCCATGCCCCAGTGGCATCTCATCTTAGTGGGTACTAAGTGAGAAATCGAGCCCAACGCCACTCCAGTGGACAGCTCGAAGGAGCCCAATTCGTTGGCCCTGCCAAGCCACGAGCAAACACGATAGGGAAGTGAAGGGTGTTGATTCATAATATATGAGTATTTCCCGATGGGCCCATGTCTTTGGCTAACATACAGAGGGGCATACCGTATGGCGTTGAATTAAGAGATGCTAGAAAGTACGACCCGCCTATGAAATGCTATGAACTAGAAGCCGTCTACTTGTCCTAGGACAGTATAAAGAGCGTTAAAGTTTAGATTAATGAATGAAAGGTAAGGGAAGAATAAAAATAGCCAACTGCCATTCACCTACTGCGCAAAAAGTATCCAGATAGCGTAGCCATATTGACGCCATTGAAGAAATTGGACGTTTGAGCGCGTTATGTAAAACATATTTGCGAGGTACGTCACTGTTGGATAGGACCTACATTCTGGCAGCCTACATTATACCGAAGTTACCTATAGAAGCTTAAAATTTTTTTGTATTATTATCAATTATACCATTTTTAGTGTTTACACGGCGTAAAAGGACACTCATTTTGCTAGGTGTGAAGGGCGTTAAGCATACATTGTATGTCGACTTAATAAATCCTTATAAAGGCTAGTTGTTGCCAGCCAGGAGCTAGTAAAAGATTTTCAATACCGTAGACAAAATAGGAAAAAAACATTGTCCGTATTCTTTCAAATTCGCGTTCCCCAGTCCAAACTGATTAAGCTTACCAACTGGTTCTGGACACGCACGTTCGCCCATTAAAACGTATTGTCTTGTAAGCTCCCGTTGACTGATCAATCCCGTTACGCATCGATCAGCCCCGGTACATACCAATATACAGATCTTGATATACCAAGAATATAATTGACTACGAAAAAAATTCAATGCCATTACCGATCGATTTTCCCTACAGCTAAAATTCGACACGCAGATCAGTGATTTTTATTACAGAAAGCTATCGAACCACCGTGTCAGCATGGGTTCCTTTAACAAGGCACATTTCAATGTTACACTTGAACAAGGCCAGTTTCAACACAAATGAGCCTTCTCTGCGATGTAATAGTTTATAGATATAGCAAGTGACCAAGTTGGTAAACTTGCGGAACTCAGGAAAAATAATTTCATAATTGCAGTTAGGTCGATTTGCATTAATTAAGGCTCAATAGACCTATAACCGTAACTAACAATGATACATCATTTTGTGGCATGGGTCACCAATATTAAATATCGTACATTCTAACGAACGCTTATACGCATCCAAATTAAGTTCAGCATTTATCACAAAAAGCTATTCGTTTTATATTCTACCGCTGAACATACGAACGTAGCTTTCTTCAAAGTATTTTTGTAGTGATATTGTATATTTACGTACGGGCGATTACTGGTTGGTTGGGGTATATAGAAGTGTCATGCGGAGAGGACTGCAAAAAATTCGATATAACCGTGTACAATCCGCCAGCTTTCGGTTGTCAGTGGGGCCACTGCAACACAGGATCGTGGGGTACTCGTAATACGTCATCAGCGTGATACGACAACAGTAGTAGTAGCAGCGTCAACAGTTCATGTAAGCTGGTGGTAATTTTTACGGTGAAGCGTCCAAAAGGGACGCAAGGAGAACGCTTCCGTTTACGAACAAGCAACGGTTGTTCGATTTAGCGGAGTGGAGCCAACGGGAATCAGTCGTGCGTTGACTTCGCCAACTTCTCTCCACAGCAGTATATTCTATATATATATATATATATATATATACACTGTTGTATATACATATAATTGTCACATTTGAGCCGATTGATGACCATATTGGGACGTATGGGGAAATAAGGGTAATTTAGCTTATCACGACTCTCGTGGCCCGTGCTATCTCGACGTGTTACTTTGATTATGGTCAGACAGAAAACCATAGTGGCTAAAACTAGTAAAGTAAGGGTTCAGGAGGCTTTGAGAAAGCTTTGGCTAAACCCTGTAGATTTCTTCGTTTGGCTTCGTTAATTTACTTTAACTTGAAAAACGCATCGGCGTGAGCTCATACTAACTAATAAATCTACTCCTAGAAATTATAAACCTCGCAGAAGTCCGCTTGTGAAACTTTAACTGCGCCGAAAAATGCCATCGGACTGCCGGACATTCAAGTGTTACGCGTCTGGTTTGTATTGTCCTCACACTTCATTGAGAGCGTGTAGATTAATGCAGCTGTTGTATATGTAGTGGGGTTGGGCACTAGCAGACAGAGCTCGAGGGCCGACTTTGCAGTCCTCGCAGCAAGTAAACCTACGCAGAAGTAAACCTAACCGGAAATGCAGCTCAACCCTATAATAACCGGCGACACTATTCGGCTGATATTAATTGTGGTGATGATGATGATTGTATACGAGGATGTTTGCATGAATCAAATCTTCATTAAGGTAACGCTAATACCGTTAGCAGTGCTTTGTAGAAACGCAGTACTGCCTGCAGCTTTTGTCACGAATATGGCGCAGACCATTTTCAACCATTAAGCTTAATCACATATTACATACGATAAGCTAAAACTAGGATGAATATATGTTTATTTTCTTTTATATTTTTTTCATAATAAGAAGAAAAAAGTAGTAGCTTTTGGCATGCTTCAAAATAGATTTAACGCATCTTCCGCCGAGCTTGATCCGACCTCCAGGCAATCTGGTTGGCTGCATTGGCGATAAAAATAATACTGCTACATTTTGCAATGGAAAAAACCTAGGCATTGCGAAGCTGGCCAACGAGGCCAAGCCAATAGTGTATGTGGATGGGAGCACTGTGAGCAAAAGGAGCTGCATTGAATTGCACATAAATGGTCATTTCTGTGGTCCCAGTATAGTTTAGTCAATGGCAAAATGTTTCTACTGCGTTTTTACTATTTAGCAGACTTGTCGTGGACTGCGCAGAGACGGAAAGCAAGCGGCTAAAGGGCAGCATTTGTTCGTAATGACTTTATGGCCCTTTTGCGGTGTTTAGCATCTCTTTCTGATAATAGGTAGCTTTGGTCTATTTTGTGATGTCATCCGTTTGCCTGAGTAGACCCAATCGGAAGTGAAACAGATGCGGCTTGAGGTGGTGTGCTCCTATCTGGCGTTGCCTCAATGGGCCGAGTCAAGGCAAAGAAATAAGAGATAAGCTCACTGGTAAATGACCAACAAGTCTACCAGATACGATACCATGTACATCATCAGCCCAAACTGTGACAGCGCATAAAGCAAGAAATAATTTAAGTAAACTATCTTAATAATTCTTGCTCAAGCAGAGTGCCATTCCCGTATTCTCTTTTTCCTTACATAATAATCTATATCGCCTAATTTTTAGATAATTTGTGGTAGTAACTGTTAAGGGTTTCTATTCTGAATTTTTCTTGAAGCTTATCACATGCTGCCGGCGCGGTTTTCTGCATTTGTAGTATATATTCTGGCCGAAGAATTGGACCGTGAGTCTACTTTTGGAATTGGTCTTCGCTTTTTTTACAAGTATATTCTTTGATTTTTTTATGTAGCTGTTTTTTTCACTCGTATTAGCGCTTTCTTTATTATTATTATTGTAGATTCGTTATTATTAATATTGTCGAAGAACGATCTCAATTCAAGAGCTTTATAATCAAAGCAGTCAAAAGATGAATAGATATTTATAATATAAGTGAAATGATGGTGATGGAAAAGATCTGCGTTTTCCGTACTAACAGGTTATTTTAGGACTGTTGAGATTGCCGATGCCGAACAAGTAAGCAATCTTAAATAACGGCCATGAATCCGTAGGACATGAGGACATCATGCTGATCCCAGAATATGTCACACAGCGTATGCAGGGAGGATTTAAGGCCTTAAGGCGGGCCCAATGCGCAGATGGATCAACTAGATGGGCTGGAAAGAGCGAATAAATCCGGCGGCCTATTGCAGTCGTAAGCTAAAAAGCAGAATCTGACTCAGGGAAAATACAAACGGCAAACAGTATCTACAAATAAGCATTCCCCCTTTCACATGAAGGAACACTTTAGTCCAACGACAACCCTTTTGATGCCCTTTTTCGCCATTATTCGAAGTCATCTGATGAAAGTCCTACATACATCTATTGTAATAATCTCACATCTACAGTGTATATATACTATAATGTTTAGCAAAACATCTTTAAATATCGTTCGCTTGGGTGTCCATAATTGAAATATAAATTCGTGAACGAAACTGGTCAGCTGCTTGGTCTTTCAATTTCAACAAATGATTTTCCATGATTTCGCTTCTTGTCCCTGCTGACTAACTTCAAACCCTCAAAACGAATGTGTGAATTATCATTCTCAGATGAGGGTCTCATCGCTTCGAAAGGGTCTTTGCTAGCTCAGTATCGTCTACCTGTTCGGCGCAGCCAGCTTCCATCGATTGGTGCGTCAATTCGAAGAATGAATTTGCTTCTACTACTGCCGCATTATCGCCTTGACTGCCACCGACTGGCAAAGCCCCCTACGGCTGTTAAATTTCTTTTACAAAGAACCAATTAGATAAAATGCCTTATGCACCGGGTCCAGGTTTCGCGCGTAGATGTTTGTCTCAAAAGTATGAAATTCCCTACGCTAAAGAGTGTCAGTTATACTACTGCTTCTAGCAGAATCGTTCTTTTTGGTAGTTTTGGTGCTTCCGTTTGGACGACTACCGCGTTTACGCGACTGGTACGATTACGACACGCACTTTCTGAATAATAGGCCGATAAGCCAGATGATGCAAAAGATTTAACGTAGGTGATATGGATAATGAATCATACAAGATAAGATAAAATGACAGAACTGGGCTAATCATCTTTATCGATGAAAAACCATATTGTCTATCTTGAATGGAAGGCATACTACTGCGTCTTTGGACATGTCGTTCCTGCAGGTAGAGGTAATGAGCATGCCAAATTTAAGGATTAGCTTAACTATATGAACGTGTATTCGGTATATAAAAATTTTTGTCAAAGTCCAAAAAAACATCAAAATAATGCTTTACAAATGCTTTCTGTCGTTCTTTACAATTAGATAGAATTAGGGTATCAGTAGTAAATTGCCAATCTATCTACTTACGGTACCGTAATAATTATCCAGATACGGATGACAAATAATATCGAAATAGCACTGACTGTTTTTAGTGAAGATAAAAAAAAAGCTCGAGTCTTTTACGTCAATTTTTTCTGGGGTTAGAAGGGTTCTACGGAAGCTTCCACACGTCATCGTTCACGAAACGACTTAATAATATGTGAGTTTTGTATTCACTGTTGGCCTCTCTTCGTCCTTAGATTGTCCAGAGCAACAATACTGTTTTTGGCTATTTTGAATGCGAGTTTAGGACTTAGCGCAAAAAAAGCTGCTCAACGGGTGGGCGTATAGGGGCGTGTGTAAAACACGCCCCTTTTGTTTCTTTGAAGTACATAGGCCCGCAGACATCTGCCTACATATAAAACCATTGTCACTTCCTATCGGACACTATATATGAAAGCGTCCTACGATATGGGCAGTATCTTCAAGAAAAACGGCTTTCTGCGTAGCTGTCGTGCTGAACGTCCCTAAAGCATGAACTCATATTGTATATATCACTCCCATTTATTTGCACTTGCTTTTTGGCATTAACTTACAGATGATTATTGGCACTTGAAGTTAGTCGATGTCGCCTGGTTTCGCAAAAAACGATCAAGAGCGAATTCCTATTACCGCTCTCAAAATCTGGCTAGGGGAAGACTCACTGTATATATGAAGTCGCTTAATTTCCGGCCTATGGAGTAACAAAACGTATACACGCCATCAATGGCACTATGCCGTTTTTGTAATGCTCTCTATTTAGAGACTGACTAGCGAAGATTATCTTTTTTTTTTTCAAAAAATAGAGTGGATGATCTCACATAGTGTTACTATAAAATAAAACGCTGGTTTTTATAATTGTACTCCGTTATTTTCTATCGTACCAAGTATTCATGTCAGACGGATTCTTATATTAAAATGAAAGCTTGAAACGATGTAACAATGCAGTTCGTGGGTATAAATATAATTCCGGCTTTGATTATGGTATAGATTTACTTATTGAATCTTTGACTTCGAAGAAAAACTGTAAAAGGTAGCGCTGTATGGACCAAAATTTACTTAACGCCTTTTTTACAAACAATCGGGGCCACCAAAGAGAAAACAATTATACTTTTCTGTTATGTGGCCTAAATGGGCCTACTAGAATTCTCACCTATTTTCGAGAAAATATCAAAAATAGGTCGCTGGCCCATATAGTTCCGCAAGGCGGGCTTGATCACACTGAATCCTTTGTGACTATCGCAAAAATTCTGGTAGGATTAGTTATTATATAGTAAATCCTCATCCATTATTACGATTACCCGCAGTGCGGTGCATATGTCGACACCATTGCTTCCCAATGATGCCTCATACCAGTAAAATCATGAAAATTTGTTTTTACGGTGGCAACAACGACATAAGATACAAAAGCCTGAAAATACGATTCCTGTGTATAACTCGACAGACAGAAAATAGAGAAAAATATACACATATCTATATGCGTATATATTTCTACTGCTCTGTATTGTGCGCTTAGCGTACAATTAGCACCGAGGGCATCTGGTGTGATATACGCTCGAAATGTAGTGGTTCAACTAGTCCCACCTAACTGTGGCGTCAAGGGTGATCAACTAATACGGCATAACTTCATGACGCTTACGAAATGTAATTTGCTCTATGTTTAACATTGAACATGTAGCTTTGGGGCAGGCGAAACTTCTCTAAAGAACAGGCTGTTTTCGGTTTTTTTTTTATCTATTATTATTATTATGTTTTATCTATTATTAAAATGTTAACTTTTCGAAATAATCTTGCCTCTCGAAATTTGGGCAGCAAAATAAAACCTAGTAATGAAATTTTAACTACATACCTAACCTGATTGTATTTACGAAGTAGTGAGCTTCAAGTACTAATATCTTAAATCTTTGCTATTTTACCGTATATTCCGAAGCCTTTACGCCTGCTCCGCTCCATCCTGTGATTAGCATATGCCTTATGTGGCATCGTTTCCTAATGTACTGTCGCGTGCGGGATTGTACTGTGGGATTACCTACCACAGAAGACGTTACCAAAAAATGTGGAAAAGCAAAAAGTCATCGAAGGACAAATTGTTCGTGATTGTCTTAGGTGGAGAGCGGTCCATACTGGTATCTTCCTCACGTAACGAAAGACGTGCGACGCAGGCGCTACGCTGACGTCAACACTACACCCATGATCGCTTGATGCGCATGTTTTTGCGCTGTTTGAGTAGAGGGCGAGGTGGAAAGGTTCAAATGGATTTATCTAATGCCTTTTGGAAAATGCGGCAGCTCAGGCGAAAGACTAGGAAGCAGCGAATCTGCTGAAGCACTCTTCGGTTCGTTCTATTTAGTTTTCGTTTTATCTACTGCTATGTAGTTTCTTCTCAGTCTCCCTTATCTTTCCGTTCAGTCACAGTGTTACTTCACGCAGCCATACGCTATGTGTTTTAGTTCAATATAGACGAAAAATAGATACACAATCGTCGCATCTATAGAGTATAATGGAAAATATAAAATTTGATTGTACTTAACCAAACATGCTGGAATACGCCAGAAACTTCAACAGACAACAGCGCCACTGTCCACAACTAACCTCCTCGCCTCACAGTGACATGCTGTGTCATTGGTTATAGCTAAATGAAGCTTATGAGGATCAAATCCAACATTCAGAAGGGACAGACAAGAAGAGAAATATACATTTTTTGGGACTTTTAACGGAAACCAAAATAGCTAGCAGATTACCTTTCACGCAACGTACTATAGCACAGTGTGGAAATATAGCAAGCGGCCGATCTATCGAAAGTTGGCGTTAGAAAGTAAGCGTGAGTACGCATCAGCACGTTGATGTTCTTTGGAAAAGTGTTATCGCTTCTGCCTGTTTAACAGCCTGAGCCATCTGTCACTGGGGTGAACGTTGCAGAATTGTAATTGCACGTATGCTAGGCCACAAAAACTAGCAGTACATGGGTGCAATTTTTTCCCTGCGTCCTATGGACAGCTTGGCATCGTGCTTCATAATCCCTAGCGTGCAGGAGCTATGTCACGCAGTTGCCACTGTCTATACGAACCAACGCAGCTAGCTACATTAACGCGTCGTCATGTGTAAATACGTACCAAACTACTTGTCATTCGTGTTATATATTTCATGGAGGATGCGTTCCATGTATATGACGAATATCGCTATTTTAAAAAGGAGAAATTTAAGTGCCATTAAGGCTGGGTCTGAGACCAAACTAACCGGCCAGTGATATAGTCGTTAATCGATTTACATATTGGTAAACAGAATTTCGTCCCTTCGCCATCCAAATCGTAACACTCAGCTGATTTAGCTTAAAGTAAGTCTTTGCCTTTGCACTATTCAGCCATTAATATGTTGTATTTGCTTTGGTCCTGAGCTCATGTGTGGCTATAACAATTGCTTGGCGGTCGATGTGTGGACCTTCGAGATGAAGGTTCTAAGAAAAACAGCTTCAGCAAGCTGGGGCTAACAGGGCCAATTTAGAAAAAAGAAAGTATGAGACTTGTAATACTAGACGAATCTCCAGATGGCACGGGGTAATCTGGCCTTCTGCTTGATCTCCTTATGAGGACAAATGTATTTAAACACGATTCACCTCTTTCGGATAGAACTGCGGACTAGTTTTGCGTATTGTGTGTGTGTGTGTGTTTTTTTTTTTACTTCGAATTCGCAGCATCGTCTAATAATCGTTACTAAAGCGCCATTCTCAAGCTCTAGAATTTACACACGTAATACCTTATTAAGACTAGCGTGTGTTGAGCGTCGTTATGGGCTTTGACTAGCGTAATCATAATATAGCATCGTTTACGTACGCGTCAGATAAATCAACGCTGTGTGCTCAGGCCAGTCGTTACATCAGCTCAATTCTAGCATAGCCCTTGCAAATGGTTAGCCGTTATTATTTTAATTTTCCACTTTTGTATGAAAGTGTTATGCTCTAAAAAATCGTCATAAACAGTGAACTCGATAAATTTTTCTTCTCTCGAAGCAATAGTAAATTGTTTGTATTTGCAGTCAGTATAAATATGGCTATATCTGTGGCTATATCGGCTATAACTTCCGCCGATCCTTTGCGTTCACTATTTAGCCGTAGCCATAGCATGTCCGGTAACGTTATCAGATTTAGTAGTTAATGGGTTGATTGTAGAAGGCCATGTATGCTAGAAACAATTGACAGAATCAAGAGCCCAGGGTTTTTGACTAATTAGTTTCAGTTACCTTTAGGTCTCTTGTGGATGACGGCAGACTACCAGTATTCAACGTTACCTTGGTAAAGTATGTTACCAACCCAATATCCGTTCTGGGCTCTGGGCCTAGGATAAGCTAAGTACCACAGAGCACTACACCAGCATTATCCGAAAGATAAACTACCGAATTCAATTCGACAAATACAAAAATCTACTAAAAACTGCTTGTTTCAATAGAGCGAAAGGAAGAGACAAGGGAATGTCTTATACATACGCGTTGCGCATAATCCGTTTGAGGCGATAAACTCTACGGTCGATATTCTTGTGACCTGTTGAAATCGGGCCTACGTAATAACGCGAGTTTACAAAAAAAGTGGGTCTTTATCTATTGTATCATGAGTTCCTGGCCTTCATCATAATCTTAATGCTTCAGAAAAGCACTTCGAAATATTATCACACGTGAGAATTACTATATTATACTGATAATTAATTTTATTCTGAGAACAATTATATATAGTATTATATTTTTAACTGATGAAGACGATAACGTAGCATAACAGATCAAATCGACACTTCTATTCCTGCCATTGATATCCGCATCCGAAGTTGCAACGCAGCCTTGCGGCAAAACGTGACGCGTATATCTCTGGGAAAAATATATTCAAATGTCCGTATTTTCTGTACCTCTCTATGTAACAAACAAACCAAGTCGTTAATAAAAATTCTATCATATTTTCGTTCTTAGTTCGAGAGATCAATATCCGCCCATGCACTTCAATACTGCCTCAATGTGAAGATGTGGTTCAACCTCACAATAGTTGAACGCTATAAATGAGAATTCAGTGTACAATTTAGGAGCCTGAGTGCTACCATGAAGTCATCACGGAATACAATTTTCAACCTTGTAATATTATCAAGGGCCGAGAATGTATTAGGGTTGCGCCATTTCTGTATGTACGCCAAGTGGCCTGATCATGAATTACGCACAGGTTAATATATATAGATATAGAACACTTGTCCTTTTGGCCACTTTTTACTTATATCAATTGAAGGTTATTCAAAGGTGCGTCATTTACACTGAACCAACTGGTACTCACTCATCTGTTTTCGCTGTCCATAGTGTCATTTTTGATTTTTTAAATACTCGTTTACAAGGTACCTATAAGAATAGATCCTTTCGTGCACAGCTTGAAGTGGTCTTAGCCTATAGTTGTCCACTTATACCGTTAGTCCTGTGGGGTGGCCATAGAATTTTTGCCCAATGCTGAAGTCTTTTAGCATCAACCTCTCTAAGAGGGGTATTGCCCATAGCGCAGTGAACATTTTGTTTATAACAGGATAACGGGATAGGCTGTGGAATAGTAACACGGCTCTGTACTAAGACTGGCACAATATAACTTCGGAGTGAGCTGATATTGATAGACAACTAAAGTCACCGCTTGATCGTCACGAGAACGACAATTCGAAATTAACAGTCGATCCGTTTTTATAGAACTCGAATCCATGTGCTTAAAAAGTCCATTGATTACTTTACGGAAGTTAAGTTAGCTTATAAGAAAATAGTTCTAATCAATTAAGCCTTATACAAGTAATTTGAACGTCTGATCTGTTGACTTCTTCTTTTCTAAAGGGCTCCTATTCTTTATCATTATTATGATATATTCAACCGATTCAGGTACGGCTCTATGGCTTTAGCACGGTTGTTTTAACTTTAACAATATGCTATTTGAGAGAATTTCGAGCTATTGCTTGATAAACTACTTTTTTCTTTTAACGGTTCAACCCGTTGGCCTAGCAGTGAGATATCCTATCTCAGTGAGCTACTTGGCGTCTTGTGCTACCTGGCGAAAATGTTGTCCATTATGAATTGGGTACGTGGGTTCCCATGGCGAAAAAGGAAAGATTATAGCAATTAGGTGATTTCAACTAAGTTCAGAACGGTAAGAATGAAAACGGCCTGCGTATTCCATTTATTTCTCGGTCTCGTATCGGTTACTCAGACAACGAAGATCACGCGCATATTACGCATCGGTTGCCACAATGCAAGTGTAGCAACGATTGACCACGTGCGGAAATGCGATACACTTCTACCTCTCTCTCTCTCTTCTTCTTGCCAATGTCGGTAGGGCTACACTTCAGCGATGCTATCATCTCGTGGGCCACCGCTCCTTCTCATTCAATATTGCCGTGCTATATAAATAGTCGAGTTACATAGAGCACGCGCACGTACGACCGATAATGCATGCATACGTACTTTACTTTGTTTATATGCAACTTCACCTGCAGAATTGCAAACCTACAAGCTCACGCTATACTTCTGCTGGTAGCAACCGTTTCTCGTCTACCGACAACCATACGACCATCGACTAAACTACAGCCTGAGGCTTCCTAGCGCTTTTCCGCTGTTCTACTCGGCCTGAGTGTTGCAGTGTCTCAATTGCCCTGAACGAATAGCGTTCACAGCACGGATCCTATCCGGCAACGAGGAATCGAAGAGAGAGCATTCAAACGAACGCGCGGTAGCATAGACCGAAACCACTTGGGAATGTTGGTGAGATTTAAACGAATGCTTCACTGCAGAGATGCCTATAGAGACCGGAAACGTGTTCTGTGTTTGAAAACAGACGATTTATCCGCAAGCAAACGCGTTGTCGGTAGAAAAATTTGCCGGTGCACAATGAAGTGGTCACGACCGATGTCAACTGATTCGACCAAGATCTCCACGGACGGCACACTGTTACTAACCAGATTTGTTTTTTTGATTGAGTAAAACCATATATGTCACAGTAATTTCTTAATTTAAAAAAAAATAATAGGAAAAATGCTAAACTATACGAGTAAATACGGGTTTTATGAGAATAATTTCGATGTTAGCCTTTAGCTTTAAGAATAAGGCAACGTCTTTCACTCATACAATATAGAACCCAGTTTTTTTCTAAATACACACGTGCCGACGTACTTCTAAGGATTCTAGTGAGACAGCTACTCTAGCTTGTATATAAGTAATTGTTAGACAATTGTCATTTATATTAGATGGATTTGATGGCTATATCAGACACCTGGAGAACAGCCAATCTGCGCCATGTTTCGATTTTTAAGCGTAAAACAGGAAAAAATCGTTGCCTAATGACAATACAACATTTTGGTTTTCTTCTGTGTGGTTTCTTCACTTGGTAAAACCTGCTCATCTCAGTATTCTTGGGCTTTCGGCTTTACGCGTCGTAATAAATTATCATACATCATAACAAACAAAGTAACACCATTATGATTATTTTTTCCAACGCCTGCAGGACACATGGCTGAGGTAGCGAGTTATTTTGTGGAGTCCTAAGGCTGCGAGCCGAAACTTTTGCGGGGTCTTAGTGTCGTAGACTAAACCTGCACTCAGGACATGCAAACGTGTTTATTCAAGACCACTCAAGGCAAACTCCATTGCTTTGGTCAAAAGCTCTCTTATGCAGTGGCGTAGTGTTATCTTTGACGTAACTTTATCCGGAACTCCGGCTGGTTAGGGAGTAAGGTCCATCGACCGGCTGCCGAAATTACCAGGATCTTGCCTATTTCATGAGGAGCTTATGAACGTTAGCTGCACTCCCTAATCGCTAGGCGTAGGGTGATCAGATGTTAAAGCCGACAGGAACTTAAGCATGAATAGGAAAGTTGTTCAACGATCGTGGAGAGCGTTAATGTCACACGTAGTTGACTCGCAGCCTTGAACCGCTTTGACAGGGTCATCGGCATCAGTACCCTTCCCGAGACCTCGTATTCTGCCGGCGACAGTACAAACAATATTATCAGTGAGATTATACCAAGTTGAAGATATGTACAGGGTAACTATACAGGAAGTCAGTAAGCCAATATTGTTGTGCACCACCAACTTATTGATAATTCCTTACGTTCCATCAAAAGCACTGTAGAATTATGACAAACACAGTTACTACTCTAGTTAAAAGTTTCGTTACTCGTGCTGTAGGAAGACCTGCACATTTGACAAATAAATTAGTTTTTCCCAGCGTAAAAAAATTGAATTTTATTGTGGATGTGTTTTTTGACTGCGTTATTTGATGAAACGGAATATTTTGAAAAAAAAAAAAGATATTTTTCATAAAACTTGTGACAGCTTGTTTCGTAAGTAGATCTTATTATGTATGATTACGTGTATTTGATAATATTGCGTGCGAGACGGCCCATTATAGTGGATACTAAATAAATCACGATATTTAGCTAATGACAATATAAAAAGCGAGTGTGATATCCTATGTTATCACCATCATTCCCACCGCATTTTCCTCGTCAGTCAACTGACGTAGATAATATTTCAAACCTGCTCGCTACTTTTGCCGTTTCGTCCACGAACTTTTGATATCCCAGCTGGAACTTCAGGCAGCCGCGTGAAATAATACATGAATTAGAATTGATTAATTATCTTTATTATATCAAGGCAAGCATATATGTTCATGTCTAGGTGTACGGATGGGTGTTGTCTGGCGAATCCGAATACTCAAAACGTAACTGTCGACCAACGAGGAAGAACAGAGTATAATAAATCAAATGTTCTTCCTTCTCACTCATACTCGCCTTGATTCGTTCATTATCTTTTATCGTTTCGGTTATCTTCGACAACCGTCGCCCCGACTCTAGAAGAATCGGAATGCGTCCACACCGTATTGCAACAGACGGTTACAATATGCTCTCAAAGCTCTGACCCTTAAACCGATTCTTCGGTGACTGTGATTATTTTGTATACGGTAATTTTTACGGTGTTTACATCAAATACTTACATGCAAACAATAACATTTTCCACATCCTATGTCCCTGCAGCTAAAACCAAACGTCGCTTCCAATATAATGGGTCAAATTTATTGGATGTTAACTTACAGACTGTTATTACAACAAGTAATAGTTAGTTTTAGTTCCGTTAAGCTACAAGGCAGTCTCTATAAAGGGAAGTCTCTATAGGAGAGAAAAGGATCTAGCCTAGATTGTTAGGAATTAGGTTAGAAAATGCCGATCGTGGCCGTGAATAAAGGTCACATATAAAACGATTCAGAATAAGTAATGGCCGTCCGTTTTTCCCGGGGCTATTCGGGACCACTTGTATCTGTTTCTCATAATTCTACGGTGATGCAGATTTCAGCATTCCTATTACCAAGCATTTCACAAATGCGGTATTTCAAACCGTGGATTACTTCCAGTACTGTTTAATACACATTCTTTTTTTACATGGCCTTACACCTTTGAAATGCGCAGTAGAGAGCTTGCAGATATGCCTGCAGACATCGTTGAGGCTGGGGCACGCATCCTATTTCCTCTCCGCTCTTTTGTCTGGTCTCTTTGGCCTCATTTTATCTGTCACTGAACCAGTTCTTTCTAACCTATCGACCAATCGTCTAAATGCTACCTCCGTCAACAAAATCCATCGTCCATTACATACAGTAACACCATGGCGTTAAAACACAAAAGTGTTGCATAATTAAATTCGCTCGATGTCGTAACAGCTAGCGTATTTCATGTTACTTTAATAAACGTAAGGCGAGGACTTTTCAACTGGCCTGAGAATCTCCTTAAACTGGTCAGAGATTTGTGCGTAAATGCGACCGAGAAAGTGAACCTGCGCTACTGTAACCCGGATCAATCTTCCAACACCTGTGGCAGAAACTTCCTTCTACTGTGGACCGCACGTCAGACGGTCTACTCGTATTCTTCGTGCGGGAAATAGTACAGCCGTCAAAACACAATGTTTTACTAGCACCAATGTTACAAGGCCCTTCAGGCATTGCGCACAGGTGGTCTGCTTTGCTCACGTTTGTGTCTCGAGTTTTACGTTCGGTATCGCCGTTAAGCAAACTCAGTCAGACAAGCAACTAGCTCCTAGCACGAAACGAAGTCTGTTTAATGTCCAGGTTCGAACCCAGACCACAATGTGTCCCCAAGATTAGCAGACAAATATGTTATACACTACTGTTTTGCTCACCTACTCAGGCCTATGCTAACGTAAGTAACAAAGATTCACTGTCACCTGAGGATACAATGTACCTTTCTGTGCTTCAGATCCATTCTGGCATTACTAAGATACACAAGACCAAGCAAGTCCCGACCACTCGTTAGCTAAGGATTTACCGCGTCATCTTAAAGGTCTTACCGCAGCTACTTTAGAATTTTTTTTTGAAAGTGCGAGGGGTTAATAAAAATGTGAATACGTTGCCGTTAGCAAGTGTGGCCATACTTTTACCCGGCTACATTCCTTGAATAACGGTAGGGTTTCATCCAGCGGCCTGCCTTATCAGATCTCACACCTGTTCTCGCGGTGGAAACCTAGTCATTTTGATCTAAATAGCAGAGGTCGTTGGTCGCACTGTGTACATGTTAACGACTCCATTGTCCGGTCCTTAAAACCTGCCGAAATCCCTAATACTCGAAAGTCTTAAGGCTTAGGCTAAGTAAATGTCCGCTTCCCCAATAATGGCACGTGCAATCTCTTTCATCGATGCCACAAGTATTTCAAATTGCTGCTTTCGAAGTAACGCTGTAGACCCAATAAGCTGTGTCCCCGATCGCATTGGGAATCGTTGGGCTATTAAAAGATATTGATGATAATTATTCAACCTCGCGAGAAGTCGCTCTCCTAGGCGCTTGATCAGAATTGACATAGAACATAGGTTCCTGCAATACGAGCTCTTATACGCAAATCTGCTGAGATTGAAGGCTACGTGTTACTGTCAACGCAGTCCACTTCATATCCGAATATCATATAAGTATACAAAGAAAAAAGGTGATTTTCATTTACTATTTTATTTATGAGAGTTTTAGCAGAGGAACAATAATGGAAAATACATGGCAGCCAATGAAACACTATTCTTCAGATATTCCTTAACTACAAAAAGGTGAAGAGTGTCTTACTAGCTTCCACACATTATCTTGGGTTTCTTTTATGAGATGAGCAAATGGCAAAAAACAGATAATTTTCAACACAACTTCCATAACGAATTTATCTACCCGATACACACTATTTTTTTATATGGACGATCAGTATTCGCAGCTGCGCATTTCCGACGAAAATCTGGGTACCTTTATACTATTGGGGAACTCACCTACTTACCAGTAACCATTACTCAAATAAGGGTGCTTAGGTTAACTAACCTTCCTAGCAAATATTCATATATTACATTTTTAGCATTTATTTTTTTAAATAAATGCTAAAAGATGATAAAAAAAAACCAGTCAAAATTAATACAATATTTTAATATACAGAAATACTTTTTGGTCAAATATCATTGATATACGTTTTCAGGCGACAGCTTTCGTTTGTATGTAGGTTACCATATCCTTCAAGCCGCTAGGGGAATGAAACAAAGTAACTTACTTGGCACCCACTTACAGAAAACGCACCCCCCCCCCCCCCATAAGCACCCATATATTAGAGAATCCTGGGCGATCCCGCCTAATGCTTTCGGTGCTTCAAGGTAATAATGCCACATGAGAAGGGTGCCTTTTGTTCTCTTCGCAAAACTATTTCTAACAGTTTCCGATTTTCTTATTGGATAGTGAAAAATTGGAAATGACAAGAAAAAAAGGACGTATTTTACCGATGACCTAGAGCTATTGCAGTACTGCTTTTCTGATGGAGATTTTGATTCCCTGCAGAGTTTGAGATCATTCTACGCGCGGTCAGCGCGCTATCGCCGGCGCCTAACGTAAGGCATAAAGCCATGGGCAACAGGGCTGAACCTACAGGCATAGAAGCAGCTGAGTCAACGGAATAGGATCGATGAACACCAGCCAGTCGACGTCAAACTCGATGCTTCGCAGCTCTCTTCAACGTCTTGTTGGGGTTCTATGGTTGCGCGTGCTTCTTTATTGCGGGCGGTATAACGAAAGCATGCAGCTCGACGCGGGTCGCCTGTTCGTAGGCAGTTGTCTTCTCTTTGATCCTTGATCAGAGGCAAGCTCATGCTCCCTAGGTTAAAACCGATCACTTTGACGTTTCATCGAAAAACGGGATATTCAAGTAAGGATATCTACATATATAAAGCTATAGTAAATTAAACAACGTCAGCGCTTCTCTTGCCTGCCTGGATGCTCGGTCTCACAAATTTAGTTTCATCTTGCCCGCAGAAATATTCTGGCTTCCCCCTAAGCTACAGTAGATTCATGACGTAGCTTTGATTCCATCTAAATGTAACGTAAGCTCGCTCACATCGTGTTTTTGATCCCAAGAAACCTTTGTAAGAAATGGCATGAGTATTAGTTTGTGCAGCTTAAAAATATGATAACTTCCTCTATCCATGCAAATACTCTTGAAATAAAAATGAAAAACAAACTATCATCAAAGACCGATGTATCGTCTACGCTGGATCAGCAAATTCTCCGTGTAGGTAGGTAGGTAGGTAGGCCAAGCTGAATCGCAACTGAAGCAAATATCAGAAGTATTTTTCATGCCTGCGTAAAAAGGTCATGTGCGGACGTTTACGTCTTCCACACACGTAGTTACCATTATTGGTGCGTACCTTCTATTGGCAGCCATTCGAAATGTTTAATAAGACCTATACTCAAGTCATCGCGCCCTGATGCTATCTGTCTCGTAGAAAAAAGTTGCAAAGCAACCATAATCAGTTTTTTTGTTCTTGGCCCCAACTAAGAAGACGCGGATCTTTGCTAAATCGGGACCTCGTTATACGTAAAATAGTAGTATGAAAGTCACAACGTATCAGAATACATAAGATTATTATTAGCTTAGTCGACGATCAATAACAGTTGTCTTTGGCTGATAGTAGACGAACGGCAGGTGATTGTTCAGGCAAAGTTCCGGTTTGAACCCTAATCTTTACGGCACAACGATTACATCCTCCCCGCTCAGCACTATCAACAACCAGACACGCTTCTTTGTTGGCAACACAGGAAGCCCTGGCATTGATACCTAGACATATTTCATTGTTACAGACTTTTCTGCTGGAATAGGAGGTCCTTTCTTGAACTATCTATTTCACGCTGATGACCGAATATGTGCCCAATTTAAATTTCCTTTTTTTCAATAAAATTCATGTCTGGGAATTCAAACTTTATTTGAATCATATGAGATATCCATTGTCGAGATGCTTACCAAATTTAGCTAAATAGTCACAAAAATTGAGGATTCATTGGCTATTCTAAGTGCTTGATGTAATGTAGATGTATGCGAAAATTTACCGATGGACCTTCCACTCGATCTCGTTGGACAAACAGCTACAGGCCGTTCAAAAACAGGACGCAGGATTGCCGTTGCTTAGAGCAGAAAGATGCGCACGTATGTTGTCTATTCATAACATAGCCATGTTAATCTTAATAATAATTATTACTAGAATCGTTATTATTACTACTGCGCTTGTTAAGCTTTCGAAGATCTAACTATCTTATATACAGGGATATTTATATTTTCTAACGCGTAAAACATCGTATCAACATTATGAAGGTGGAAGCAGGCCGAGAATGAAATTCTGGATGTATAGCGTACACGTTAACTGTACAATATACCTACGTTTAGTTAACTTGGGACGCTGCTGTACTCGTCCATGCGTGTTTCAACTTCACAACGAGATCTGCGCGAGCTTTGTTTCGCACGATCACTACGACAATATGTGATACCATCTGGAAGTACTCATTTAACCGCGCGTACTGTTTGATGCAATAAGTTACATACTTTCTTATTAACTTGAAACTTAGAGCTAATCGGAACGTCGAAAAGGCATCTGGTTAATTCGAATTAAACGTTATATTACAAAACCGAAGCAGTTAGCACAATCCGCTTGTTTCTGTGTGTTCCTTAGGTGCGCCTCGCACTGTATTTAGATGCGGAAAGCGAAAAGAAAAAGTTATATTATTTCCTATTTATTATATCCTTCCTCCTCTTTGTCCTGCCAGAACTTAATGATCTATGGCTCCTAATTCACCACCTAATAGAATCAGAGTTGATTAACTCTGAACTTGCATAGGGTCACCATGTGAAAATTTTTACATTAATGTTTTGCCTAGTTACGTTTTTCCCTAGAGGGCTAACATTTTATGTTTCATTTGTCTTTGACGGTAAAAGCAAAGCCGAAAATTGCATAGGACAATTCCACATGGAGCATCGTAGCCGAATGCATTGGGCCTAAGATAGGATTCAGTGCGTTACGTATATAGCAACCAAAAAGTTCTTAACACCCTCGCCAACTGCAGTGAATCCAGACTGGATAATAGCGCAGATAAATGTACGTTTGTTTAGATATGGACTCAGAGAATGGTCCTAAGCATGCAAAAAGCCACAGGGTACAGCAAATCTGTTCGCGGTGGTAATAGCTTTTTTTTTTCTCGTTCCGTCTGCCTACGCTGGTTTTGCTTGACAGATAAGCGGAATTCTATGTAAGCTACTGCAACGAGACCGACAAGTCAGGATGAGTTATTGTATTACTGCTGACACCTCACTACTATTGGATGTGCTCGTTGGCCCTCCGTTTCCATTTGCCGCCTGCGAGAATAATGCAATTAATAGTTTTCCAACATAAATATCCATGTATTAGACATTTACCACTTTTTCTCCGAAATGATTCTGTGTATCGAAGTAAAACATACTACTAACTTATATTCATTTTCACGTGCTATTCAAGTTAAACTTAACCGGAGAGAATACATGGAATGCCAGATTGAAACTACCTTATTAATTTATCACTGTACACTTAAATGGATTTGAACTTCAAATAGCTATCTTGGAAAGATCTTACGCTTTCAAAACCGGGTAGCAGATAGGCTTTCAGAAACGTTTGTTTTAGGGGGTCATTGTCAGTTTAGCTTTTCAAGAATCTTATTGCTTCTTATTGCCGCACCCTCTGATCTTCATGTATCTTGCAGGCTATGTGACGCAACAGTTATTCGGGGAATGGCGACCGTTTCAAGTTCTATTCTTGTTCCTCAGCTCTTAGTTTTTCATGAACGCAAAGCATTACAAATACAGAATCCGTCCTCACATCTTAGACAAGGGATTTTTATGCCAAACATGTTATAATACCAAGCCTGTACGGACAGTGCGGCTCTGTCCCGGATACCGCTTGCCCTGCCGGACGTTAACGCGAATTTGTATCATAAGCCTTAAACAACGACTGTGATATACATGATACGCTGCTTTTTAGTAGGAGGTTCTGCCCGTTCAGATTTTTGAAATTTCCGTGAGCTGACGGTACATGGTGCTACTGCTTCTGCTGCAATTATGACTTTCCGCGTCCAAGCTCAGAGGCAACGGAAATAATGAAATATTTGTTTGTTTACCACAGCACGTAAAAACAGAGCCTGCGTGAGGCTATTTGAGACTTCACGAATAAATGTTTCAGTGATTTAAAACTAAATTCAATAATATTAACATTAGCACGTTTGTTAATATGTTAGTTTCACCTTTATTTTGTTGAACTGCTATATTGCATTATAAATTAAAAAGGGGCAGTACTTGATTACTTAAAAACTTATACCCTCGGGTTTTGATGGTGGCCGACCTCATACACGTATAAATATTAACTAAATACTGAAGCTATGTACGGGATAAGAAAACTTCAAGCGTATCTATGTAGAACCAGTAACTATTGTCTACCATCATTTTATATGCAAGTAAACTGAAAATATGATCGTTTGTAATTGACAGGTAACAGGTGCAACAGGACGGCTTTGTTGGATCGACGTAGACGTACGCGCAGGTGCGGGCAAATACAATCCTTTGCTGCACTTCCCTAGCGAAAGGGTGGAGGCAAAACGGCGACTGATGCGACCTCACTCTCTACGACGTGTCCAGTTTACCAAGTACGTTCGGCAACTCTGTGAAGGTTTGAGAGGGCACCGGCGGCTGGGAGAGCGGTGATTGAAGTCAATACAGATATCATCCAACTAAATCCACTTGAACAATTCACACAAAAAGCACGAACGATGTTTTCGAAGGATCGACCGTTTGTGCGGTAGGAGAGGAAGGGGAAGGGAGATTCACATAAATTCGAAAAAGTACATCTGGCGTAAATTGGATGTATTGAATACGATTCTTTCAACGAAAATCATTGAGCCACTATAAAGCTCCGCAAATAAAGAACTTCGAGTAACAAATAGTTCATCAATGCATGCTGTAAGTGGCAAGGCAACGTAATACTGAAATGAAGCTTTTATGAGTGGAAAGACATATTTTTTGTTAGAATATTATTTTTACTCTGATTTACTGTCGTAGTTTCCTCGCTTCCTGGAGCTGCGTGTTATTTAAATTCAATTTCATAGAAAATATGAAAAAGTAGGAACTTCTCTACGAAGTTTATATAAATTGGCATAAAATGCCTGTTCTCTAGGTTCCTAAATTTACAAATTAAAAATTAAAATATAAAAATGATAGCAGCTGTACTTTTACTTTATGCAACGTTCAAAGTACATTTTCATACGGCAAAGGTGGTCGTCGTGCAGGCAACAAGTGCGATTTTATGCGACAACAACGGGCCAAAAATGATTTAACCTGGTCACTGACATTACGGATCGGACCGTAGTCTATTTTTTCATACACTTCCCCAGAGTGGTGGCACACTATTGCCGCTGCACACTGTTGCTGACTATTTTTGCAGTAAATAGCGGAGTGAAAAGGAAAAGTATCGGAGTTGTTGACCTTGAGTTTATAGCTTTATTTTGTGTGACGGCCGCCACGGTAATGGCAGGGTCAAGTGACTTTTAGAGAGAGAACGAGAGATGTGGGGAGAGATTAAAAAAGCATAGGAGAAATAGGCTTTCATAGAACTCAATTCGTTCGCCTTGCGTTCGAACGTTTTTGTTTAAATAGAGTAAAACGCCGTCAGACGTGATGCTGTACAAGTATGCATATATTTGTCTCCGATTTAGTGCTTTCTTATTGAAAATATTCGTCCATATCTAGTGAGTTAGTGGATGGCTTTTCTAAGATCTTTACGTTTATAACTACACAAACGACCCATAGCTATAGCGACACACCTTGCCCTGTAATACAGTTTAAAAGTAAGAAGAAACAGGCTTTGCTTTCATGCGGCGATCTACACAGCGGTCTAGTGATTACTATCCGAAAAGATCTTTTCATGGCTTTCTGCTATCGTACAAGTCTGATTGCATTACCCTAGTAGAACATCGTAAAAAACAGATTTTCTGTACATGTAAGAAGGCATAAACAATAATATATAATATGGGTTAAATGAGAAAAATATCATAAATATTAAAATGAAGCTTATATTAATGCTTTTCGGAGTTTACGTCCGGTATTTGAACCGTTAAATACTACTATAAAAAATATGTATTCTTACACTTCATTAATTTACCGTTTCGGCCGAGGGTAGATGTATATTGTTCTTCAACTAGTCGGTTAATCGCCAGTCGTTGAGCCTGGTCGCTGTAATATTCTTAGCGGCTGTTGGGTCGCAAAAGGTGCCAGAATTAACTATTCTGGTTCGACACTTCGTAAAGGGTTCGCAGCAGGCTGTGGAAGCAGGAGCCCTTGACCTTGTCGGTAGGCTGTTGTTTAAGTGGCTAACACGTCTGGCGGCGGGCCAGCAATGGCCCACTAATGCTCTGAAGCCATACGGTGGGTGCAGCAGTGTCTACCTGGCAACACTCTTGTATAGTAAGACCTGGAGATTATGACCGAGGAGCGCTCCATCTGGGACGAGATTGGCCCTCTCGAGAAGTTATTCAAACGTATGAAAGTACAAGGAGAGTTCTTCACGGCTTTCATCAAGACTGAATGGGTCTGGATTGATAAATTAGATTTTGATTGCGATTACGTTGTTTTTCTGTTTGAGACCATTTCGTCGTGGCGCGCACCCAATTACATATGGCATCTTTAACCCCAAGCGATTTGACGATATCGAAGGGAATCGGCCTCCAGTATACAGATCTAGCCTGAACTGAGTCGATGTTGTTTGTTACCGCTGTACGCAATACGGGCACTACTAAATGTCAACAAGTGTGATGCTTGGGCGTCAAGTCTTGCTAAGTAGTCGGCTAGCCGTCCAATTCACTGGAAGTGATGAAGTTGACAAAAGTTCTCTACCAAGCCATCACGAGCACATCCGAAAAATTATTACCCGAACTACAAAGGTTGAGTGAGCATAACCGAATTCGTCCGATGAGACCTTTGCGGAACGAGTTTGAGCATCTGCTCAAGAAAACCGTATGAACACCCCAGGTACGGTCTCGATGGGCGATCAGCCCCTGCGGCTTCCCGACGGGTTGCAACAGGCTCATATAGTATAAAAGCCACAGCAAATGTTACGCTACGATGGGGTCGAATTTTATTCTCTATATATATTCTATATATTCTTATATAGGGCTTGCTTGGCAGCTTTGTCGGTTTTAGTTAGCTTCTTTTTGTGTAAGTCTATCGCAGATTGAAAGACTATGACATAGAGACACTCTAGAGACATTATAAGTAGTCGAAATATTTTTTATTGAATTTGACAGAGGGCTTTTTTAGCCACGTATTATGTTTTCTCGGTATTGCGGGTCTACAGACGCGCCTGAAGATGCTGACGCTTAATTACGCCTATATGGTGCGCTACAACGACTCGCGACGCTAAATATGGATTGAGTAGACGCATCAATGGGCAAGTCTATACCAGTTGTGACCACGATTCAGGAACGTGGCATCGTTGCTATCCTATCAAAAGCATAAGAAAGTCAAACTACATTAAGCGGAGCCGCGCTTTCCCATTCCGGGCGTTAAGATCTCCAATCGGATTTCTCACGGTTGGTCAGCGTCAGCTGCCAACAAAACTTTCGATCAGTTGGTATCCCACCACCTATCGAAGCGAGGGGTATGGGCGAGAATTCGGGTGTGTGATTTTCCAATGGGAATAAATGGTTCTGCGTCCGCCCGTATAACTTAGCACGAAATATTAAATACATCTTTCTTTTAGACAATATCTTCTCGACCAAAAATGAAATGTTTTATTTGGAAATGCAATTATCGGGTTCGTTCTTACAAAGTAGCTTATAAAAACTATTGTCATAGCACATGTGTATCTATAGCTAGTCGATTTTAGGTAAAGGCCCTTAATTAATTACCAAAAGACGTTAATTCGAACGATTACCATAATCGTATGGTAATTGTCAGGCTACGGCGAACGTATTACTGTGACGCTATTGCTGTATATAAAAGGGTCTGAGATGGTTCAATGTTCAACAATATTCACATATAGCTCCATATATCCATAGCAGTGTAAACAATAAGGTTATCAATGCTTACGTCGCCGAGCAAGTCTTTATATATGGCCCGACATTCTACAAAGAATTATGTAACTGTTTTCTACGTAGCGGTCATTGCCCACATAGCGCCACGTTACAGGAAGTGACGTTTTAGCAGGAACATAGGTACGGAGAAGTTTCGGCCTTAAACAAAAGAGCCAGAGTTTTCCGCTACTTCAAGCTTCCTATTAGAAGGAAATCTGCAATTAAGAACAATAGAAAATCACCGGAATATATTCAGGCCCTCCTCCGTAAATTGAAAGAAAACAGGTAGTCATAATGATGCGATTTAACAAGTTCCCCATGTCAGGAGGAAACAGTATTTTAAAAATCAGGTATCGCATGCTTTAGGCTATGCATACGCTAGTTAAACCATAGCGCTGCCGAGGAACAAGTTAAAGGGCCGCATTCATCTACGTATTTTATAGGTATATACGAGCACGTTCACCTACCTATGTTATATATATATATGAATGTATTATATATGTTCATGGATACTTGTTGAAATTCTACCAGACAGGAAGCAGATAACCCAGTTTAGGTTGTATTCGTTGCTCTTATTGACATTATTAATATTGTCGCTGCTGTAACTTCTATATGCATGCATCACCTATGAAACACCTCCAACAAGCTATCAGCTTGTACTTTTTCGAGACTCGCCTATCATAATCCTTCTATTCTTGTAAACTGTTCTATGCAACACCGTTTCTCTCGGTCGTCTTACTATGGGGATTAGAATACTTGGTACATATCATTCAGTAAAAGCGTCACTATCTATTTCTCTTTATATTTGGTCAACCATCCACAAGACATAGTCAACATTTGAATTTCCCGCCAGTTTTACTAATCGTCGATGGTCGTCGTTAGACTCGATGAAATCCACATAGCGTTTAGAATAACGCGTCGAAAGGAACTTAGGTTAAAGAAACATTAGTCGTTCCGACGATTCAAATGAAAAAGCGGCGAAAATAAACAATCGTTGGCTTCGAAAATTTGAGTTAGTGTTACCAAGCTTCGCTTATACAAGCTAAACGTCGTGTTCTTCCAACCTAATCGGTGTGTATGTGAATGTCCACTATGACGAAAGCCTATTGTGTTATCGTGTGCTTAGGGGATGTTTATGGGCTCACACGTGTATGAGCAACATCACCGACTGTTTCGTCTTGCTAGCTTGTTTCTATCGAGGTACACTTACTGCCATATTATAATTGTTCCTATTATCTACTTCATGGTTATGCAAGCAGCGTTGTACTAAGTTTGTGCAGCTTTGTGATTGTTGGTACTAGACCGGTATAGCACTACTATAGATCAAGCCACAATCTGGCTACAGCTTTGCCGATAAGACGAGGCATTGTTCTTGTTATTTGACTGATAGCAACAAATGATAACGTCCATGTGTGCTTTAGAACAAATACTCGATTTGGCCATTTTTATCGAGAAACATGGTGATATTAGAAAATACGAGACAGTCAACGGCTCATTTCCAAAATCACTTAAAACAACGAGCGGGATCCACGTGGTGCTCCAACGGTAACGTGGTTACCTATTAGAACTAGCCATATTTTAGATGACAACAAGAGTAGGTTTCAGGGAAATGTCAATTGTTGTGTACCAAATGTTGGTAACGTCTGAATTTCTAAGTATACCTAGCGGCTACTGCAAATAAGTGTATTCCTAGTAATTTATTAGGTGTTATCCGGGTTTAAGTCACTTCTGTAACATCGGGAGATACAAAGTCTATAATCCTTTTAAAAGATATTTTACAATGTAGAATCCCTCCTAGTTTTCATAATTTGATCAAATTAAGAAAATTGGATGAGTATGGTGACATCTTTATGTTTAAATAAGAGTGCATACAAAAGTTGACGCCAGATCTACATCTCGACGCTAAAAAATGACAAGAATTAGGACGTGTTCTCAGCCGCACCTAGTTTGTGGCGACTATGGATCAGACGCACGCGCCTCGGTATCTCAGCCCCATTGAGCGCCCTAAGCGATTCATCGAATTATGTTCCAGTGTAACATATATATATATAGCGTGTATGCCTAGAGCTAGGCGATAATTACGCATTGATCCACAGCTCCAAAACCGACAAGGGTACTCGGACATCAGAGAGAGCATTACAACGGATTACAGAGCTGATTGATGAGATGATTGACAGTCATGAGTGATGTCACATCAACATTGCGAGTGCTGGTCATGCTAAACTAAAACGTCTGTGTGTGAACTCGATAGTGAAACAAAATATGCAGCGTGTGTAAGTAGCGGGAAGAGATGAGAAGATAAATTCAGCGATATCCTCGTGTTTTTAACGTGGGGAAAGCTCGCAGGGAAGTCTTACTCATAGCCGCTCATGCCGTTTTAATTAACTACTTACATTAATTTATCCTAATGATTTTCTTCAGGTTTGATTAATTATACTTTATTTCGTTCAATACATTTTGTTATATATACAGGGTGCTGAACGATTATATTTATAATAGCTCTTCTTTCTGTCACAGGTGTGCAAAATCGTTAGCGTTATATTCCGTATATATATATAGCGTTGATATCGATGGGCTATTGATTGTCAAAAACTACAAACATTTAACCTGTCACTGTGGGTTAGTCTTTGTAAATCTTTTAGTGTTGCTGATTTATCTTGTAAGGTATTCCTAGAAAATATTGGCTATAGTTTATTGGTGTTGATGCCGGGAATCCGGCAGGTTTTTCTATGGGGCCTTTTCGTCCAACCTTTCTGTATCGAGGCATTTTTCATTTAGACGGGAAAGCTTTTTGTCATAACTTTATTCTAACTGGGCTTTTGAATACCCCCGGGGAGAAATAACCTGAGATCAGTGCAATTTATTATCTTACCTATTATATTCCCATCAATAATTTTACGGTTTTCTCTTCACGCATCGCATAAGAGTACATACGTTTTTCTACGAATCTGTATGTCGCCGATTTGAGACTAATATCGACATCAATGTACACCTAGTCAATTTGTCATATAAAAAGCAAACTCATCATTAATAATTCTAATTAACAGTCTTGCAATAGCGTAAGTACAAATCATGTTCATACTTCGCGCCTTCGATTCACTAACAAAACAGATGCTTATTTTTCACCCAAGCTGATTTGAAAATAATCTGTTACGGCTTGTCCTAATAAGGTCTTAGGCACAAGGCAGGAAACTGCTGGTGAAGACGAACGAGCGAATTAGTATAGAGATGAGAGAAGGATCTAGAGAATGAGAGTGGATACGCAAACTAGTTTTTTTTTTCTACATGAATTAAAATCTTTTCCTGTTACGAATAGGAGCCGTTTCATTAATAGAGCAGCTATTTTTGGACGCCTATTGGGAGTTGTAATAGTATAGTACGAATTCGCTTTGGCATATCGTGGCCATATATCAATCAACAGGTCTAGTTGGCACACTTACTGAAGCGCATTGTAAAAGTGAGGGTGAAGTCTAATACACCCTTTTTGTATTTGTAGCACCCTATAAAATTACACTTACGCGTAAATGTTAACTAACCTATGTAATCTGATGGTCATTTACCAAGGCGGATCTCTAAAATTAATTTAGTAAATATAATATATGAATATACGATCGAAGTACTACTTGATTGAAACTAAAGTGAAAAATGAATTAGAAATGGTAGTCGTCAATGACTCCTATATCTTCCTTGGATTAGAACTGTGGTACGTGCGTCGTCTGAGTACCTTTGAAAGCTGACGGGTGCGTACAATGCGTTTGGTCATGTTAAGGCGTTCTGGCATGGGTACTTCATGTGAAGATGCGCATCTATGAGTATGAGTTAACAGAAAATCCGTTAGACCTTTCCCAGGTCATGCAAGAGTAATCAAATTTTGAGTTGAATTAGTATCATTGGCATCGTAGGCAAATCGAGGCAGACAAACTACGACAATTCCAGTAAATTCAACTGTCGATAGCTCTTTTTGTCTCTGAGATTATAATAAGCCGTCAGTGAGCTGCCGGCAGCGAATTCTCATCAATCCAATGTTTACGATTCTAATAAAGGACAAGCATAGTAGAATTTTACAAGGTCATTGTCATGTCTCACATCAATTGCAATAAACGCATCTTGCTCACCTGAAATATTTAAAAAAAAGAAAAAAGTTTGACAGTGAGCTCTTTGGGTCCCATCAAACCGAGATGCCATCGTAATCTTTCGGTGTATACACCGCCCCTCCTGCTAACATCTGAAATGGCACAATCTCATAGTTGAAAGACTGCCAAATAGAGCAAAATCTATAAATTCCCGTAAATTCGATCTTGCTGTTTGTCGATGTCAAACGCAGTGTGAAATGTGTGTTCATCAATATCACCGCATAGTCTCTTCCTTAATTGAAATGAGTAAATAACAGGTTTTACAATGTCAGCCTATCAGCAATAATCAGCTTTTCAATATAACTGTGCGTATTTCTTATCGTCTGCTATATCGTCCCTTTTGACGATTTCATTCTCTTAATTATCTTCCTAGTCCTTCATCTCATGAGCTCCCGTTACCCCCGTCTTTTCTTTCGGACGACCAGTTTAAAACTGAAATGTATGCCTATTTCTCTTCATTTCAAGAATCGTCAACGGCCCTGGTGATTTGATCTACTGGAAGCAATCTCTTTGAGATTTTTCGTTTACCACCTGTTTTGCAATTGGTACGTTTTAGCACATTGCGGCATTCATACAGTAATCTTATCTCAATGTATCTGGCTTACGGTTATGTTAGATTTTATGTATGTTTATATTAGATATAAAGTCACAATAGAGAATCTCTATAAAAGGCAACTCCCTTTCGCCGTAACTTTCCCGTATAACGTATAAATGTTCATATACCTAATACATACATACAGGACCTTCCTGCTAGGCAAGTGTACTTTTCTCTACTTGAAAGTTTCTGCTGGTTCCCCTATTACTAGTTAAGATTTATCGCGTAAAGCGCGTGCTGGGTCGTGAAAGACTGTCTAAAGATACGCTGCTCGTAGCGGATCCCTGAAAACACGTTCATCTACTCAACTGTGACTCTCACGCACTAAATTATGTGAACACTTTGGAATACATGAAAAGCATAAGTGTTAATAGGGAAAAAAATTTCGCCAATTGAAGATGCACTTTCCTTAATATAACCTTTATTCCTTAATATAACCTTTAACAATAAAGTAAAGAAGAATAATAAATAGATAGCACAGGCATTGTATAGGGTGGATATAGCGAAAACTGACGGATCATAAAGACCGAAATCGACTCCACAATGAATAGTTCCGGAATGCTTTGTGTGATTCCACAAGAATCTTAGCTATACATATCTCCAACAAGTAGTTAAATCGCAGGTGCAACTCATGGCTAGTTGATTTAACAAAGGAAATCATAAATTAGTCACGTTCAGTAACGCGTTGAGCTCACCTTTAGACCTAGTTGTTGTTCCTACAGTCGTTCTAAATGGATTAGGTCCGTCCCTCTTTTTTGCTGATGCTGTGAGGCTGCAGCAGCAGGTAGTGCGGCGCCAGGCCGCCGGCGCGCCTCTATTATAGCCATAAAATGCGATAAAACGTATAAAATCGCTTGAAGCGATTAGCACCTCACTCTGTGCGTCATCAGGTAAGATGCAGAAACGACTTCTCCCCTCTTCCGGTAAACATGTTCTCGATGGTATCTTGGTGATATTACGTTTCTATACTCAAACTTGGTAGTATTAATAATGTAGTAATGACAATGATAATGATGATGACAGTACGAAGTAGGACACTTATCGATTGCTGATTCATTTTTTTTACCAGTTAAATGTATTAATTGAAACCATCCTTCAACGTATGGTAAATATGTCATTTTATTGCCGATAGTAATATGTCAAAATTTTAAAATGACTAGTGATGGCAAGTCGTCTAAAAAATGGCTTTGTAAGTTGATCATAACATGTCCAGTTACCGGATGTTAAAAAGCGAATTTACAGAACTTCAATAAAACAACTTAGCTATTTAGTTTATATTTACCGTCGCAGGGCGGGAATAAGAAAAGTTACAATAAGTGCTCAAGAGTTCCCGTGACGGGATATACCGGAGCTATGATGCTTGCATTAAAGATACGAGCTTTCGATGTGGTCGGTTAGTAACAAAGCGTAAAAAAACGCAAACGCTATTATTTTCAATAGGATTTATCCAGTTTCAAGTAACAAGGTTCATATATTGCTATCAACACGAAAGAAGGTCTCTCGGTGTACGATACTCACTTTGGGACGTGTCACTTTGATAGATTCCCCATTTTGCTGATTCTTTCATGGCGTCTGTTACAAATCTGGAGGTTGCTCACTTTTTTCAAGAAGGAAGAAATGAAATATCGACAAGTTGGCTCGGAGCAGTAATTCTTTTTTAAATTTTCGGGGTGTCGATGAAGTAGTTCAATCGATTTTGCTATGGACGACCTAGTCTAGGGTGTCTGGTGACCTTTCTGCGTCACCAGCTGAACGAATGCTACACCTTCAATTTCCTATCCTTATTAAGAAAGTAAAAAGTTAGCATTACATTAAACCTACAGGCTTTTTATTTTCACTGATAAAACAAAAATACCAATTAGTAAATAATAGGCAGTTTCTCAACTTAATTTTGCATGAAATCTTTAGAGAAAGCTTCCGGGATGTTGAATGAAACCACGGATGCACCATATCTTCATGAGGCGCATAGCGGTGGGGTGGTCGCAGAGTCAGTTGTTGCGGAGCTGGATGGTTGGTTCTGATGAAAATGAAGAAACACGAAGAAAAATAAGAGAGTAAGTGCAGAATCAGCGGAGCGACACGTTACTTCCTCTAATGAATTTCGTTTTGGATTTTTATTCTTAATCAAAGCTAAATGTGCCTCGCTGTTCCATTACCAGTCAAACGCAATTGTTGATGTTAGTCATGTAAACTCATTAAAACCCACCGGCATGAAAGCCAATCCTGATGTTGCAGATAAAGTCAACGCTGTTCTGCATATGGAACGTGGACCCAGAACGCCCGGGCGTCACTCACATTGGTACTTCGTATTACCCATATTTAGTGGGTCTCTGTAGAAATATTGCTACACAATTCGCTTGTTCAGCACATGAAGACGATTGTTCCCCTCAATACTGACTAATTATCATCTTGATAAAAATTCCTTGGGGACGTACAGCTGAAAGTAGCGAATTCGCCAGAGATCATTTAGGCAAGAAAAGCAGCAGCCAATATTACAAGATAGTTTCACAATGTAGTTTGTTTACCGAACCCCGAGGTTCCGGTTTTCGCTTACTGTCAACGTTCTATCCGCCATGACATTAAAATCTGTCTGCCTATACACAAACACGTGTAAAGTACTTTCATGCCTGCCCCATAGCTCATCCTAATAATACTGGATGACACTAAAAACAACGAGAAATAACTTACTCTCATAGCCGTATTGCTAATTTTTTTTAATGAAAAAACCGTTATGATTGATGTGAGAAGGGTGATGCGTTTGAAGTATGTACATCAGGATATTACATGTTATTATCGAAATTAAGTTTACCACCAAACTCTGGTCCTAATTCGAGGGATCATACAGCAACGATCGGCGGATCTAAATTTCATTTCTCGAAAAAAAGGAGCAGATGACAAAGAAGTAGTGCCACGAGGGAGAAAAGGAGAATATGAAGGGCGAACCATAAGGCAGTTATGCCGTAGCGATCTCTGTGGCAAGGGACACTGCCGAATTCTTGGTAACGAGAGGAGATCGCACCTAATTTATGTGGCGTCTGCATAACTTAAATTTGTTGCCACGCTTGACCTAGGCATTGAAACTAACTGTGAATCACATACGTACAGCTCTGATCGGGCAGCTCTCTGATGTCATCGTATGTGGTGCTCTCTGCTGTTCAGGGTTGTCGAAAGAATATAGAAGTACCGCAAAAAGATGTGCCTAAGTGTTCCGAACAATGAAGCGCGAAATTGTAAATTTTATGATAAAATTTCGATCTAGTGAATGGATTTCCGTGACACAGGCATTACTTGTAGAAGGACATCGTTTATGCGAGCATTTAGAAAAAAGAATGAGTGGGAGATGCAAAGATCGAGAATTAACGAGACTTGTCGCAGTTGGTACCAGCAGAGAACGGCTCAGACACGAACACAGGCCGGCCGCGGGGTGAAATAGGATAACTTGCGTGCTATCCTAAGGCCAAGCAAGGAAGAAGAGACAGAAAGAGGCTACAGGAGCGAGATACATGCAGCAGGCAAAAACGTATTATCAGAGGACAGGACAGTGGAGGCCTGATATAGAAAAAGAGACACAGTGGGTCCGTAGAGAAATAAGAGGGGGTTAACTGGCTAAATGGCCTTTGATAGTGGCTGTGGGTAAGGGCCGAGGATCGGTAAAGCTGAACGTTATCCATCGCATGCTAAAGCGCTGCATCAATCTTATTATTATGACTTTACTTCGGGGCGATTAAACTAAGCGAAGGAAGAGGCAAAAACATTGGAGAACTGCACAAACGTTCCATGCGAAAAATATTTAACGGGATTAGGTAGCCCTAGATATACTTGTTAAATGAGAAGATCAAACGGAAAGAGAGCAGGAGAGACCTGGAATTGTTCGTAGACAGGTAAGTAATTTATCTTTGTGCCATAGTTGATCTCTTCAGCATGGTTAAGCGCGTTATGTACTGGCGTAAACAAATGTCCTTTTCATGCTTTTACTGATGCCTTGATGAGCTTGCCCTTAGTACCGATGTAACAAATATACTCAGCGGTCGACACTTCCTGTAGACTTCACTGCAGTACCTAGCTAACAGCAAACATTTTTGTGCTATCATACAGTGTCAGTGTGCTGTAGGACGAGATCCAATCTATTGACTGACTCAAGTTTAGCACTCAAGGATAACTGAACTGCGGACAAACATACCTTGTAAATCATAGTCAGTTCTAATTGTAATTAATCGATCCTTATCAGTTAATTAGTTAATCCTTATTAATCAGTTAGTAAAAAAGAGAAGAATACAATTGGTCGTGAACTAGACTAGTCAGTCATCAAACGTTGCTTATAACCCCCTGGCGGCAGTGTTTTCAAATCTACATATGATATTAGGATTAGCCTTTTTATGAGATATTTGGGAAGTCACAATGTATTGGGAAAAAGCAGTGTAAGTCCTGCCGGTATTATTTTTAGAAAGTGATATATGACTTAGGTATCAAACGTAAGAACCTCAGGGTTGGTAAAACTGTAGACTGTATACCGTAATAGTACCTACTCCTGCCGATTGGTCAATAAATAGATGTTATTTTTAAGATCGGCAACTTCAATATCTTTCACATAGTTGCGTAACATCTTGTACGTTAGTGTTAAACAGTACATACCGCTAAGGCTATATATCATTTGGGCAATCGCCATACACAATTGGGCTGTTCAGAGCTTCGTAACTTGCGTGGACGATTTAGCAAGAACCAGTCCTAAACGAGTTTGTTACATTTTAGCTGTTTGGCAACTCTGGGTGCTTGCTTCTCACGTAGAAGCGACAAGGTTGATGTTGGCTCAGATATAGTAAACCCAGTTAGCGATACCGGGGTCCTCCCCGGGCTAAGTATTCGCCCTGCTTTCCTTTTCTTAATTGTATAATGAACGCCGTCTGTTGACGGATCAAAGGATCCCTAGTCGAGTGGTAAGAATCTTAAATGCGCAGCATAATTAATTATATCACAGAACGAAAAAGCTTCTAATTAAGGAAAAACACCGCTCATTGCAAGCCACTGTCTATTTATTCAAATTGCGGGCCTTGACAAAATCGCAGAGACTGCTTGCTTGCAACTTGAATAAGGCGAACGGCCGAGGCAGTAGTAGTCGCACTTTCAACGCTTCGTGGAGTCTAATCCTACACAACGTAGATGCACGTCGTACTGTTCGCTGCGCCGGCAGCTTCTGTCTGTGCTTCTTCCTTCTTTCTCCCGTTTGCCCCCTGCTTTCCCGTTTACTTCCTTTCATCCAGCTCTTCCACTCTGTTTCTTCTGACCCAAATCTCTCTTTTTTATTTTTTCCCTTTCTTTTCCTTTTTCCCATGATTTCTGTTTCTCGCCCTCTCGGCCGTCTTTCTTTCTCAATCACTTGTTCGTTTTTTGTTGCCCCCATTCTCACGCCCTCTCTTGTCTGCCTCCTCTGCCATTGCCCTCTTTGGTTGCAGTACGAACCACAGGATGTTGATAATGACGAAGTCGGCGTGCTTGTTCAGTGGTGACGTGGCTACCTACCAGCATTATGCAGGACCTCATGTGATATATATACATATGTTGGGATCGGTAGTAGATACAGTATCCGTATTGTGGGATAGGAGTAGCCGTCTAATGTCGTAATGGCGAACGGCTGTTCTTAACATAAAGCTCGGCGCACCTCGGTGGTAGTAGAGCTTTTAATTAGATTACCATGTAGGCTTCGTAGTGTGTATGTATACATGTAAAAACTAGTGGCGGTAGCAAGCTTGTTACTTTTAAACGTGCATCCCAGACTTCTAGTGTAATAATTTCTGATAAGCGTAGTTAAAGCAGCCGAATTCCATAGCTTGAGCACATGAATGAAACATAGGAAAAAGGCCAGCCTTTCGTGGAAATTTTGTAGGTCACGAAAACTTTAGCAGTACGCCATGACTACTAGTAAAAAGATTACGAACTACTGACTAGGAAAAGTTTACGATAAGAACATAGATAAAGTAAGCTTAGATGTACATTAAGACTTAGGGCAATGACATATGCAAATTGGGCTTTCTGTCTACCGGCGACAATATTTATCTTATTCGAAAAAAAAATAGCTATTTTTACTCACTAATTAAAAAATTTCGTTTGTGTTGCTCTTAATGGTCTTATTCGATCTACTACAAGGGAAGTCCACAAGCAACAATCCAAGCGCCGTTCTGAAGTTCATAACTTGCAATGCCGATCAGAGATTGACGGTAGCAATTATTCGTGAAAATATTTTCATCGAAAATGTCAGGATCCGATGTTTATAAATGAAAAAATACGAATGATCGATCATGACAAACATTTTCAGGATGTAATTACTTGGAAATAATGAATAGATTACGAATAAATAGAGAACTATTTGGCGATGTTATCAAACGTATGAACATGTAGAAGAAGTACAAACACAATATTGTAGGAAGATTCTTTCTTTCACAAAGATAGTAGATCTACTGTCTTTCTGCATTTCCCCGCAATATTATATTTATACCTCTGCTATATTTTAATGGATCCAATAACGTCATAAAATTATTTTTCTATATATATATATTTACTTGATATTGCAATGAGTAGTTTTTTTAGTATTCAAGGTATAGCACAGGACTCGACGAAGACGGAACGGCATATTGCAACTTTACGCCAGCCTTGTGGGATGGACGAAATCGTGTACGGTATATAAATACTGTTCGACTATCGCCTTAACACCGATAGAACTTTTAACCTGTACAGTAAATTAAACTGTTAGTTTTCTCAAATCTGCAGGTAGCTTGTTGGCTCGACTATTCGCAAATTGCAAGTCCGGTAATATACGGAACGAGGAAGACTTCGGCAATTGCAGCGTTAGCTTGCAAATTATGGGGAACCCCGCTTGGAACGCCTGTAGGCCCAAGTGGCAACTAGTACAATAAGGGAAGCGATTCAGGGTACGAGCTCCCTGAATTTCAATGGGAGTTCAAGTACTCATACCTCAAAAGAGAGAAGCAGCGCGGAGACTATTCCATGCCTATAATAGATGATTTAATTTGTAATCTTATGGTTAGTAGCAAGTCAGTACGGGTCGGTTTAATAAGATTTCACATATTTTTTTCTTTTACAAAACCTTATCGTGAAAGTGAATAGCTGAATCACGACTAGTCTGATACATTTAAACTATCGGAGGGCTCTTGTAATAACGGAAAACAAAAAAAAAAACGGAACTAAGGCTGCTATCACAACATCAACGAAATAGACAACTGACTGTTAGGCTACTAAGTGGACTAAATTGCCCGGCAATCATCAGCGGACCGATTCCGTTGCCGTGTAATCTTGTGCAGGGCACGTAAAATAACGTTTATATCTATTTGAATATTGCTTGTTTACATGTTCAGTTGCCGGCGTGGACGGGACGAACGAGGAACCCGAAATAGAGTAGGAGTACAGACGTTTGTTTGTGTGCAATAGGATTTAATCCATTTGACGTCTAACATTAAGCGATCCGTTGACCTTCCACAAATTACTGCATATTTGAACAGGTCATTAAGACGGAAATACCTATATATATATATATATAGGTAATTGCTCATCTAAATGAAGCAACCGAACTATTCAATAATAGTAAAAAAAGAGTATTCATTGTTAATCTACTTTCGGTTTCTCGGTTTTCTGTATAACGAAATACTACTGATGCAATGGACCATAATAGCAGCTACCTGCATGACAATGGTAGTAGTTCGTCGTACGTAAGCTTTTTGATACGTACGGCTACCTTAGGGGGCTTCGTCCCTGCACCATACACTGCTGCCTCGTCCAGAATGTGCCTCGGATTTATGTAGTAACGCTGTGGAGGATGCATCGCTTTTTCCTCTTGCATGCAGCATAAGAGGGGTTTTTGTAGCACCCATTACATCTTAAAGGCTTCGCACGGCACAGGGGATCTTGGCAGGTGTATAATACAAACTGTGCTAATATCATAAACTTGTCGCTCATAGCCATTAGAGGCATCCAAGACTCAGACTCTCGTGCTTTAATGCAAAAAAGGTTCTAAAACATAGCATGTGTACACGTTTCTTACGCGTTCAAGTTATAGTTGTGAAGGTTTATGGAATTTTACAAGGGCTACTGGAATGAACTTCGGTTGTTGCAAAAGAGTCTTGTATGTACATAGTGTTCGAAGCACAAAGGTGAACGAAAATTTAGTCGCCCTAGAACCGTGGTTTATTTAGATAACAAAAAGGAAAACGTACGGGATAAAAATGCGCTAATTTTTTCCTATGGTTCGAAGAATCACTGCGGAGCATCCTTTTTCTAGCGATCTCTACTTTCTCTCGAAGCGTATACATGTCTTCTATCATCAGACGAACGTTGGAAAAATGGCAGTTCCTTCTGTAAAAAAGTAGCCTTCAGATATTGACGATTTACACTCGGGTAACGTACTATTCTTTTTGCTTTCGAAGACATTTGATGAAGATGACATTGATCTTTTGATTTCCGGCGTCACTGGCGAGCGCCAGCCTTCTGAGAAACATACAATCTTTTGTAAATTATACAAAACGCAGTTAATCATAGAATCGTAGCACTTCTGTCACAAAAACAACAAAGGCAAATTCAGTTGAATCACTATGGATTTACAAAAAAATCATTGGATGCTGCACATGAATTAAGCGATCGTAAGCGATGTACTCATCTCTCCTTTTTTTTTTTTTTAGTCAATTATGCACTGCTCTTAGTCGCGTATAGACTTTTGAAAACATACGCCTTGAAAGCTTAAGAACAATGAAAAAAAGATTTTTTGTCATTATGAACAGCCCCAAGCATAGACCTTATACATTTATCAGCCAAAAGATCAGGGATGGAGCCCGATGACTCAAGGACGCTACCTGATAATATACACGATCATTTCTCAAATTAATTCTCATATTAGGTACAACAGCAGCAAAATTAATTTCTTGGGAAAATTTGGAAAAACTACATTTTAGCCATAAATAAATAAAAACAAATAGCTCATAATCGGTGAAATAATAAAGCACATCAGTTAATTTATGAGGTGTTTTTTTTTTGGGGGGGGGGGGGGCAGTTTCACTCTTTCAAGAGCAATACCGCTAATTTGATTGATTTGCAAAATAGTTGGTCAAACCTACATCTGCTTTATATTGTGTAATTGGGTGAATACTTCATCCCACAAAAAATACAGAAGAGTCCCGTTTTATTCTTCCCGCATATAGCGTAAACTTAATTTGGATAAGAATAAAGTTTTAAAAGTAGTTCGGTTTTTCGAACTTATTTTTTCTTTAATTAGAAGGGATCCAGGTAGCTCATGATGAATGCAATCTTAATCGTGGCAGTTCATATTCTTTAATATAAATAAATGCGAATGCCTTTTCTACGAAGAAAATTTATATAATAAATTTTCTATATAATAAATATCTATTCAAATATATGAAGGGACAAAATGCTATTTTGGATAGTTTGTGGATGGTTGATGAAGTAGGAACCATCTCGGTTTTGATACGATTCACGTTTTGCTTAAACTAAATTAATATTTTATCAATGAAGGAAATCACTGTAGAGGGGCACAGGACCTCAGACTAACGCCGCATGATTACCTCTACATATACAAATACTGTGAAATTTGTGTGAACTTACATTTTACAGTTAGCTTATTAAACTTGTTCCTTCAAGAAAAGATACATGTTGTAAGTTGGATTAAAGTGGCAAAGTTACTCAAGCACTCTACTAGGAACGTGGCTTTCGCATTGTAGTGCTTGAGCAATTTCCGATAAATGTTACTGCATGTATTTTTCCTTGTTATTCTATGACTGCAATGTAAGGCAGACACGTACGCAGAGTAAATCATCGAGGAGAAATGATAATTGTAGCCAAACGAGTGCAGCACCGTAAGAGAAATAATACAATAGGACTGCAGGCTTAGCATAACAAGAATCAAAAATTAGAACACGGTGAAAGTATTAATATCGAAGAGGCAGGACTGTTAGAACATTAGTATAAAAGGACGGCTAACGGATTAACTGAATAAGGCATATAATGACATATCTGCAGCATATATGATATAGCCGTGTTCTTTTACACAGATTCATGAGAAGGTCGTAAGGGCTGAGATTAGGGCCTATGATTCAATAGGGTTTCCGCGAAAATTTTTCTAGTAACAAAATAATACCCGAATGTTTATATGGTAGTAATTAGTTACCAATTAGAAAAGCTCTCATATTCAATTGCCGTATATACTCTTACGCCTAAAGGTCAGTTTTCAGGCTCAAAGTGTCTTTCTAGAAGGCTAAATCTTGGCATGATGGTTCCTTGACGCCAGTCGATGGATCACAACGAAGTGGGTCAAAGCGTAATTGCGTATCTCTCTCTATACATGGAACGCCGATATTTCGGCATGAAAATGCAAAAACCAATAGAAGGCTTCGTCCCATCTACATGGCCCTCGAATGAGAACAAGCTATGAGTTAGGTTTTAGTGCTATTTCGAGCGGCTTTCTGATAAAAAACAACCGGAAAGTAACAGCGACAACTTTACCTTACCATTTTTTAACGAACGTTTTTCTTTCTGTTTGTGATTATCTGAAATATCGAAAACACCTTTTCTATGCTAAGTTTGGCGCCAGTTTCGCACAAGCAATTAATCCTGACATTCAATATATCCTCATATAATTAAAATGTTTCATCTCGGCCTGAAGAAGACCTGAACAAGATATGATAGCTTTCTCGTTTGTGTGACACTGGCATATATATGTATATATATCACATGCAAATTTATATAGGGCCGATATTTCTTAGTACCAATCGATAGATCTAGACGAGCATAATAAAAGTAGGTTTTCGAGTCAAAAGAGTCGTTTGAGAAGTAAAGACGTTCCATGGAAGATGGAATTTTTCCTGACACCAATCGACAGATTTCGGCGAGCTGAAGAAAATGCAACACATATACATAGTATGTATATTTCTGGATGAAGATTGCGAGCAAAGATCCTATCGATACGCCTAGGTAACACGAAGGTGAAAATGCGTTTGCAGTAGTTCTTGAACGAGCTCTGAATTAATATCAATTAAAAGGTTAAACGCGGTAAATGTGGAATCGAGTTTCGTTAAAAATTTATCGAATTTTCAAGGAAAAATGCCAAAAAATGCATGTAAATAACGTGGGGAAAAAATAGGAAAAATCCATATGTCCTAAAAATGGAGTCAATACACCAACCGAGACATAAAAACATCGTTGTGTTCAAATCTCTGGTACTTAGTTTAATATGTGTAATAACTTAGTATAGAAAGCCTTGAAGCCTTGGTAATGTACCGAAAACAGAATCATATATTAATAATGGTAAAAAATTTTACAAGTATAGCTCAATAATCTAATATTAAAGAAATAATAAAGAATCATCTAAAACATTGAGCCATACAGGTGATGCTAGTGTTGTTAAGTTTATAAAACTAATTTCAAAGATTTGCCAGATGTCCTAAGAATAACACCAGGGAACAGCGAGCATAAGGACATTCCCGCGCACCCAGAGAATTTACATACCTAACATTGTTTTGAGTTTTTATGCCCGACACCGCTGGCTCACAACACGAAACGAAGTATGTCTATGCCCACGCTCGAAGTTGGACCAGAACATAACCTAGCTCTACTACCGCAAACTCGTGGAAACTTAGCTCTTGCAGACTCTACGATGGAACTCATGCACGGAAAAGCGAGTGTCGGTTCATCCCTTTCCATCTAATTGTTCCACATCATACCCGAAGCGAAGACATCCCCGTCGATTTCCGCGAACTTTTGCTCCTAGTTCCTGAGATTCGTCTTGAAAACTTCTATTGCTGAAAACTCAAAAGCATTATTGTAGGCTTTCGGACACCAGTGAAGAGTAAGCTAGGAAATACGCAAGGCGACTCTGGGCTACCATATGCAGTCCCAGTGCTTTTTTGGGCGCAGAGGTTCTAATGCGATTTAATCGTTCGGGGTTCCTTACTCCCTAAGATCCTTCCAAACAACGAGTATCCTATTGACTTCAACGAAGTCAAACAAACAAAAGAGCGGCTGTGAGGGACAAGCTATGGAACGATCTGACCGCCCATGCGGCCAACATTGCCTTCCAGTACTTTTTAATGGCGCGCATAGTGAAACTTTTGCCATTCGCGGAGAAGAACACCCATAAGTACGGAAACCAGTTTACACAGGCAAGAGTCGACCTAGTGAGGTACAAGGTGCCAATGGCCGCTGTCGTGCCTTCCTTTCTAAACTTCATTGTTTCCGCCTTGGTTGGGTTTATAACCAGTCCCCAATATGGAATTGCCGGTCGACCGGTATATCATTCAGTTGCCGGCACATGAGGTCGCTTCGATTGATATCCTCGGTTCGTTTATGTGATCAGGGATGTATTTCAGAAAAGTGGAGTCTGTGGAGAAGGCCAGAATTCGGCCACTCCACTACGGACGGTTATTCTGTTTTCCTGTAAGATCGCACTAGAGACACTAGCTTCAGCCAGCATGAGCTGAGCAGAGTTGAAGGCTACCTCGAAGTCAACGAACATCGCATATAGCGTATCGCGTGGTATAGCCAGTATTCTCTTGACGCCATCAGGTCACTACACGCTGTTCCTGTGGAGTGTTCTCTGCTGAACTCATGTTACTCTGTTAGGATGGTGTATACGTTTTCTAAGTAGGCCGTCAGTTTTTCAGAAAGCACGCCGGTGGTATTATATCACTTGACGCGAACATTTCCGAAACGTAATTTATGAGTGTTGAGAAGCTAAGTTGTTATAATATGATTGCCACTTGTGTGATTGACGTTTTGCATTGACGATCAAATGGGTCTCAAATCTTAATCAAAGGTATTGTTGCCTTTGTTACGTGCACGTTCGTCTTAAAAGTGGAGGTTAGAAGCTAGATCTCAGACTGTATCTCGGCCTTATAAGAAAAAAACACAAATCTAGGTGACACCCCGAATACGGAGTAAGTTTCTTTTCGATATAGTATGTTTAAGTTTCTCTTGGAGAAAATGAAGAAGATATTAAGGAACTCGTTCTGGTAACATTCTAAAAACGGAGTCAAAAATTACTCGACTTTACTAATCGTACGGTCTGGCCGACTCAACAGAGGCCGCTAAACTATGCACGGACGGCTAACCCTATTTACGTGCATTCCGGAAATCGAACCAATCAGTTAACACTAAGAAACCCCGTAATCTCGTTACAGAAATATACGACACGGTAATTATAACGCGATAATTATTTGTGTGTTCGATTTATATATTTCGTCATTATATATTGCGCCAGTCGGGTTAAATAAATAATTCAACGATAAAACAGACCTAGGACGAAGCATAGGGGTCAACTAGGCCCATATCATTAAAATTTCATGGCCGTGTTTGTGTCTGTCCAACTTAGATCGGCCCCATAAATGCTTTCTTTTTGGTGGGTCGCCAGGGTTTTCCGGGGGTAGTTGTTCCCATGGAACGTTTTGTTAACTTGGGCAAATTAACTTCTTTCGGGCGATTGGTTCGACAATTGTTAATGGCTTCTAAAAAAAAACCTATATTGGCAAATTATTTGTTTTCTTCGCTCCACAAATTTGTCTACCATTGAATTAAGACAGCAGTTTTCAGTGTTCCACTTCTCCTACAAACTAACTGCGAAATGGTCTTTTTTTTTTGTTTCAACCCAGATAATTCATGCGATATGACCCGTCGCAGTTAATATTATCTGAATGCGCGAATATTTTTTCTCCGAGGGGGATAGTTTCATTTATCTTTAGCGAGGCGTGGTGCGAAATCGCCTAAATTACGGTATGATTGATGAAGTATGAATTATTTAAATATATATAATTCACAATCATGAACTGGACTATTACTTTTCCGGACGATATTTGGACCGTGAAAGAAGTAACAGCAACGTAAAGGTGGGGGTAACTTTGGAAGGATTAGAAGTTTAGTAGAATAGACTGTGGCCGTGTATGTGCAGGTTGATCTCTACCCGTTCAAGTGAGATCATTTTGGAGTCGATTCCTTTAGATAACATCATATAGGTAGCACGTTAGAATATTGATTGCAACGCAGTAACGGGGCCGGTTCCAGCGAGTTACCAGATAACCTATGGTGTAATGTATTATATATATATATATATATAGCTGCATCGGGGTAAGGTAATCACTGACGCAAAGTGCTTAGCACAAATGGCTTGTTGGTACGGGATAATAGAACGAATATAATTGAAAGTCTCAATTTGCCAAGTATGACCATTGCAACAGTCTAATAATCATGAGAAAAGGAGAATTATTTCTGATACAACCAGGGGTTGTTTAACTATAACAGAGTAGCTGGTACCGAATTTTAAGAGAACCGTACCTTGTACTAAGCTAACGGTAGCGCATCTTTCATATTAGAACCGGCTAATCAAGCAATTGAAAAAGCATAGCCGGTCAGCTGGCACACCGCAATTGTAGCTGAACAATTCCTAGTGTTTCCGGTAGTTTACAAAGAACTAAGCCATTAAGCTCGCAGGATGTTTACTATTAACTCAAAAAGCCAAAAAAAGTTGACAACTTAAGGTCTAAATAGAACATCTTTCCAGAAAAAGCAACGCGATCATATATTCATTTTGACAGCGTACCATGTCGACACTTAATTTGTTACAGTTACACTCGTCAAAAAAACGTGGCAGATTCTTAATGGGAGACGTTGATCGGTTACACAAGCGCCTTCAAAATTCGAATCATACATTTACAGAAGATACAGGTCGACAAAATAAGAATATTTAGCATAAGAAATTTGGCCATCTTCCTACCCCTTCGCTTTCCGGAAGAATCAACCTAGTACTTAGTCCCTAACTGCCTGAAATGTCGGATAGCTTTAATTATGAATACAGTTAAGACTAGATACATCCTAAATGTTTAAATTAAGTTAATATAAAACAACCCCCTATAGCGTATAAATCTTAAAATCATATTTCTTATATATGCTAATTTCTTTATATAAAATTGTGTGACCGATATTTTTGAGCAAGTCGCGAGTAAAAAGAATAGAGGTTCCTTACACGTTAAATAGAGATTCAGTTAGACTGTATGCCCGCGCTCCAACCGTACATGAGCGCCCTCATATGGCTCAAGCTAGAGCGATTGTCGTCTATGGCATGCTTTTGAGACTGCATTTTTATAAATTCTAGTCATATCTTTAAGTTATGAATCATCTCACCTTTATCATTAATTCGCTAACCTTATCGTAGCCAGCCCGACTGAGAGGTTCGTATGTATCTGGCCCTTGGTGCTCTGACCACAGCAACGAAGTCCCTTCTGCATTGATGAAGCAAGAATAAACCATGTTTGTTCTTACATCAATGCCCATTTAACTATATATATAAATACATCACACATTCAGTGATAACAACGGTACACAGATTCCTGTCCTGCTTTTGACCTATTGGTTTGTTGCAGGGAGACAGAGTCGGTCCAGTAGACAGTTTCAGGATGCTAAAGCTCATTTAGAATTTTGTATTTCGAGGGAATAGCTAGCAAGCAAGCAAGCACAAACTTCCGCATCAGCCAGAACGAGACTAGCAACCTAGCATGCGGTGCTAACAGGGCAAGAAGTCCTTATATATATATATCTGATGAGAGTTGTGTCGTCTAGCTTTTACGTTTACTTTACACCGACGAAAGACGCACGGTTCGCCATATTTTTTAAACTGTGTACTTCATTTTTCTTAGAGCGTTATTGATAACTCTGGTGCGTTAGTGCTGAATTGCTAGTAACGTGGGTGTTCTGTTCAGTTAACACGTCTTCGATTAGAGGCTATCTGCCAAAACAGATATGGTTATAACAGGCGGGTGCGACAAAACATCGAGTCTGAATGAAGTATTAGTTGCAATTTGAATGTGATCCAAATAGAGCTCAAGGTACTATTTTCGTTCAGTTTTTTTGGCCAAATTGATGCCCTGTTTCGCTCTGATATGTTTGCAGATCCTTTCGCAAAGAGCTCTCACTTAATCTCTAGCCTCCAGCTGTAGACTTTTTTAGCTGGTGATATAACCTTTGTGAAGCCGTTGCTATTGACATATAATAATCATACTTGCTCTCAGGATTACTGCAGTCTGTTACAGCGATACCTAAGTGAGTGTCGAGATTATTTTTTCGGGGGTGCCTATTTAATTGTCTAGACTAGGCTACATGAAAGAAGGAACAGGCCGATAGTGTCATTGTGTAGAGTACACAGGGACGAGCAAAATACATTAAGAAGGCCGTTACTGGGCGGGTAGTTATTATAGGGAGACATCCGTCATCGAACTATGTATATTTAATGGCAACCGATAGCAACATTGCTAGCAATGTCAGATACGATGGTATATACGAGGATCGCATTTGATACCTGGTATTTAACTGTGACTAAAGCTATCATAGCTGCTAGGATGATTACCGTCGTCGATGAGACCTAGTACACATTTTTTGTCCCTCTATATCTATGGAAGGCAAATGTTAATGTTATAGAGATTGTAAGGTGATAAATGGTCATGTAGTTACTGTGTGAGGGTAACAAACTCAAAGAATTGAGCGGTAAGAGACAATAGAAATAATACCAAATGTAGAGTAGGGTCGTCTGTTTTAAAGAAAAATAGTTGTTAGATGATATCGTCGACGGTGGAGGTTGCTTCGAAAAATCACACAGTTGCGACCTATTAACAAATGTAGCGTGAAAAAGGTTTACTAAATTATTTCAAGTTCTATAATTCAGTTGTTTCATTCGATAAGCCAATATTTGGCCGTTAGGTTTAGCTATTATATTACCCAAATTTCAACGTTAACCTTACATTGTTGATTAACGAAAAAGCATCTTGGCATTACTCTAGCGTAGGGCCGTAGCGTTGAGCTTGTATAGTATCGTCTTCGAAGTTGAGCCCCCCAAGCGAATTTCGTTCAGTATACAGCTCATCGCAATTAGTGTACAATCAGTAGGTCACTGAGTAGTGATTTACCGCAGCCCGTATCATCCAGTGATAGCGAGTACCAACCACATAGAACCCAGTCCAAAAATGCGTCACTTTTTTGCCATACACGAAAGAAATAATTATCGCTTTGAGATAAAATGATAACAACAAAGGCATCCGAGCAAGTGAACCGGTCAGCTCAATTAGAATAATCATATTTCTTATCTGTTATCCGGAGCAGTAATGGCAGCACCATAGACTTCAGATTCAGCTTGCAGAATGATCTTAGGCACTATTATAGCTCACCCGGCGGCGAGACGCAACGCAATAGCTCATTGCTCTCCAAATGACGGAACGATTTTATATGTACGCTACCCTCCTGATTAAAAGTGTATGACACGACAGGGCATTTGGTCCATGTTTTTTGCTAACATGTGTGCAGATATTTACACAAACACGATGAAAAGTTTTTATTGAGTCAGTCAATAAACGTTATGGCCCAAGGTGAAATCCCTATTGACATTAAAGAAAGAATGAAATTCATTTAATTACTAATTCACGGTCTGATAAAGTTCCTGTCAGGCTCCTAGTGGGGCTATCGAGTGTCCTTTGGAAGCTTTTCCTTTGTATTCCACAATGGAAATAATGTTGAGAACTTTAGTACGTTACGCTGTTAAGTTGCGATTTAAGAGTTGAATATTCTATCGTTTCAGTCGAGTGTACACTTAGTAGTGGTTATTAGAAAATGTTCAATATCGTATATTAAATAACACACGAATTAGACCTCCAGCGTTTTACTACCTCGTTAACTCAACTATAACTAACTGACTGTGTATGATATATCGAATGGTTCAGCAAGTTCGTGCAGTTCCGTCAAGTCTCTCAAGGACCGTTTTACCACTAAAAAAATGCGGTCCTAGGCCAGCTTTCACTTACGTTGATGTTCAGCGACTCAAAGACCTAACGAGTGTCTATTTTTTGGATCTTTTTTTGAAATATAATAAACTGAAAATAACGAGCGGACCAAGATTAGCTTATAAACAAGAAAAATTTAGCAGAAACACAAACACAGTATAGCAACAAGCTTCGAGTAGATCTACCTAGATGCGACCTACAATTAGTACGGCAAAAGAGAAATCTGGAAGAAACTGAATTATTCGGTATGTCCGTAGACGACGATCAAAAAGACCAAGAACATCAACGAGCTTCACGAGCAAACTTGAGCATAGTAAAAGCATGCCAGAAGACAATTAATACAAAGTTAGTTTGCAAAGCAATAAAGCTACATTGAAATTAGATGAGACAATTAATCGACACGGTTACACTTATTGGACAACTGAAATTCTATATGCTACACAAACACGCCTTGGAAGTTTACTAGGGGTTACGGCATTGCAAGTAAAGCGTTCATTGAACTATTTAGTTCTGATGGCACAGCCGGCTCTTCAACCGTAATATTTGCTCAGCTAACACTAGATCTGTCACCGGTACGTACGGTACAACGGTTGAAATCAACAGAAAGTTGAAATACTTATAACTACAACAGAAACAACAACGAATGTTGCCATGCTTATACCGTCTAGCTATCTAGTCAATAGCGACTAACTCTGAAGAAGAACCAAGCAGTGCAGAACGGCCCGAGGGGCGAAGCGCACTTATGTAACTTACGATTACCGCAATTACGACTACGACTATTACTAACACTGCTACACCAATAGGAGGCTAGATCTCGCCGTATCAAGTCGATACTTCACAAAGTTAAGTGTTCGATGACGACAACGCCGGCGGACTTCGAGCAGGCCTGATCGCAAGACGGTTCCAGCGAATGTTTCGTAGAGATCTTCAACGCATTTCAATGGATCAATATGCCAATAGTTGAGTCTCCTATTGAGTAATCAAAGTTGTCAACACTAGCTGTTGTATATTCTGATTGATGTCAATCTATCTGCTTCGGCAAGCAAACATGTACATGAATCCTTCAGGCGCCTCCAGACATCATAGTTCATTTGACGATGTTGGCAATCAAATACTTTTAATTGCATGAACAAATGATCATCATAGTAAACACGACAACCCTTCTTGTCATATACCCTCGACACTCGTAGAGCTTTAGCCTAGCTGTTCTATGCCACGCGCTTTGACTTAGACCCCCCGCCGTTCCCCCACAATAGAATATTTACCCTTTCCCATTGTACGTCTCAGTTCAGTGAATAAACCTATCTTAGCGAAGCAACAAGGGCCACTATCTACTTAAATGATTAGATTCACTCAAGGTGAATGCTATACATGGGGCATTTTCACTGTGATTTTCACTGTGAATGCAAGGGTATAAAAGGGCAACTTAGCAATCGTATATAGCTCTGAACTTTCTCCTAAGTTATGCCTAACAGTCCTTACAAAATAATCCAATTAGGTCCATTTTTGCATCTAAACTCGTAGGCACTACACTGTGTGTGTCGACGAAGGATACTGATTTTTTAATAGTCTAACTTCTTCAGTTACTGTATTTGCAACGTACTGGCAGAAGACAATAACAAATAATCATACCTTGAAAAATGCTCAAAGTTAATCGGAAAGTTCTAGTAATACACGTGGAAAGCTCGTTTACAGAGAAAAAGAAGAGAATTTTCAAAAAGTGGCGTGATTTACGAGCTTAAGGACATGAGATGTTTCCTTATGTAGTTAACATTGCTCACACCGATAGGGCGAAACCGATAGAGCGACATATAGAAATTGCATATTTAGTATACTATTATTACAGAGCTATTAATGAACAATGTTTAAGTAGGCACCTTTGACCCCGCATACATTCGCAATAAACCCTTCTCTCAAGAAGGACAAAGTTTATGCTCATCCAAAGCGTATTTATAATACGCCCGATGTTAACCGACCCAGGCAACGGCTCTAAACTCTTAGAGGTTCAGCGTAGTATCAGGCTGTAGGCACAAATTTCCTGTTTCGTCACGCCATGTTGTCATATTGCACCTAAGGGGCACTTTAGCTGATATGGTTGACTATAAATAATGCTTCACAAATTCCTACAAGAGATGTGTCCATTCACCATTGGCTTGGTTCCATACGAGCATAATTCTAGCTTTCTACAATCTTCTCTGGATAAACCGAAGCTTACCATAACAATCAGCGAGCAGAATGGAGCCAAATCCTATTCCATTAGCCAAACGCTACACATAAGAGCGTGTCCTTAAACTAACCTATTGTTATATACTAAATTCACGTTGCGTAAAGCCACGTGACCATTATCACATATATATATATATATATATCATGCTACGTGCAATAAGGTTTGCCAATCGAAAATCCTCCGAGCTATCGCCTAGACGTCTTGCTTTACTGGGATCCCAATCTCTTTAGAATAGGCATTTGTATTCCGCAAGGATTACTACACGTATGAAACTTTTCACACTGGAACGGAAGTTTATGCTTTGCCTAAACACATTTATCTTTTTCCCTTTTCCCGTCTTCCAACCGATAATGGATAAGTAAGGAGACGTACTTCGGAGTTTATATAACGCGTTGATTCGCTCGCGGAGCGTCCCCTTTGACGACGTCGGCTAGTAGTGCTATACACTAGCCTTCTACGCGTACAATTTATGCAAACGCATTTTTACAGTTTCAACCTATTTTGTACCTGCGCGACGCATGTACAAATAAAAATGCTACTGTAAAATCTTCTCTTCAAAACCTTAGCGGCGGAAGTAAAACGATGAATAATTAACATTGCCGAATTATGCTGTGTAACACCCTGTCGAATTGCTCAAAATTCGAGTAAAGGAGATTTGGACTAGCGGTATTGACAGTAGCGGCGGCAATAAGTCACACGCCGTCGCTCCTGTATTGATGGCGAGCGACATTGGACAAGCGCTATCGAATTTATGTGAATATTTCACGATAGCTAGCTCCGATCTCGCCTTCCGATGTCCCTTATCCCCGATAAAAGTAAGCGACATTCAAGCCAATACCAATTGGACCGAGGAACAGGTCTGCACATGGCCTCTTAGATTGAACCTCCGCCTGCCCTAGTTACTTTTCCTCTTTCGTATCCTCCAACACTGCGTGTACGCGCACCAAAGCTCACTTGGACGTATGAGTGAACGAAGAAATGGTGGGAGATGAAATGCGCTTTCAACAGCATTTTGTCCCCTCTCTCGCGTGGGGACGAAACGAATCATTTGACGTTGGTGACGTATTACGTAACCACAATATCGGTACAATATTGTTGGACATTAATGTAGATGGGCTAAGGTATACGATGACGGCAGTTCGTAGAATTGAACCCTGCAAAGTGCAACACTGGATTTTACCTCTCGATGTTAACGGCAGCTCCATCTGCCATCTTAGCTGTCTGCTAAGTAATTTGTCTTTTTCTAGCAGCGGACGCAGAATGTCGGTAGTGATCAACTTCATACTAAGTTGTTACGTGATGAAGGATACCTACATAATGGTGACAAGTCGGCTTACGAACGTTTAGCAGGGCAGAGGGAGCAAACGTAATCCAATGCTCGTACTGGGGAATTAGCCGTTTAGCGACGGTATTGGATGCAAAGATCAGATTAAAATTTTCAAATGAAGCAGTCAAGGAAAGTGAGAGTTGCAGCTAGGTTTCTCAACCAGATCACCTATGACAACGTATCATTATACCTCGTATATAGTCAAGGTTTTGTGTCCTGCTGTCCGTTAAACACGTGTGTTGCAAATCTATCGAATAAAATAACGCCTCCTCCGACCGACAGGTTTCCTCAGTAATGGTGCCTGCTTTTATCGTCCGGTACATACTAGGCTTGGGGCTGCTCCTGAATGTTAGGTGAATGTCGTTTATCAAGTAATCGACCGACCAATCACTTAGGTAAACGAAAGTGACTTCACCGATGTTCCTTCCAGCTTTGGAGAGCTAATTCTGATTACGACCGGCCTCGACAATACCTAAATAGTCCATCACTGTCTCTCATACCTAAATTGCTGCAAGGGGCGTAGCTTCTAATTTTTAATCTCCTGCTTATTTTGTAGGGAAACATCGTAATGCATCCGACAGGGAGGAAAAGAGGCGATCTAAGCGCTCATTCTATATATGCGTACCCATCAATCTTTCGCGGGTCCCCCTTTACGATTCAGATGCCTACCACGTAGACGTTGTTAAAGTCGAAGATTGATATTGTTGACGTCTGGTGTACGGCCTTCCTTCCATCCTCCGTTGCATCTCGGCAATGAAATGATTCGTGGGCATTCGCCTTATGTCCTTGGCCGTATTACTCGAATAGCTTTTCTAAGGAAGACCAGAGAGCTTTCGTGTTATTATTCGTGCTTTACGTTTAACGGCCTGACTGGCTCCAAGATAAAGCGAAATGTTTCTATGCACGGATTCGAACCTAAACCACTGCGTATCTTCTTCTAAGATTAGCAGCAAATACTTTACTCGCTAGGCTATCATGACGACAACAGAGAAGACCAGAGAAGTGATCGGATAAGCCTTATACAGTTAAAACGCCATCGATCAGTCAAAAACAGTTAACAGCAAAGTCAAATCACGGTCTACTAAAGGTTTACATCACCGAACAGTAATATAAGCTCCTTATCGGCTGTGAGCTGCAGGTCACGAACTGCGAGTTCGCCTCACAACCCGTACCAGAACAATTCAATGATAAACGTAATCTTCAAGCATAGAGTTATCTGATAATACTAAAGTGGGATTTTCTCTATGGTTACCTTTTCCAGCATCGTTATTTAATGCGTAACATAGATCCGTTCATTCTCACGAATTTAACAGGATGAGCCGATCTTCCACCGTTCATTTAGCTGTTGCTCTTTTTGCCCTTGGCGTTTATGTAATATGGAAAAATATACAAAATATACAGTTTATTCGATGTCTTCTATTCTACGCCCCAAAGCAAACAATCGAGATCATCGAATTTTTGAGACACCCTCGGCGTTGTTTTCGGAAATTCATCTGATCTCCACACACCTCTGCATCCGCTAAAGGTTTTCTGTTCTTCCGTGAATTCAGGGCTCCACAGAAGGCTTAACGTGATTTACTCGATTTTTTTTGCTACCCGACACATTAAAGCTCACTTTGGCACCAGGCCGTTTCGGCTCACGCCGTCAGGTGTATCCGGGTAGCCTTGCAGCATGCTTTAATGGTGTAGGACGCACTTGAACAAGTGGTATAGTGAAGCCAGCTCAATATAAAAGAGCCATGCTTCCATGATCATGTCCGAACGATAAGTTCTGCAGTGTTCAGGGACGATTTCGCTAATCAGTATCGTTATGTGTATAGTACAATTTATTTGAAGCTCGATTATGAATGGATTGGACTGTAGTTGTGCGCTCTATTCCGTTTTCATAATTGTCTGAATGGAGAAAATTGTCGCTGTTGAGCGATAAGGAAAAATATTAGTGCTTGGTATATATATATATATATATATATATATATATATATATATATATACATTCTTGTTGGTATACGTTGGCTTTGCCTTTGACAATTAGAGTAATGGTTAATCGAGTAACGAGCCGGTGGTCGAGTTCCACTACAAACCAACGTCAGCGACCTGCTCTCCTTAAGTGTCCGCACTGCCCTAACTACTGGACACGAACAAGCAGATACGATTTATTCTTTCTAACAAGCAGCGAACCAAGTTCTTTGTGTGCTCCTTTCGCTTAGTTAGTTCGACTGGCGAAACTCCTATCAAAGGCCACCCCCGAAATTTACTCGCTTTGCGGGACCTTTTCTAATCAGCCAATTAGAAAAGGTAAACCTTCATTGGCCATTTGACCTTCATAAAAACGTTTCAACAGAACATTTGTTATCTGCAGTCTCAATTATAGTACTCAACTTTCGCGACTATTCGTTATAACCGACCGGATGGTAGCATCAGTTCTACTAGGAAACCATTTTTGGATATTCTGGATGTTTGCAGACACCGACGATTTAATGCCTGATGGGATCACGCTCATGCTACCAAATGCTCCTAATCAACCCAGTGGGCTGATTTTCAAACAATGACTAGCTCGTTACTCAAATGAATTATACACATTTCTCTGAACGATCACAGTACTATAAGTAGCTGGTAACCGGCTTCTTTAGAATAACACGTTCTTCGTGTGCTTATACAAGACACAAACAACATGTTCATGTCGTATACGTTTTTTGATATATTCGTAGTCTATATATATATATA